>NC_090935.1:1228343167-1228651801 GCF_040938575.1 Ambystoma mexicanum
ATATCATGTGGTAAGACTGTGTGGCTTGTAAATGGCATGCAATACAAAGTGTACATAAAAACAACTGAGACTTTAGTGTCATTCATGCATCTGTGAATTATTTATGTAAGTGAAGCACAGAGGGGATGTTTATATCAGTGCAGTAGTGCATTTACTAATTTACTACTGTAGTTGAAATAGCAAACACGAGAAAGTCAGTAGTACATATCTACAAGGTAGAAAGATGTGTGTGTGCACAATATAATGAGTGATTCCTTCCTTGCATGCTGAAGGAAGGGGTGCCTAATCTGGCACTTAGATTACTGGATGTACATAAGACAGCAATACCAGCCACAAACTATATGTGGCATCTGAATAAACTCATTGGGTTTTCTGAAGTGTCATAAGTCTGGGGATCTCTACAGGTGACTAGAAGACATTCTAATAGAAAGGAAAGGTTTGTTTATGATGGGGTTGTAATATTTAAAAAAACATGCTCAACACTATACCACAAAAGTGAGGAAATTCTGAAAATACCACAAAATAAGACACCACTAAAATTACCACCAATACAAGCTAACAGTATATAATCACCAAGATAGAGTAATACCAAACACACTCTGAGTGTAAGGCCAATTTACCACCAATTTACCACAAAGATTTTACAGTAAGAAAAATACCACTGAATCCCGAATTTACCCCAATAAGACAAAACCTCTTACAGCACCAAGAGTAAGGAGTTTATTAATACATATTTTCATTCCCTCCCTAAGTACATCATGACCCACTGGTTAGGGACTTCCATGAGCAAAAGACCCTGGATTGGGTAATAGAACAGGCTACCCGGATCTATGAGGCCCAAATGCCTGTTGAAAAGAAAAACAATCCCAAAAATCCCAAACCATCCCACACTCCCGCTGCTGCCAAGGTGATGGAGGTGAAGAATACTCCCATTCTGGACTTAGAAATCGGGTGGGCCTAAAAACATCCCTCCCTCTAATAATCCATATGAGAGGTAGAGGAGACACTCTGATCAATCCCAAGTGGGCAGTAGCCATGCAGGGTATCCAACAAATGCATCACCTGACTCTGCCACCTACATTAGCCTGAGATACAAGGGTAAGAGACCCATCTTGGGGTATCTTTGGACTCCCCCGGCACAAGGGGGGTCCAATAAGGTAAGTACGGCCCTAGGAAACTTCCCCCAAACTTCCCACAAAACGTCCCTTAGGAGGGACGTAATATTCCACCCTCCAACTTAAGTTTCTTCTCCAGGTACCCTCCAAACCCCAACTTTGAGAACAATCCTCCTCTTTCTCCCCGCTTTCAGGACTCTGGAACCCCAAATCAGGGAGAAGGAGGACCAAGGATAGAGGGCCACCAGCTACTCTGGGAGAAGGGACAGCTACCCTTCCAGAAAGCACCAAAGGTATGACTCTAGACCACCATACCAACCAGAAAGGATGTTGCAACTGGAGTGCAAGGTCCAAAGTCTGACTCAAGACCCGAGTTGCATGTTGAAGGCTCAGCAGAACCCTCAAATGGACATGGCAGCCCAGAACAGCTCAAACCCCGGGTCTGGTATCCCAGAGCAATGATGGGGAGAAAACTCTGACAATCAACAGGTTCCATAGGAGGAGGCCTGTTGGAAAGGGGGATGCAAAGCCCTAGAGGAAACTTTCTTTCTCACCTGAGAAAAACTCCTCGAAACCGCTGAACCTGAACCCAAATCTCCTAACCCCAAAAAGCTGGAACCTAGGGAACAGAGGGAAAGTTAGAAAAACCAAGGGACAAAGAAAACCCATTTTGTGGAGGAAGCCCGCGTCATCCAGTTTGAAGGGTAAGAATCCCTGGAGGATTCAGGGAAGAAAATCTTCTCTTTCAAGGATGAGGGGATTCCTCCCAAGGAAAAATGGGTCCCAAGAGACCCTAACTCAGACTGGGTAAGTATGGGGGTTGACCCAGACCAACAATTCCTGAACCCCAACCATGTCACCCAGATAACTGTGCAATCAATGAGGCATCCTCCCCCAAACCGGTTAAAGTGACTGTCTTTGGGAAAAGGGGTACAGCAGATAATTAGAGAAAAAATATGGCAAATCTGAAATCCCACAGATACCTGGGTGCCATTTTTTTCTTACATGTTCCCCTGAATCCAACACCGAAAACTGCCCAAGATCACACAGTGTTGGAGTTCAAAATAAAGAAATTAACTGCCAGGTTGGCCCAAAATGCACATTTCCCATGCCCCCTTGAGGAGAGAGAAGGCAGATTTGATTGGTCCAGGGCTAAGGTGCATTTTCAGCGCTGGTGGATACCGGTTCCCAAGCTACCTTTGTGTCCAAAAAGGAATTTGACCAAATTAATACAGGAAGGGGGGAGAGTCACCGACTTCCCCTCACACCTCTTCCTGGACAACTCCAAAATGTCAACAGAAATGACATTTCCATTGAGGGGATTGCGGATCTGGAGATCAAAATTGGGCGACATAAGGTGAAATACCCGGTGATAGTCGTCACTCCAGAGGGCCCAGAGGGCACACCTTGTCTTTTGGTGAATGACCTCCTCTGGAGGTTGTCACCCCTGATAGACTGTGTGAACAAGGTCCTCTGGACACAGACTAACTGGCCAATAGGACTGACACAAAGCACAAACTATGTAAGTTCAAATGGCACATGCCAAGTGGTTGAGCAGCGGTCTGACCAAATCGAATTCCACTTAAGGGACAATCAAGTCCCAGATAACATTGTCATATCTGTAGGAGAACACACTGGTGATGGGATCCCTTCTCCATTTTTGAAAATCAACCTTCCTTCCAGTTTCAAGTGGCACTCCACACTGGAAGGAAATACCTGAAATTTCAATCCACAATTTGAAGAAAACCCAAATCCCATGATAAAAGATGATGAAAAACAAGCTCAAAGTTTGGCTGACATCAGAAAAAGGGTGAACAGGCATTTCTCCCCATTCAGGTATATGAGGGGTGGGTGGTCTGTTCGCACCAGAGTATGCCTGAATAATGGAAAAAGCTTCATCAGTGACTCATATGACTGTGGTCGTACTGAGATATATTCCACCTCCGTACCAATGAACCCTGGGATGGGCCCCCGTGTTTGTAAAGCAATATCATTTGCCTCTCGTGCCTATGGAGTCACTCACAGAGAGCATAAAGAATTGGAAATCCTGTGGGATAATTCATTCAGTCCACAGTACCTTTAATAACCAGGTGCTGGGGATATTAAAACCCAATGGCCAATGGAGACTTTGCGTAGGAGACTTAGGGAGTTAAACAAACAGGTCCACATGTCGCGATGGCCTCTTCACTACATCGATCAGGGGCTGGCCCAGATCTAAGGGTCAAAGGTGTATACCGGCATTGACCTGATCAAAATCTCTTTCTCTTTAAAATCCAAAAACACCTGTTTCTGCTTCTGCTTTTCCTGCTCGGTCTCAGGCATCAGCAAGGTTGATTCATTCCTCAACCATCTGCCAGAAGCCTGTAAATACTTCAGGATTTGCAATTTCCACAGTATCGTCCAGTTGTGTGGAGAGATATCTTGTTATGGTGTTGGCCTGGACAGGAGGTTTCAAGGAGGGGAGGCAGTCACTGTTGACTTGAAATACCACCTCATCCTTCCTGATGTTGCAGGTTACCTCTCCCTCCCCCCATAAGGGCAGGAAGAGTACACCAAGAAATTCCCCCCTTGCTGGGTGAAAATCTTTTCTGGGGTATGTCATCGTCACAAAGGTAAATGTCATTTGGAATGTTTCCCATAATCTCATTCCCTAAATTAATGGAGAAATGTTGGCCATCAACTGCCATTCCAATAAAGGTGTCTGCACCCATAGTGAGACCCCTAGGGTCGCTGTTATCCACCAATATTCGAATGGTCTTGTGTTCTAGGTTCACTAGTGGTGTAAGAGTTCAAATACAACCCTTGATGTTGGAGGTGGAAATTTAAATGTATAATAGCGCCCCGGTTTTTGAGGTTCTGTCCACGCTTTAGTTTTAGGGGAATCGTGAATTGTCATACCAGTGCTGAGATGGCAACTTCTTCTCCAGTTTGAACTTCAATTGCATACGGCAGCAATTGGACTGAGCAAAATCACTGTGAGTAGGGAAGATCAATACAAGCTTGCCTTCGGGGGGCGGCAGTACATGTGTACCCAAACCCCATTTGGATACATAAACTCCAGCAAAGAATTCACCATCTTTCTGCAGAAGGCCATGCCTGA
This sequence comes from Ambystoma mexicanum, assembly GCF_040938575.1. Classification (NCBI taxonomy): domain Eukaryota; kingdom Metazoa; phylum Chordata; class Amphibia; order Caudata; family Ambystomatidae; genus Ambystoma; species Ambystoma mexicanum. The sequence goes on from NC_090935.1 coordinate 1,228,347,383, forward strand.
CTTGGCTCAAAGGGGAAATCTGGCCTATGTAGATGATGTTCTAATCAAAAGTGCAACTGTGGAGGAACACAAAGCTGAAATATGCTATGTTCTAACCCAGTTGAAGAGAGCCAGAGCGAAACTGTCCTTCCAGAAGGCGCAGTGGTGTAAGACCTGCGTGAACTTCCTAGGGCATGAAATCACCCCTTAGTGTGTCAGTCCTCAGGTGAAAAAGGTGGAAGCATTACTGAAATGAAAAACCCTTATGACTCTGCGTGAACTATGAAGCCTTCTTGGACCTACTAATTATAGTAGAAAGTTCAAAGAGGATTTAGCATAGGTCACAAGACCCTTGGTCCATTTATTAAAGGCCAAGGTCAAGTGGGAGTGGGGTCCAGAGCAAGCCGAGGGAGTAAAACAAGTGCCTTGTTTGGCTTACCCCATCAAAAACAAGGAATTCTTCTTGGAGACAGGGTTCTCAAATACTTGCTTAACAGTCGTATTATACCAAAAGCACAACAAGGTCAACAAAGTCATCTCGTATGTAAGACTTTGTCCTCTGTGGAGGAAAAATTCAACGATTGTGAAAAGGCACTCCTGACAACAGTGTGGGCCTCGAAAAATGACTGCCCGTTCATCCATTGGGAGAACATCATTGTCGAGACTCCTCACCAGCCTTTGCAATATCTCCAAAGTGAACGAATCCGGGCAGGGAACGTGAGTAATTCCAGAATTACTTCCTGGATTCTGTCCATGCAAGGCTTTCCTGTGGAAGTCAGATATGGCCACAAGAAGAAGAGACTCTCCCGCAAGGTTTGACTGACTTGCATGATTGTGCTAAAGAAAACTGTCTTGAGGACGAAAGTCTAAATACCCAAGACAAAATGGAGACGTACCTTACTTCCCCGCACAAAGTCTATGAGGAAGAAACGTGCCAGGGGATACCCACAGCATATGTGGATGGGTGCTCCTACCATGTTGGCAACAACAGGGAAAAAGAACTGGGGGCTGGTTTTGGGAATGCCTGGGTGAATGATGCCCCGGAGCCGTCCGCAAGGTCAAGATCATTCCCCAAAGTAGTCAGGTGGCAGAGTTGATGGATGTACATCAAGCCATCCTCACTGCCGTGCAACATCAACTCTTCAAACTGGTCATAATCACTGATTCAGATTATGTCAGGAATGGGTTTGTGGAGCACCTGATTAATTGGATAAACCGAAGCATGCTGTGTGCAAACAACAAACCACTCAAACATGGGAAGTTAATACAAACCATTGATGATCAGGTCACCTCCAATGAGATGACCACGTACTGGAAAAAGATTAAGGGTCACTGTTACGCTCACCTGGCTCCCACAGGGTGTCGGTCGGACCCAGACAGCTGCGGTCTCCACCCACGTGATGCGTAGTGCAGCGATGACTGACTGGATCTGCCCTCCTAATCTTGTCTGCTTAACCCGTAGAAATATTCTCCTGCAAGTGGAGAGATGGATTTAGCCACTTGTGGATTCAAGTGATGGCACCCCCACAGCCCTCCCCAACTAATCACCTCTGAAATGCCCTCACAGCAATCTCACCTTATATTCTTGAAAGATGAGCTCTCCATCCTGCGTGGATTTGCAGGGGTGCGTCCAGTTACTTTACTGGTTTGAAGGCTCAGGAGAGTTCCGGAGAGTATTGACTCTGAGGTTCCTGGTGGCGACCAGTAAGTATTAAGTTCATAGAGTTCAATATTTCTGATGTGCCCTCTTGTTCCCCCCTTCCTTTCTTGTCTTGCAGCTGGCTCGTGAAAAGATGCTCTTGTGGCAGCTGGTGGCACTCAGGTAAGAGTCTGTATTACCCGGCGCTGTCCAATAAATGTTGCACGAGGAAAACGTGTTGTTTTGTCTCTCTTTACAGATGCGGCACATGAAAATACGGAGAGTCACAAAAGTATGCCTCCGGTGGTAAATCAGGTAAGTTTATGGTGGTAGGAATTATATTTGTTGGTTCTCTCGGCTCACCTTGTGGTTTTCTTTTGTCTCCTAGGTGCCGAAGTTCGGCGAAGGAATGATGGAGGCAGCGCCGACCCGAAGGATGCTGTGAAGACTGGTGAGTATGGCGCGGCGCTGCAGCTGGAGGTGCGGTGCGTGCAGAAATTATGTTCTTTACAGGTCCGGAGACAAGATGGATCCAGAATCAGGTGTGGAATAGAAATAAGTTTGTATTCTAACCTTGTCCCTTTCTTTCCTCTTTGTTTTAGGAGCTCCGAATTCGAGGCGGGCGTGGCAGAAGACTGGATGTAGGCTGCAGGCACGGTGAGCGTTACGCTTCTGGATGCAGAATAACGCAAAGCGTGTGTTGCTGGTGGGGTGTGGTTTAAATAGTCTCAAAAGTAGTCCCAGATAAGAAGTCCCTAGAACCCCACCCGAGTAAAAAATAGTCCCTGTAGAAAAATAGTCCCTTTCAGGCTTCATGTTGGATTGGAGTCATTTGCAGCATGGTCTGCCTGAGATAAGTAATGACTATGAGCCTGGCACCTTAGGCGCCAGCACTGATTCCTACTATGAGCCTGGCGCCCAAGGCACCAGGACTGAAACCAGAGGTTTCACTAAATGTCTAGATGCCTGCTCCCGGGGATGATGGGCTTGGATCCGGATGCCCGGGGGTAGGCATCATGACAGCACTCCCCCCAAGGCCTCTCCTAAAGTTGTTCTTCCCCTGGGCCCTGGTTTGTCTGGGAAGTTCCGATGGAATCTTTTCATCAACCGAGGTGCATGGACGTGGTCACTAGGTTCCCATGACCTTTCTTGTGGTCCGCAGCCCTTCCAATCGATTAAATAAAAAAGTTTTGATTTAACCATCTTGGAGTACAGGATATTTTTTTACCTCAAATTCAGGTTCTCCATCTATCAAGATGGGGTCGGGTGGTTTGGTTAATCTTGTTCCTGGTTGAACTGGTTTTAAAATTGAAACATGAAAGACAGGATGAATGCGCATATTAGAGGGTAATTCCAATTTGACGGCTACCGGGTTGATAATGGCCTTAATAGTGTAAGGTCCCAAATAGCTAGGGTTAAAAGTCCGAGTTCCCTTCCGAGGTATGTGTTTTGTAGCCAGCCAAACTTGATCCCCAATCTGGTATTGTGGAGTTTCACTTCTATGTTGATCAGTATTTTTCTTATATTTCTCTTTTGCTTGTTTCAAATGTTCTGTTGCCTCTTTAAAGGCTTGTGTAATAGTAGAATGCAAATGACTAACTGCAGGCATTTCTAAATGCTGAGGCGAATCTAGTTCTGAGGTTCGAGGGTGATGTCCATTTATGGTATAAAAGAGGCTTTGTCCGGTTCCTGAATGTACAGAGTTATTGTATGCATACTCGGAAATCCATAAACTATCTTTCCAATTACTTTCGGTCTGGTGTAGCATGCAACGTAGGTACTGTTCAAGGGTCTGGTTGGTCCGCTCTGTCTGACCATCGGTCTGGGGATGGTGACTGGTTGATAACCTCACGTCGATTTGCGCCAGTTGACAACATTTCTTCCAAAAATGTGAAATGAATTGACTACCTCGGTCAGAGACCAATACGGAAGGAAATCCGTGTATTCGAACAATGTTTTCGAGGAACTCCTTAGCCAGAATTGAAGCAGAAGGTAATCCTTTTAGAGGAATAAAGTGGGCCATCTTGGAAAAAAGATCCACAATAACTAGAATGGTGTTAAATCCATTACATGGAGGTAGATCTGTATTAAAGTCTAACGATAAGGTGTGCCATGGTGCAGGTGGAATATCCAAAGGTTGTAAGAGGCCAGCTGGTTTTTTCTTCTGACTTTTGTTTTGGGTGCAAATGCCACAAGACATTACAAATGACTTTACATCTTTTCGCCAGGTGGACCACCAGAATTGTCTCTTAATTTTAGCTTTAGTTTGTGCGAAACCTGGGTGTCCTTCCATCAGGGTGTCATGATAATTGGAGATGACTAGTTCTTGTAGGGCTGTTGGATCAAAGAGTTGTTGGATCTTTACTTGCATATCCTCTAGTGTCTGTAGAGTGGTTATGCCAAGAATTCTTTGTTCTGAAATTATAGGCACCGGTTCCGGGTTCGCATATGCTTCTCCCATCCCTATTCGGGATAAGGCATCTGCCTTGCCATTTTTACAACCTGGTCGATAAGTGATCACGAAATCGAACTCGGCAAAGAACAATGCCCATCAAAGTTGACGCGATGATTGGGCCTTGGCTGTTTTTAAATACTGCAAGTTCCGGTGATCGGTGATTACTGTAATGGTATGCCTGGCACCGAGAAGAAAATGCCGCCAAGCCCTGAAGGCGGATTTGATGGCTAATAAATCTTTATCGGTAACTGCATAGTTTAACTCGGGTGCCGAGAACTTTCTGGATCAAAATGCTACTGGGTGAAGTTGAACGGTTTCAGGATCCTTCTGGGACAGGACAGCTCCCATGGCTAAACTGGATGCATCAGTTTCAACTATGTATGGAAGTTCGGGCGTGGATGCTTTAAGACAGGTGCAGACGTGAATTTCGCTTTCAGCTATTGGAAGGCCTTTTTAGCTTCTTCGGTCCACAAGAAGTATTTGTTTTTCGCAAAAGTGCCTTGATAGGGTGTACAACATGTGAGAAATCCGGAATGAATCTGCGGTAGAAATTAGCAAATCTGAGCATGCTTTGTACCCCTTTAACTGAACTGGGTGATGGTCACTTGAGGATTGCGTCCACCTTTCAAGAGTCCATTCGGACTCCTTTTGGAGTCAGGATGAATCCAAGGAATTCAACTTCCGTAGCATGAAAAACGCATTTTTCCAATTTTGCATATAACTTGTGCTGGCGTAGTTTCTCAAGGACTGCACAAACGTGCTTCACATGGTCTGATTCTGAAGAGGAGTACATTAGAATATCGTCTATGTATACAACAACACAGATGTCAATGAGTTCACGAAGGACATCGTTCATAAAATACTGGAAGGCTGCTGGTGCATTGCACAACCCGAAGGGCATCACCTGGTATTCGAATAACCCGTACTTAGTGCAAAAAGCAGTCTTCCATTCGTCGCCTTTCTTTACACGTACCAAATGATATGCCCCTCGGAGATCTAATTTAGTGCAGATGCAAGCGTCCTTTACTTGGTCTAGTAATTCGGGGATCAGAGGCAATGGGTATCGGTTCTTAACCGTGATCTGATTTAATGCGCGGTAGTCTATGCACGTTCTGAGGTCACCTTCCTTTTTAGGCACGAAGAACAAAGCTGAAGATGCAGGGGACTTGGATGGACGAATGAAGCCATTAGCAAGGTATTGGTCCAAGTATTGTCGTAGGTGAAGGTTTTTGGGTTCGGTAAGGGCGTAGATCCTACTACATGGAGGTTGTGCACAGGGTATGAGATCGATTTGACAATCGAATGATCTGTGAGGTGGTAGGGTGTTTGCCTGTTCCTTTTGGAAAACATCCTGGAATTCTTGATATTCCTGAGGTAACTGCACGACTGGAGTAGCGACTGTGTGCAGGCCTTGGTTCAAGGGTTTTTTTGGGTAACAAGTATGTGCATAATCCGGGAAGGTTATTCTCTTCTCTCGCCAATCAATACAAGGATTATGTGTTTCCAACCAAGGTATCCCCAGTATTATTTGGAACTGTGGGGCTTTGATTAAATCAAACACAATAGTCTCTCGATGCCCATCCTGACCCAATAGTGTCATCTCTGCGGTGGAATGAGTTACAGGCCCAGAGGTAATTTCAGTTCCATTGACTGTGGTGATGACATCCGAAGTGGTCTTTTTGCAGAGAGATAGATTCATCCTAGAAGCCAACTCGTGGTCCACATAGTTTCCTATGGCCCCGCTATCAATGTATGCCCTCCATGCGTGCGTATGTGATGGCTGCCTTGGATCTATAAGGACCATTGGTATGATGAAGTGCGAGGTCTGAGTATCCTTCTTCAAGCTCGGCAAGCGGACCTCTACGCTTGTCGGGCGTGGTCATTTCCCGAATCAGGCTCTGTTTGATTTTTATCAGCAACTCCGACTACTTTTTTAGATGTTTTTATAGGGCAATAACATAGAAAATGTTCTGAGGCCCCACAGTACAGACACAATTGCATCTGCCGTCTTCTTTCTCTTTCCTTTTGAGTTAAGGGTCCCTTGACCCCACCGATCTGCATCGGTTCTGATACATCTGTTCCTTTGAGGGTAACATTGGGTTTAACCAATACCCGATTCTCGAACTTAGCTCGATCAGCCTTTCTATTCTGAAGTCGGACCACTAAGTCTAAATATTCTGCACAATCCAGAGGTGGGTTCACAACTTGGGCCAAAACGTCTTTGAGTTCACCCCGAAGTCCACGATGAAATAATGTAATTCGTTTTACCTCTGGCCATCCGGTTTCCACCACTAACCTATTGAAAGTGGCGATATAGGTTAGTAGATCTTGGTTACCTTGTCGTAATGATAAAAGTTTGTTATCTAGGGCCTGTCCCTGTGAATGTCTGGCAATTAGTCTTTCCATAACGCCAGGGTGGGGATTTGTAGAAATGTCTTCGCGTTCTGTTACGCTCACCTTGCTCCCACAGGGGCATCGGTCAGACCCGGACAGCTGCGGTCTCCACCCACGTGATGCGTAGTGCAGCGATGACTGACTGGATCTGCCCTCCTAATCTTGTCTGCTTAACCCGTAGAAATATTCTCCAGCAAGTGGAGAGATGGATTTAGCCACTTGTGGATTCAAGTGATGGCACCCCCACAGCCCTCCCCAACTAATCACCTCCGAAATGCTCTCACAGCAATCTCACCTTATATTCTTGAAAGATGAGCTCTCCATCCTGCATGGATTTGCAGGGGCACGTCGATTCCAGTTACTTCACTGGTTTGAAGGTTTGGGAGAGTTCCAGAGAGTATTGACTCTGAGGTTCCTGGTGAGGACCAGTAAGTATTAAGTTCATAGAGTTCAATATGTCCGATGTGCACTCTTGTTCCCGCCTTCCTTTCTTGTCTTGCAGCTGGCTCGTGAAAAGATGCTCTTGTGGCAGCTGGTGGCACTCAGGTAAGAGTCTGTATTACCCAGCGCTGTCCGATAAATGTTGCACGAGGAAAACATGTTGTTTTGTCTCTCTTTACAGATGCGGCACGTGAAAATATGGAGAGTTACAAAAGGATGCCTCCGATGGTAAATCAGGTAAGTCTATGGTGGTAAGAATTATATTTGTTGGTTCTCTCGGCTCACCTTGTGGTTTCCTTTTGTCTCCTAGGTGCTGAAGTTCGGGGAAGAAATAATGGAGGCATTGCCGACCCAAAGGATGCTGTGAAAACTGGTGAGTTTGGCGCGGCGCTGCAGCTGGAGGTGCAGCGCGTGCAGAAATGATGTTATTTACAGGTTCTGAGATAAGATGGATCCAGAATCAGGTATGGAATAGAAATAAGTTTGTTTTCTAATCTTGTCCCTTTCTTTCCTCTTTGTTTTAGGAGCTCCGGATTCGAGGCGGGCTTGGCAGAAGACTGGATGCAGGCTGCAGGCACCATGAGTGTTACGCTGCTGGATGCAGAATAACGCGAAGCGTGTGTTGCTGGTCGGTTGTGGTTTAAATAGCCTCAAAAGTAGTCCCAGGTAAGAAGTCCCTAGAACCACACCCGAGTAAAAAATAGTCCCTGTAGAAAAATGGTCCCTTTCAGGATTCATGTTGGATTGGAGTCATTTGCAACATGGTCTGTCTGAGGTAAATAATGACTCCTAGCCTGGTGCCTTAGGCGCCAGGACTGATTCCTACTATGAGCCTGGAGCCTAAGGCGCCAGGACTGAACCCAGATAGCCCCTAGCCGGGGCTGCTGAGGTTTCACTAAATGTCTAGATGCCTGCTCCCGGGGCTGATGGGCTTGGTCCGGATGCCTGAGGGGAGGCATCATGACAGTCACTCCAGATCAGGGCACCAGCCAAACTGGAATTGGCTTGACTGACCAGTTGGCCAAAACCAGAGCCATCCACAGGGATCTCATAGAGATCGAGTCCCTGTTCAGGGAAATCCAGGTCGCTGCTGTCACCAAGTCCCAAACACTTGCCCAAACTGAACTTGTAACTGGCCAGTTGCCCAGTGGAGTAAGGAAACCCTGAGATGCTGATTTGATTATGGCACAAAAAGGGCATCCGATTATTGGGAAATTTTATCAACACATTAAAGACCCTGTGAATTTTCCTCTGACCGAATCCGATTACATTGAGAAAGAGGATCTCTGGGTGTTGATGACATTTTCCAAAATGTTCCGAAATGAAGACGGTTTGTTGGTACGGAGATACATTTCTGGATGTGACCAGTGGGTGGTCCCTACCTCATTCCAAAGCCTGATGTTGTCATGCCCATGATGCGGCCACAGCCAGTCATAGGTGGTTTCATCCAACAATCTTGCGAGAGGTCGCATACTGGCCACACATGGGTCAGGACTTCAACCAATAATTGAAGGGGTGTCTTGTGTGCGCGCAATTTCAGTCAAGTTCCCTCACACACAGAGCTCCCCTAAAGAAAAGGGGAATGACACTGCCTTGGTCAGATTTGCAAGTAGATTTCATCAGATCCATGATTTGCTCCTCTAGAGGAAACAAGTACACGTTAACCGTGACATGCTTGTTTACCAAGGGGGTGGAATGTCTCCCTACCCCAAATTGCAAGGCAGAAACAGCAGCTGCCCTGATGATCAATCACATCTTCTCGCATTTCGGCCTTCCCCAAAGGATTGAGTTGGACCTAGGAAGTCACTTTACTAGTGAGGTGAACGACAAAGATGTGGGAAATGCTTGAGGTAAAGAGAAAACTCCACATTGCCTACCATCCAGCCTCAAGTGGGGGAGCTCAGAGGTACAATAAAATGATTGTGGCCATCCTATAGAAGTTTGTGGTGGATTCTGGGCCTAGTTCAGACATCGACTACCGCTTGGCCTGATGGCCATCAGGTCTGCACCATCTTCTCCAATGAAAATGTCCATTCCAATACACATGACTGGACAAAAAATAGTGCTACCTCAGCATCTGCTCTATAGAACTCAGGAACAGACCCTGATCAACGCATCTACGACACATGAATACATTGAGAATTTGCAAAAACACCTTCATCACGCTTTTCCCTATGCTGTGCGAAATCTGGAAAAGTCGCCAGAGGGGATGAAACCCCACTACGATTTAAAGACCATTAAGTGGTCTACCAGACCAAAGAAAGGAGGTTCTTCCCCTTCTGGCGTGGCACTTTTGAAAGTGTAGATACAATCTCACCTGTCGCCTATAAGATCTGCATCCCAAAAGGAGAACTGACAGAAGGAAAATGAGTCCACATCAATCAGTTGAAAAGCTGTCATCTCAGACACACTTAGCGACTGATTGATGAGCCAAATGAAAGTCGAGCAGAGGAATCATCTGAAGAATGAAAAGGAAGGATGAGAAATCGGATGGATATATATATATATGTATATATATATACATCAGGGAGTAATTTACTTGGTGTTATTGTACACATGAAGAAAATACAACAATTTTAAAAAAGAAATGTTTATGAAACAAAAATGTCATGTTATAACTATGGGTGGTTGTTCTTGTAATTTCTTTGTAAATCTTCCGGGAAAAATGTGTGTAAAAAGTACTGAAACTTTTTTTTAATCTTGTTTTAGAGAGCTAACCTACTTAACTTCCAGCATGGAGACGAGAGCAGAGTTCGCTGAGAACCCCCAGGGACCAGTAAGGGAAGGAAGAAAGGGGGTGCTCTGCCACACCCTCCAACCCAAAGGTGGAAGGACAGGCTGGAGTGCAAACTCCCAAAAGAAGGAAGAAAAGAGGGTGCAACGCCATGCCCCCAACCAGGAGATGGAAGGGGACATTGGAGTGTCCAGTCCCTGATCAAGGAAAATGGAAAATTACGCCTAAGGAAACCCCATTCTGCCCAGATCTTCACCAACAAAGAGTCATGGAAGAACAGGGGGGGCGTGTGGGGTGCGTTTAAAGTCCCCAAACAGAAGTCCCTTTCACATGAATGGCAGGAATTTAAACACTGGAACAAAAACGGCACAGCTTTTGCTTTTGTTTTTCACGCAAAGCTAAAGAGCCATGTGGAAAGGGGCCTACCTGTCATTATCAATGGACAAGCAGCAGTTTAATTTACAAAAGAAGGAGGAATCAAAGATCTCTGTGACATGGAAAACAGGATTTTTAACCATTGAAAGCAAAAAGGGCCTGCAGGTGTGCTTGCAAATAAAAAGTCTTTAAAAAGCCAAAATGGGAAAAAAATATCTCTGCTCACAGAAAAATGTTAGGAGAAAAAAACATGATGTGTGGTTTGACAAAAGCAATGTATATTATGTTTCACCCACAAAACTCCAGTGACATTTGAAGAGACAAATTAGTCTTCAAGAAAAACCTGTTTCTGGCTGAGGGAAAAACTTCACAAAGGAAAACCGCACTTCCAGCCTGGATGTTATATCTCCCATATAATGACCCCGCAATAGAATTTGGTGCTGCTGAAGGCATCACAATTCACTATTCTCCAGACCTGCTGGCTGGGAAAGCAGGGACTTCACAGAAAGCCATCCTTGAACGGAGAATACTAAAAGATGTGAAGACTGAAGGCACCTACTTCAAAGAGCACACTACCAACTTCAAAGAGACTCATAAAAAACCTCTGGTCAGAGGCTGTCCCAGGGAGACAGATGGCTGTGCGGGATGAGGCAGACCTCCTATTTGCTGAACAGGAACACTCCCAAATAATTTAAAAGACTACTATCAATTAGCCATTTTTTGCAGCAACCATACTGTGAATTGATTTCATTTTGATGCCATTTTTTATGTAATTTCCATGGGAGTTTGTGAATATAAAATGCATCTACCTGTGACTCTGGGAACTGTAATGGCCAGTTAGACTATGTTTCTGGTTGATTTGAACATGAAAATTAGGGATATGCTTAATAACTTGCATTTTCATAACTGTTGTGCATTTTAATGGAAACAACAAAAATGTGCCACATGGCTATGGTACATCATACGGATTTGGCGGTGGGCTTATCTAATTCTCCATGATCAGCTAAAACAGGAAATATGTTTAGTATGGCTGTCACTAGTACAATTATGAAGTTGTGATACATAACTCATTTTTGCCAAAAAGTTGAAAGGAGAACAAAGGATGATAACAAATGGGAATAGACAGATGGTGCTCCAAACCCCTAAACCAAACCTGATCAGGGGCGGAGAGAAAGAGAGGGTAACTGTCCAATCCTTTTGGCAGGGATTATTGCAGGGTACTTCCCCAAGATTGTAAAATTGGTGATGTCATTTCTGCTATATAAGGGGGACTGCACTAGGACAGGGGACCCACACAAACCGGGGAGACAGAAAAAGGTGAAAGACAGGAGGACAGAGAGAAGGCTGCTGAAACGTACCATCTGACAGCTGTAAGGAGACACCAGAGGAGATTGCTGGGAGTGCCTCTGGGTGCAGCCGTCTATTTCTAGGAAGGTCTCAAAGTTGACTGGGTCCTGTGGTGGAGAGTGGGAGGCCATCTTTGAGAGTGGAGTGATCAGACCCCGGCCCTATCTTTCCAGAGTGTCCTGAGATGTAGCCGGCTTTCCTGAACCTTAAACAGAGTCTTGCTATGTAAGTAGAACTAAGCCTTGGAAAACAGAAAGGTTGGGGTAGTGTGTTTGCCTTGAATACTTTCCCTTTATAGTGGGTCGGAGGGGCAAAACTGCGTAGATCCTTAGCCTATGTAACAAAAAATATTTTATTTAATTAATTCCCCATTTGGCAGAACACTACGGGGTGAATTTTGTTAGAATTCGAAATTAACAAAGCTAACTTCTCAGTGTGCACTGCAAACTATAGTCTATAATTTAATTAGGTAATCCTTGTTCTTCAGCAGACCCTGACTTTTTTAAAGGAAGAGGGCCGTCTTTGTACTTAAATTAGTCCAACCCTGTTGATCCAGCTTCCTGAACACAGGCCTTTCAGTAAGGGGGTCTGAAATCCAAAATTCCCCAAAGCATTTCAATTTTTCTGTCTGACTTCCCAACCTAGACCAACGCCAGGGGGGGTCTGAAAAACAAAGCGAGAAATCACCCTGCGTTTAATTAAACCAAAAGTGTGGGTGAAATTATACTTGCCATACATATTTTTACCAATCCTGAAATCCTACTGCTAGCCTTTCAAGCCTGCAGGAAAATCTAAATCACACATTACATAAGAGCCTTCTTTATTGATCAGTGTAATTATTTTGTGAAGTGAAAGTTACAGAAAGAATTGTGTCTGTTTTCTATTTAACTAACGTTTGTGATTTATTTGTGCTGAGACAAGTTGATTGTTTGTGCCACGGATAAAGTGGTGTTTTTAACATTTTGATGCTAATTTCTATTATTTTAAATTTAAATAAATACCAATATGTTTCCTGTACACTGGCCTAGTTCTTGGCTCATTGTTAGCTCAGGGGCGAGGGATCTAAGGGGCATGATATGTGTCTGAGATAGGGCTAAAAAAGAACCTGTTTAACAGTTTGTTGAACAACCACTTGAGTGGGTAGGGAAGGGACACACTGTGTTGAGGGTGGCTTCTCAATACACTGTTACACCACTGAAAGATCTGTTTTGAACCAGAAAGAGAAAAAGTCTCTTCTGGGCAGCTGACCACAGGCTTCCGGCAACAACAGACTACACAGAGCCACATGTGCATAACTGTGTTGACCTTTCAGTTTGTCTATTAGGTGGCACTTGTGCCACCAATAAGCCAAAATGGTTGCATTAGAGTACAGATAGGGAGAAATGGCGTATAAGGTGGCACACAAAATTGTAGGTGGTGTTTAGTTATCTGCACATTCATTGACTGCTCATGGCCATGAAAATCCCCATGGCCACTTCCACCCAGTTCCCGCCCCTCCTCCCCCAAAACACCTCGTCATGAGAACTCTTTGAGCTCATTTTAATCAATTCTTAAGATCAAACTTTGCACTCAAAGTGCAAGCCAGTATTTATTTTTTATTTTTTCGTATAAAGAAGACGTCTGAATGTTAATGACTTAATTGGAGCAGTACATGCTGCTGGTTTAATAAAAATGTCTTAACCAGGTCTGCGATCAGCCACTGGAATAATAAGCACTATGTGTGTCCTACACTGAAGTCCTGGTAAAAACAAGCATTGGCAAAGCCAACAGTTTTGGCTTGTGTATGTGTATTAGGAATTTGTCAGGCACTGCTATTAGATGTCCAGGTAATCGTACCATTTTGCACCTACTACCATCAATTGCCAGTTAATTCCACTGTGGCAGTTTCTGTCAAGTGCCTTTACCATGCCTACACCAGAGCCCAAACTGTTCGCATTGCCAGTGCGTGTTTAAATTGACTCATGCCGGACCAAGAACCAGAGGCGGCCAACAGTGCGATGGCACTGTACTTTGTTAATTTCTGGCCGAGGAGGAGTCGTGCGTCGTACTTCGGAGCTCACCCATTGTTTGAATTTGCAAAGGCCAGGGTGATCTGCTGTGGAAGAAGCAGTTGTATTTATGTTTTTCTTTGTACAAACTCAGACAATTTGCATACAACAAACCGCAAACCGTTGGCTTAAAAAAAACATGCACAGCACCTAGCAACGTGCAGCCCTCTGAGTATTGTCGTGTGTAAATACCTCGAAGGTAAAAACGCGAGAGTTTCAATCCAATCACAATTCTTCGAATGGAATTAGAAAATGAAGAAGGCATTGAGTACCTGCAGAAATCCCCGTAGCCTGCTCCGTGTGGGGTCCCTGCAAAGTTAATCTCCTTCTGGAGGCTTCGGTGGCCGATTGTAGTTTCCTGTATTACAAATCCTTTACGGTGAAGTCAGGCAGAAAATGAGCCTCCTCTCCCTCTAGCTCACTGAATGGCAGGCAGCCCCCATCTAATCTTTCAACATATATTTGTTCAATGGATCAACAGTTTGTGTAAGCAGCGTGACGGGTGGCTTTAAGGATGTGTCTGCTCATGTTTGGTTGGCACTGAACCGCAGACCATTTTGTTTGGGAATGCGTCATGAGTTACACTTCTGGTTGCCTGCATCAAGTGGAAGATGGGAGATAACTTTTTCACGGACCAGCGACAGGTCCTTTCTTCACGCCCTGTCAAGTTCCCGCATGGCAGCAGGTATTTGAGAATGGTTGTTTTCTTTTTTTTCCTCTTCTTCTTTTGCTTCTGTTTGCACGCCCTTGTTGGCCCACCTTTATTTTCCTGGAATAGGGTTACAGTGTAAACTGACATAGACAGTGGAGCCTTGTGTGCAGCCAGGCGTTGTAAAAGGAAGCTGCTGAAAAGGAGGAAACAATTGTGTACAACAACAAAAGCACCGAACCGCAAGGACTGTGTAACAATGACACCTAGTAGACTTTACTTAATAAACGCCCTCCTCTTCAGGTTGTTACACACACCTATTTTGGCCGGTGACCCAGAAATACCACAGACAGGAATCGCATCATAAACAGTAAACACTGTAGGCTTTTTTTCTGCCATGACAGCATTTCAGTCTGAATAATAAACCTGCGCCTGTAGTGTGTACACTTCTATGGTGCATGTTCAAGTTTCTAGCATGGACTATTATAACAGTGTTTAAAACCGAGGAAACGGTAGATTTCGAAATAAATGTTGGCAAATCCAAGAGGTCTGGCTTTGTTTAATGTCGCTCCACCATACCTCTCTGAAAGAATCCACTTATCAGCCTCCACAAGACCAACCAGAACACAATATGCTAACATGCTCACAGTCCCCAGAGTTAAGAGGGCCCGAGCCGGGGGTGCTAGCTTCCCTTACCTTTCAGCTCTGCAATGGAACGCATTACCACCACCCTTACGAGGAGAAACCTCCCACCTAGCTTTCCCTAAAGCCATAAAAACTGTGCTCTTCATCTAAATCCTGCCCAGACGCAACGCTCTGAAAAACGGCACCAACCTTTTGTACTGTTCCGCTACCATGTACTTTGAACCACTTGAATATGCTATGCCAAAAGCACTGCCAACTGTATTGTAGTTGCCACTTCTAACTGTATTGTACCCCATGTTAATTTTGTAACTAAGCATGATACAAGTAACAGCGCTGCGATGCCCTTGGGCTGTACTGTGCGCTATAAAAATGTAATAAATAAATAAATAAAAGCTTACATGACTCTAGCCATCAGCAGTGTGCAGTATCCATCTCAGTAACACAACATACAGTCCCTGTCCCCCGACAGTTGTAATATCGGCTGACACATGTTGAACCCCTTGCCCCAATACAAGACTCATTGGGCCTGAGTCACATAACGTCTTCCAAAGGGATTTTTCCTTTTTGAAACGCTTCTGTGAATTAGGCCCATTGTCTCATCGAGTAACCGCTGCCGGATGGATTTCCTTTTTCCTGTTGCCGATATGCCTAAAAGAAAGTCACTGAATTTCTTCAATCTCTCCATGGTGTGGCTGTAGCCAGAAACCGTGGTACCTATGCACAGAACTTTCCCCGAGCTGAATGCATTGTGGCAGATGCAGATGTGTTATCGCTCATTCATGCCACTTTGTAGCTCTCAATAACACATGTGTTACTCCCTTTTCATATGGCTATTGTGATTTCTACGATATTAAGTTGTATTGAATATTTTGACTTCTATGTTGTTTCTTGTATGGCCATGCATCTGGCATGGCCAAGCAGGGAGCATGTGGACTTGTGTGTTTTTTCCCCTACTAAACCATAGAATTAAAATATGTATTTATTTATTTTTACATTTGTATCGCGCACTAAACCCAGAGGTATCAAGGCTCTGATTGCACAAAGTGTTATACATGGGAGACAGCAGGATATGAGTTAGCGGATATTAAAATATGGTTAAAATATGCAGACCTCTTCATTAAACTGCAAGGCGTACTCCTAGCAATACAGTAAGTGCACGAGCTACTTCACTAAGTGCTGATCCAAGTGTACACAGGTATATATAATGTACTCTTGCTGCATTATTTTAAATTGTTGACTGCATTTTAATGAAACTGATTGCTGCAGTACACAATTCTCATTGCATTTTCATGTATGCCTGCTTCCATACTAGTGTGGTAACAGTGTTCCACTGATATAAAGATGTTTACTATATTTTGAGTACCCAGTTCCGCCATCTTTCACAGGTGTTTGCACCTTTTCATTTGGGCGATTTCTGATTGCCTGAGGCGAAAAATGCCAATTGTTCCTAATAAAGGGACCATGGCTGTACTTTACATAGTACTGAATGACACAGTTAAAAATTAATGTCAATAAAAATAAAACAGGGGCCATCAAGAGACGACGACACCCGCCATGGCGACCGGCACGTCCACCCCTGGGCCTGGCACTCCTTCCTGACTCGCGGCAAATCTGTCGAGTACGCCACCGCCAACTCGCCCTCAAAGCAGCACCTCTACTATGATTCAGCCATTCGACCGGTTCACAGATTCATCCTCGGTTGGCCCCCGGTGGCAGCTATGGCTCCAAAAATTCGAGATGGCTATGGAGTGCAAAGACGTAACCTCGTCCAGGAAGATGAGATCGCACCTACTATTGAATGTGGGGGACGAGGTGCTACGCATTTTCAACGCGCTAACCATTGCGGATGGCCAGGACATTTACCAACTATCTAAAGATGCTCTGACGGCTCATTTTCTCCCGCAACTCAACCCTGATTATGAGACTTTTATATTCTGCACCACATTTCAGGCAGAAGAGGAGACCTTGGATGCCTATCACACCCAGCTCAGGAAACTGGCGATGTCGTGTGAGTTCACGGATGTCGAGAAAGAAATCCGGAGACAACTCATTAACGGCATCCAATCCGAGAAACTAAGAAGGTTGGTGCTGGGTGAGAGGGGCATCCCCCTGACGTGCATTCTGGAGCTGGGTCGTCAGAGGGAGCTGGCACATGCCAGGGCCGCCAACATGGGTATGACTTTGCAAAAATTACAACCGGCCCTCGCGTCATCCATGGTGGCCCAGGTGACCAATAGACAGTCCACTAGAGATGAATCTGGCGGCAACTACGCACCTGCCAGATGGCAGCCACGGATCCCGGGGCCCACGGAGTGTGGATGGTATGGTGGATCGCGTCATGGATGGCGAAATTGCCCGGCACAAGGCACAACATGTGGGGCATGTGGCAGAAAGGACCACTATGCCAAGGTGTGGCGTTCATCGGGCACTCCACTACTGCCTC
Organism: Ambystoma mexicanum; assembly: GCF_040938575.1. NCBI lineage: Eukaryota > Metazoa > Chordata > Amphibia > Caudata > Ambystomatidae > Ambystoma > Ambystoma mexicanum. The sequence goes on from NC_090935.1 coordinate 1,228,364,532, forward strand.
CACAGAACCCCCAGGAGAGGAGTGGAACAAAGAAAAAGAAGCAGGCAGTCACAAGGCGCGTCGAAACAACCCGTCGACCCAGGAAGACGGGGATGACATCACAGGAACTCAACTGGACCCCGGTAGAGAGCAGCAGACCAAAGGAAGAAAAGTCTACCTAGTGTCAGCCCTGGATCGTGGGCATGCTACGCAGAAGAAAGGGCTCCGGAGGCGCAAATGCCAGGTCACCCTCCAAAACCAGCAGGTATGGATGACCATAGACACAGGGGCCTCGGTGAACGTCATGCCCACGTGCACTTTCAAAACATTGCAACCACGACCAGCCCTCAAGAACACTGACACTCTCCTGTTTGTATATGGCTGCAAAAAGCCGCTACCGGTGGTTGGCAGATTCCGCACCACCCTCAGCCTTGGTGAAAACAGGCTACCGTCCCAAATATACGTAGTGAATGCAGGGATTGAATGCCTTCTGAGCGGTGATGCATTATATATATATAATGGATTCCTCTAACCGAACTAGCCAGTGAGGGATTATATACCATAGCCTGTAAATAGTACAGTAATTCACAATTTTCTATTCTCACTGATTTATTGAACATTGCATCCTATCATTCACCTGTATCCTCATTTCAGTTCTTTTTTCACTACAATCCTCACCCCTTTGAGACCAATAGTACTAGTGCCAGCCTTGTTTTTGTCTCAGCCCAATATCTCTCCTGAGGTTTTCATCAGAAATAGCTTTCCTTGTACTTTCAGTGCATTTTCAGGTTTTTTTCCAAGCAATTTAGTAGAGATTTGGCTAGCAGGAATAAACAATAGAATACATGCAGAACTTCAAAACCAACACTATCCTGTGCAATACAGAAGCTCCTCATGATCCAATTGCATTGCTCTACCAGCACCTGAGAGAACCTCCTGTGCATGAGTTCAATCAGTGTAGTATGGCCACAGTCTTTCTAATGAGAGTGATAATGTCAGTGATGTTATCGCCATAATGTGGGATGGACGTACAGCATATTATGATCCAGCAAGAGCACAGACTTCTCCATTGAAGGCAAATATCGTGTCTAGGGCCATTTGATTTTTCATTAACATGGTACGTACATCCACTTGTTCATAGCTAATAAGTGAAAGAGACAAGCTGATTGTTGTATCTCAATAGGCATATGAACCACATCTGAATCACATATCATACATCACGGGTAAACCCTGACGAAGAATGTGTGCATTTCATATAATTCCAATATGGTTTGGTATAGGCTTTTTCTGGTGGAAACATTCTGTTTAGAGCAGTTGCTGGATGCTGGTAAAGGTGGGATTTTCTGTACTGGAAGAATAAAGATCGTAAGCCCACTCGTCAATTGCCTGGGAGGGATCACTTCAATTTGGCAATGAGGAGCACGCTTCAGAGATCATCCAGTCACAGTACCCATCCAGGAACCATTGCTGTACCACAGGGCTTTTAGAGTTTCACCACAGGCTCCATCAACTCTTTCCAAGCATGTCCAACCATCTTCAGCCGAAGACTTTGGTCACGCTAAGTACATGTTTACTACTCAGTTACATGCTGCACTATATAAAGACAGACACCGTCAAATGCTTGCTGGATGCTGCTTCGTCTCTAAACTGTTAAGGTGATGTTTAAATACTGAACAAAAATAATATTAAGAGTAGAATCTGTACAATTCTATTACAAAAGCATGAAAGTGTTGGCTAATCTACAGTGCATTTGAAGTCTCCCATGCACTGATTTCAGACTCTGCTTACCTCAATGGTATTGGGTTATGCAGTCTTCTGTGAGGCACTGTGAGAACATTGTTGTGTCTGCAGCACACCTGCTTGACAAATGCACATCTCACAATGCAGTGTAAAGCACAGCAGCACCAGACATCAGAGAAGAGAACCTGCTTACGCTGTCAAGCTGTCCCTGGCACAACAGTCTACAAAAGGCTTAAGAACAAGACGCCCAGTTAAGTCATATAAATTACTGAATGCCACAAATGACCCGTGTACCCGATTGAAAAAATAAAAAATAAAAAGGAAGCCCTAATAAATATTCCGCCATACAATAACTCTAACATCAAGCAGATAGTAAGTGTTGAAAAACATTGAGTGGGAACAAAAAAAAACAACCTTCTCTTACCCCTATAGTATATTTTGGAATTACCTTCATAAGCATAATACATCATTTTCTTTTTATTGTACATTTCTTAGTTTATTACAAACTTTACTTTACATATACATCATTTCAATAGGTTCCTGACAACAGAACCTTTTCATGCACATTTGTCGCACTACACTAATTTATCAGAATTTTATCGAGATAATCTATTACTGCACATACTAACATTACATTTTGTCCAGACAGAATTTCCAGCCGCCACATTTCCAAATTGTAATTTTTGGGTGCATATTTCCTCAAAAACAGGCTTCTTTGGGATCTCAACATTAAAAATTCAATGGCCAGATGTGTAACTGATTCTACCACACTTGCACAGAATCGACAGTGATTATTTTGAGTTTCTACTTGATGTCTTGTGAATAGCATCTCCTTCGTAGGATAAAAATTTAGGCGAAGCTGCAGAAATTGATCTCAGTGATATCTTGATGGAAACCTCTCCAAGTATTTTACAGTCATATTCACGCCCCTCGCCTCACTATCCAGATCTAATTTAGCAGTATATTTCAGTGTTCCATTATGAGTTGCTATCCAATCGCAATATGACAATTTTTCCTTTGCAGCACAGGGGTTATTTAATAATGTTTCCATGTCAATGTTGGCATGTATTAGTAGGACATGTATCTTTGTGATCCATTTCTTCAGCAATCCATAAAATGGCCTCTCGGTTATGGCACTGAAATTCTTATATGAAGGAACTTACATCTTTAAAGACATTTTTCTGATCATTGCAATCGATTTCCACAAGACAGTTGCAAACCTGGACTGTAGCACGAGTTCATAGCGAATCGCAGAACTTTATGCCAAAATTGGCCTTCCAAAACATCCCATATTACTCTGCTGATATTCAAACTCGCTTCGCTCTCAAACGTGATTGTAGCTACCATCTTTTGACAAAAGAACATTAGAGCGGGTTTAATCGTGAATTTCCCAAAATCAGCATGTAGTTTCATACCCTGCAGCATCAAGTTTTTCATTCTATATTTCAATTCATCCATCCATTGCTGTTCACTAATAGATGTATTGAACATTACGGCCAAGTATCCAATATACTCGATTTTTTCCAGTTGTTCCTCAGCTGCATGCCATATAAAGTGATTGCCTCTTTTCCCAAGATTTACGCCAAATGCCATGATATTTGACTTACTGGCATTCAACTCAAGATTTTGCTTCTCAGGTACACTATGAGGTTATTCAATAGTCGCTGAAGACCTCTCTGGGTGGTATCTAGCAGCACCAGTTCATCATCATAAATTGCCCAAATTATCTAATAACCATTCTGTTTTGGAGGAAAGGAGTTACACTTTGAAAAGGCTGTTGGTAAATCTGCCATGTACAGCTTAAATAATAGGGTAGCAAGCGGGTAGCCTTGTTTGAATCCTTTTTCAGTTGACATTTTTCTAGCCTAATTCTTATAGACGTATTAGAATGCAGGGGTCTGATTGGTTGGAGAAGTTCTAACGGACAATTCAATTTCTCAAGTTTCTTCCATAGGATGGCTCTGTTCACACTGTCAAAGGATTGACGCAAGTCAATAAATGCGAGGAACAGATTTTTCGTCCCTTTAATTGCTTCCAATTTTAGAAGATTTAGCATCATGAGATTTACTTGCAGACCTATGCCTTTAGTGAATCCTGTCTGTCTACAGTCCAGGATGCCAGCTTCTTCTGCCCATTTGGACAATCTTTGCTGTAGAAAGGAGTCAAATAACTTGGCAATCACATCACGACACGCAAACGGACGGTAGTTGTTCATATCTGTACAATCTCCTTTTTTACAATCTCCTTTTTCAAAGATTGGTACAACTACCGCCGATTGCCATGATGTTGGAATTGACATCTCCATCGAGATCTCAGCAAAGCTAGCCCTCGATCTAACACATTATTGGATTTTAATGCTTTCACATCTCGTCTCATTGTCTTCTTTTCTTCCTCAGCTTTAGAGTTAAATGGATATTTGTTATGAAGATGGGCTTTCCTAAATCTCCACTTTGCCTGTTTTTATAATGTGTTAATAGGGACGCATAATCCAAACAACCAGGTTCAAGTGCACTTTGTGAGGAGAATTTATGCAACATCTCTACAATCTCTCTTTTTTTCAGCCTTATATGATTCAAACCTTGGTTGATTATCAGATCTCTAACATATTGGTTCTCTGGCTGCGCTGTTTCTGTTCACCAGGTCACTATTACAGCAGCATGGTCACTGTGTTTCATCTTCAGGACCTTTAAGTTTGCGATCAGATATGGGACGTTCCTTGACGCCCAGATGTAATCGAGCATTTTATGTCACCCATTTCTATTTCAGGTATACCTTGCTGGGATATTTCATATAGTTTGGCCATTTAACATCTCACAGTTCCCTATAACCATTTCCTGTTCCCAGCATTGTCTCTGTTCATATACTCGGTTGCATTGCGTTGATTCCATTACTTGTCTTTCACCTTTCAAATCAACTCATGAAAAGTTGAAGTCGCTGCACACTAAGATGTGAATATTGTGGAACTCCAGAATACACTTGTCAATCAACAACATTCTGGAGCCAATGAACTTCCTGGCTGATATCATAGCCGGATTCTAATAAATGTTGATGATGAGAAGATGTTCCATTCCAAAATTATTTTGATGGACTGACTATAACACAGTTCCTTGTACAAACAGGTTTGGGTTCATAGATCTTAATAATTTCCACACTCCAGTATTTTTTATCATCAATAAGTGAGCTGAGAATGGCCGGCCGGTCTTATTTTTCCCCGCAGAATACAAAAGAATCATGAAGCCGTCACATATTGGAATTTCATGCAGCCACGTCTCTTGTGGGCATATTATTATTTCTCAACCCGTTAACACAAAACAAATGCATAAAGCCACGTGTGTTCCTTGATATTAGGGAGCAAGTATTGTGTGCGTTCGTAATATTTTGCTACTCGTTGCTAGTTCGACAGCTTCTCCTCAAATCTGATATTCTTTTGAGGGAGTCCTCTTTGTATTTTACCTTATCATTTCTACACCCATCTCTTTCAAACCTTTCATGCAGTATGGCTCATCTGGATTCATTCTGTGTCAGATCCCTTCCGAGTGACAACTTTTGTTGGTGTACACTTTACAAACAAATATGGAAAGAGGATGTCAACACATATTTGAAGGCAATTGATGGTGTAAGGTTAACAGTTAATAGAAAAGGGCATTGTTAATGTATTACCTGGGGTCTGAGAGTCAACAATTGTGTAAGAATCTTCTTACTGTACAGCAACAAGATAGTCGGGAGATCTTGAATGGGGATCTTTTAAAAAGAATGAAATAAGAGATTTGCTCTGAAAGTAAATGTCATCATGGAGCACCACCATTTTTAAATAAAATAATCGATTGATGACTTTGTGACAAGTCCAAGGCCTTTGCAGCTTCCTGTAAATTTGCTGCAAGAAGGTGTGTGAAACCTAAGACATCTTTGATTCTGGCTGTCAGTAATGCTGCAGTGCCAAAATCCAAGGAGGACCGTTTCTAATTTCTTGGGTGGTGCAAATATGATATCACATTTATAAAAATGTTCTCACCATTAGTTGAGCCTTTACACATATTGATAAAAAGGCAACACTGTTTGTTTAGTCACCCAAACAAGATCACACCTTTCACTAGCACTAGCTAAATAGATGTCATGAACCCTAGGATCTCTAGCAAGGCACAAGCACCCAATGTGGGTAAGACCTGGACTGTAAGGGTTGCTGGCTGGCGTAGACTACAGTTTGCCGACATTGGCGGCAAAAACAACAGCATCAGCCTCCACCAAGATGGCCCCCAGAACAGGATGCCTTGCAGGAACCAAGATGGCCCCTGGAAATCCATGCTACAAGAATCCTTGGTGGTCTAGTGGGGCTGGGTGCATGCCAGGGCTATAGAAGCCCCAACCTGGGCCACACCCAGTGCTTATTGTTTTCTCCGGCTGGGATATGCAGGCAGAGTAATGTTTGCTTTCCTGCTGAAGTCATCCACGTGCACTGGCTACCACTTATGAATACTCATCACTGCTGCTCCTGGATCTCCCGGAAATTTCTGAGGCTTTCTGCTTCCACCACAGCTTCAGGATACTCACCTCCGTCGCTGCCCCTAGACTTCCCTGGACGTTTGGAGGCTTTCTGTTTCCATCGCAGCTCCTGCAAAGAGAAAGGACATTTGTACGTTTAATCGGAGCTCACTGCATTGCCTCCGCTACAACCCTACTAAGTCTTCTTACCTTATAACAACAATCTTGCGGATCCGGACTGCATTTCATGCGTTCCACATAGCGGGAACATCCTATGAGGCATCACTTTGGCATACTACACTGTGGAACTGCAGAAACTGAAAGGCAAAGAAAGACACATGTTCAAGACACTAAAGTCCAATCTCAAGTATCAATTGGAATATTAGGCACAAAGTCATTGCAGTCGTTCCAGGTGCTGAGTGGGAGGCATAGACCAATGCCAGATGCCCCTTCACATTTCACAACCATCTGGCTGGTGAGTAACACCTGATAGGGTCCTTGTCAAAGTGTCTGCAGAGCAGACCTCTAGTGGTTGATTATTATACATAGACACAAAGCCTCCCGATTATAGAGAATGGCAAGTTTCAAAGGCTGACTGTGGAAGTGCCTCCTTAACCAGTGAATGGAGACATTGAAATGCCTCCACAAAGGAATTACAACAATTTAGAGTACTTTCATCTTCCAATGAAATGTTCAAACAATTTGCTGCCAAGCTGTACTCAGATGCATAGGTCCTCCTGCCAAGATTTAACTGCTCTGTGAGATTGGGAGTAGTATGCACAATGAAACTGATGAGAAATATTTAGTGCCGTAAAGATATCCCTAACCACACGCCTATTGAAGTGGGAGCCTCGATCACTAGCAGAAACGGCAGGGGACCACATCTGGGTATGAAGTCTTTGAGGAACTTCTTAGCTACAGTAATACAGCCAGCTTGTCAACAGGGATAGGTTTCGACCCACTCTGTAAATAAGTCTACACTGATCAAACAACTTTCAAAATTAAAAGTGCTGGGCTGGGCGTCCCTGCTTTGATACTGGGGTGGAGGGGTGCTTGGCTTCTAGACATGGTACACATTCAATGCACAATGCGCGTGATGTCTGAATTTGACATTGCACTGCCTTCACATTTCCTGGCACACACCATGGAGTGCTTGTACATGTAGGTAGTGAGTGGCGTACACATTTTCTGCACTGCATAGACCCACTTCCATGGAAACTGCCACCTTTCAACAGGTCTGATCACAGAAGCTATTCAAAGTAGACCCGGCATGCATGCCAGGTCATATGTTGTGTGTCACATGTCTGCCGGATGCCTTTGCTGTCGGTGTGTGTGTGTGTCTTGTGCTTCTGACATGTGTAGTGACCTTTTTCTCTCTATTTTTCAGGTGATGACGCAATGGAGGCGGAGGATGGTGTTGTCATGCCAGACACAGGGTTGGTAACACCACATCAACCCGGCACTAGTGGGGGTCGTGGGGTGGTAGGCCACGAAAACCCCCAAGTGCTGCAGTCCATCTTGTCTCTGGCTGCCTATGAGTGCAGCCCTGATGACGACTCTGACGTCCATGTTGAGTTGGATGAGCATCAAGTCCATGTGTCAGGGGTGAGTGATTCTGATGTGGACACTCCACTGTCTGCGACACCTGCACTGAGGGATCAGACAGTCTTGGTTCCTCCGCCCGTGGTGGATCGGGACGCAGGGTCACCCTCCACACCAGTCACTGATGTGCCTGGGACATCACGTCGACAGGGGCATGTAGTTGTTCAGCCGCAGGTGGTGCCAACACAGCGAGGACCCCCGGTCCTTGGGTCCCGCAGGGGTCAAGCCCGGCAACGCGGTCGCCGCGTGCAACCGCTGTATACTGAGTGGGAGCAAGACATGACTGCCAATTACAAACGGCAGGGGGCAGCAATGGAGAACATCGCTGAGAGCATGGAGCGTGTGGCCCGATCTGTGCTCCCCCCTGCTAGGCAGGTGCTTCTCCAGCAGCAGGCGGCACAGTCCACGGCCCGCTCGCTCAGGCTGGGCATGGCGGCCTCAGACAGGGCACGCCAGGCTGAAATGTCATCTCTGCGTCAAGCAATTGCTGCTCACGCAGAGGCGCACATGGATGCCCTGAGGGAGGAGTATGCTTCCCTCAGATCCACTCTGGGTGTCCTTATGATGTCCCACAGGCAGCAGGCAGAGGAGAGGTTTGCACAGCTTGAGCGTACCATCTCGGCTGAGCTACAGGCTTGCCGGGAGGTGCAGCGGTTGTCCAGCCAGGCCTTGCAGGAGGAACTCCGTGTTACACGTGCTACCTTGCAAGAGGAAGCACGTGTATCACGTGAGGTTCTGAATGCAGACCTATGTCACATCGCCACACAGAACCAGGCTCATCCGTCCGGCAGACTTGCTGCCGACGAGGGGCAAGCTGCGGCTAGGCGTGGCCAGGCTACTGTGCAACGTCCTCCTTTACAGGATGAGCCAGACTCGGACGACCATCTATCTCCCACATAGGTCGGGCTTTGCAGGCATTGAGCCCATGGAGGATTTCTTTTTGGCTCAGCATCATCACATGTGGATGTTGAGCAGCACCCTGTACCTCCCCCTCCTGGGTGCCTCCCCTCCCCCCCGGGTCGTATGTGGCCATTTTTGATTTTTCTTTTAGTTTAGTTAAAGTTTCTGTTTGATAGTTTAAATAGGTAATGTAGGTTTTCCATAGTTAGTGTAATTAGTTAATAGTTGAGTTAGTTTAAAATTGCAAGTCTATTGTGCTTTCATGTGACGGTGCGGTGCTTTGTGGCTTTTGAAGGCATCCACTGTCTGTTCCAGCTGGGCCCTTCATGGTTGTCTTGCGTATGTGTTTGCTGCTTGGGGTCCTTGACTCAAATATGCCACTCCTGCCTCCCTTATCCATGGGCTCGCAAGGATGGTTCGGTGATACAGAATATTACACAAGGGCTTTGGACTGTCATATCTGTGGCATGTCTGGTGCTGTGTGACTTGTGTTGATACCCCTAGTGGGGATGATTTAGGTGTCATTGTCCACTGTTCAGCTTTTGCTAGATGGAGTGTGTCATGATTAATGTGTACATTGATTGCTATGCATTGTGTAGTATGTTTCATATCTTTCCTGTACACGTGCTTGTTGCAATTCATGCTGTAGATAGTGTTCCACACTTTGGAGGTGAAAGACGGACTGATGGTGTGATTTGTGATGTGACTCTCTGACATGGTCAAGTAATGAGATGCCTGATGAGACACACACAGATGACTTTGAAGCATTAATCATGTGTTTCATGCCCTTTCTGCAGGGGGATGAGCCTCCAGAGCACCTTTGCCAGCAGACATGGCCCATTGGACGACAGAATTCTGGACCCGTTTGTTGGTGCCCACATGCACATGTGTGCACAAGCAGAGGCACAGTGATTGCAGACCCACATCCTAGAACTGCTGACATGTTCCAAGGAACTCCAGGCAAGGTGAGCACCACAGGGGGGCCACGACACAGCAAAGCTTGCACCAGGCGAGTTGCACATGCAGGCTTAGTCACACCACTGAGGGTGAGCTTAGACAAATATTGGTGTTGAAGCACACAATGCAGCTCAGATGTGTTTGTGGACTGATGGCTGTTGATAGTAGGGTTGTCTGGGACACATGCAGGGGCAGTGGCACATACCCCCGGTACACCAAGGTCCATTGAGGCACTTGTATCAACCATGTAGCCTTCCGAGACATGGAAAGGGGCAGCTCACAGGGACATACAGCAAGGGACATACTCGGGTGCAGTGCATGTCTTTTCCACGTACTTCATGATAAATGCACTGCCAACTTTGTTTCGGTCATGGTGGTACGCAACTTGCTCTGTAGTCATGGCTTGCTATATGGGTCTGTCTGCTTACCCAGGGAACATTGCATGTTGTGTGAATTGTGACACATTGGTGTTCCATTTGCCACCACCCACCAGCGGCTGACTTACTGCATTGAATGTGTATGACCCGTCACAGGGGTGATGTTATATATGGGTACGAAGCATGGAGCACAGATTGTCTGTTTGTAGAGTAGTTTGTTGCTATGGGGCATGTTTGGTGTTGTGTTTTTGTGTAATTGGCACGTACAGGTTGTTGACTGTGGCTCTCTTTGCAGCATTGCAGTGCTCCTGTAACCGGACCTGAGAGTGCCCAGGCAGGAGGCCAGCACTCAAAACCAGAGCTAAGTGTCTTGTTGTTTTTCTTTCGAACTGCTCTGCATAGGCTTGCTGGGGAGTGTACTGATGCATGGATGCATGTGTGGTTCAATTTGGTATGTTTTTTCTCCATAATCACCCGTGATCCTATGCAATTCTGAAACCTGTACCCTCTACCCGGTGTTCCTGCTTCCCGTACCTATCCAAGCAACGTTCCCTGACCCTCTTTCCCCACTGGGGTTGCGGATGCCTGTGTAAGCCCCGAACTTGCAGGCGCCAAAACCCTAGAGGGGGTGGTTGGTTCGTACCACTCCTGAGCCTGGACTACAGAAGGCCATGACAATGATGTCCAAGTTTGTTTGGATTGTGTATGTGTTCATGCAGGTTGTACATTTTCGTGCATTCCCTAGTTTCATGTGTCATTCCTCCTCCCCTTTCCTGCCACTCATTCCAGTCATCCAGTGTGTCAACACCTGTCCCGACTGCATATCCCTGAACCTCATTCCCCACCAAGGTCTCAGGGGCCTGTGTGAGTTTGACCTTGCAGGCACCCGGGACATGGTGGGGGTGGTTGTTTCGTGACACTCCCGCGCCTGTACAGGGGACCTGTGACAGTACACATCCATTCATGGTGCATCATCCTATGTCATGTACCACACATGTCTCACATCCTGTCGTGACATTGTTTTGCTGTGCTACCTTGGTTGTTGCATCATTGTGGTAGTACTTGGCCTTTGTGAGGTACTGCTACGTCAAGTCATCTACTGGAGGGTGTTCGGGTTCGTTTTTATGCCTTGGATTTTGTGATTTTGGAAATGATTGTGGATTCTGAGGGTTCAGGCATCTTTTTACACACAAGGTGGGAGATGGTGACAAAGGGTAAAGGTGATCCTGTGGCGAGGTGGAATTGAGGGTTGGAGGCTCCATGACCCAGGTGCAGTTGTTCAGTGGGTCATGGTCATTTGTGAGGGAGGGGGGGGTTGTTGTTGATAGTTGCCTTGCCCTGCAGTGTGATGGGAACACTGACATAGTAATGGTGGTATCCTATGTACATGTTATGTTCTGCTGATTAATGCCTGTTCATGTGTTGTGTTTTCCTTTCAGGTGCGAGGGGATAGTTGTGGTTTGACATGCTGGGGTGTACACATGGTGGATGTTCACATGTGATGTGTAGGGAACACTGATGGTCACTTGAGTGCACATGCATATGTGGAGTGCATGTCTTGCAGAACCACACACTTGCACTCTGATGCACTACATGTACTCCCACCCTTGCATATCGACGTGTACACTGTTTGCCTTCTGGTGCCCACTGTGTCCCGGCAGCACATGTTCTATGACCGATTATGGATCCAGTACATGCCTAATTTGATGTTTGATGTGGTCTGTCACTTAGATGTGATGCTCAGGGTGTGCATCACACACAATGGCTGTTCACTGTGCTGTGCGCTGAGCAGTGTGATGCAGGAGTAGGACACTGCACACATGAGCTGCAGTGTTGATTTTGCAATGCATAATGTGCATGTAGACAGGCATTCATTGTTATGTTACGTCTACGACTGTTGTAATGCATTTGGAAATGACATTATGGGTGGAAGATTTTGTTGGTCTGTCATTTCATCTGATTCCTGGTCAGGCATCATTGTCCGATGCCACTGTACATTTAGGACATGGCAATGTGTACCTTATCGTTACTGCGTTGGTGTATGGGTATTGCTTGCCATGTCATGTTGATGTTTGGGAGGGTTTGAGTGACATGACAGTGATGGCCATGGCCTGTTTTGCAGGTGTGTGTGATGCACACCTTGCATGTCCGGGTCATCCGCTTCTCAGAGCAACTAGCTGGGGGTAGATTTCTCTCCGCAGCAGGGCCCTCCCCCTGGAATAATCTTTCTGCCTGACTTGAACTTGAGGGGAACCATCTCCAGTTCTGGAAGCACCTCAAGACCTTCCTCTTTGCTTCTGCTTACTCTCTACCTCTCCCTTGCCGAATTCTTCACTGGAACTGCACAGTAGCTGCAACTGGGCCACTCTCACCGACCTCGGTCCCTGGCCCAGCCACTCTCCACTTGCACTGCCTCCCTGGCAACCCCTGCTCTGCAGTACTGTCTCTCTATCCCTACAGCCCTCCCTTCCCAGCACTTGTCTGCACTTACCTTTGCAGTTGCCACCAGCCGACCTATGTATTTTTCTTTGGGCTACTTCCCCTGTACTGGACTCCCCCCCCCCACCCTTCCCCTTGCACCTTTCCCTTCCCCCTACCCCTGCACTTGCACAATCTCAATGACACCTGGCCCAGTAGTACCATTCTCTGTCTTCCCTTGTTCCCCCCTCCCTGCCTCATTGCGGCTTGAAATACTTGTGTATGGCCCATATCATGTCATATGTCATATGTGTGCCCTTTGGTCACACAGGATAGCTTGTGTTTAAGTAGCTAGGGATGCAGACGATGTGGCACTTCCATGGCAAATATCTCAGGGTGGTAGGGTTGTGACAGTTGACTGTCTCTTTGTCATCATCGATTGTCACCTGGTATGTGCCAGGCCTGTGTGCACTCCGCAGGGGTGGGAGTTTAGGTGAAAAATGTGGCCACAAGCTGGTCCGGGGCTTCCTCGCCACGTGCCGTGTCCCCTCCCATGGTCAGCACCTGTGCCTGTGGTTGGGAATGTGGGGGCACCACCATGTACACCGGGACGCCCTGCCGTGTTGCAACATTGTGCAGGACACATGCTGCCACAATGATCCTGCACACTACTGGTGGTGCATAGAGTAGTTGCCCACCAGAGCGGTCAAGGGAGCGGAAACGTGACTTGAGCACTCCGAATGTGCGCTCCACTATGCCCCTGGTTGCAATATGGGCAGCGTTGTATCTTACCTGGGGTGGTGTGGTGGGGTTCCGGATTGGCGTCATCATGTGGTTGCTCAGAGGGTAGGCACTGTCCCCTGGGGAGGTGATAATAGTTGAGATGATTAGGGTTTGGATATTTGTCTGTGTGTGACTTGCATGCATGTGCAAGGGCATTTGTACTGACCTAGGAGCCATGTGTCGCCATGCTGCCCAGCTTCCAGGGCCTGGCTCAGGGCGGACATTCTGTATATGAAACTGTCATGGGTGGAGCCAGGGTAGTTTGCATAGACAGAGGTGATGATTCCCTTTGCATCACATACCACCTGTACATTGATGGAATGCCAGTGCTTGCGGTTTCGGTAGATGTGCTCAGTGGCCCTTGGTGGACGTAGGGCCACATGGGTGCAATCTATGGCACCGAGCACTTTGGGGAAGTGTGCCACCCTGAAAAAAATCATGGACAACGGCCTGCCTTTCTGCGGGTGTTCTGGGCATGTATATGTGCCTGCGGACTGAGGGGCGCGCTGTCATGATTGCCAGAACCTGGTGTAGGCAACGTGACTGCGTGGCCTGTGAGACCCCTCCCACTATGGCAGTGGTCCGCTGAAATGACCCAGTGGCCAACAAATGCAGGACATTGAGCAGCTTCTCCAAGGGGCTCAATGCTTGGGAGCAAAGGGTGGGGGATGTGAGGTCATCTTCCCACTCCCTGACCAGGTCTAGGATGCTATGGGGTGGAAACCTATACCTGCCGTAGACCTGGTCGTCAGGCATCCCAAAAAGGCTTGTCCGTGGTGCGAAAATGCGTGCCCTGGCTATTCTCCTCCTCCTGCGGTGTCCCACGATCAGTGCAGCGACAAATGGGGCATTCATCGTAGCTGTATATACGCGTTTGTTGTTTGCACGCACTTTTATGCTGTGCGCGGGGACGCCTCCGCCTGCCTTCATGTGGGCGGACGCGTTGACGCCTCTGCACGTCTTTTGCTGTGTGCGGGTTTCCCGTATTCGGATACGTGGTAAGACTGTAGGTCCGAGTGTCATCGCGTGTGATCGGAGGGGAATGAGCATACACCTGATTGGCCTAGGTACGTGTGTTTCGGGGTGCGTGGGAAGTTCCACACGCGATTAGCCAGGGTACGTGTGTTCCAGGGTGCCGGGAACTTTCACACGCGATTGGTGGAAATCCACGTGTGTTCTGTCATCACGTGCTATGAGGGAAACACCCGCGCGCGCTACGTCACAGACACGCTCACGCGCTAAGGGCCTTTGGTCCAATGAAATCGCATATGCGTGCTGCCGTGCATACGCGCTAAGGGCCTTTCCTCGTATTACACGCGGACGTGCAGTTTTCCACGCGCGCTTACGCGCATGGGCCCTTTCCTCGTATTACACGCGCACGTGCAGTTTTTCACGCGCGCTGAAATGCCCATGCACGTCTGTACGCGTCACGTCACAGGGGCGCTTGCGCTTGAGGGGCCTTCTGTCCAATGAAAATGCGTATGCGTGTAGACTCGCTTACGCGCTAAGGGCCTTTCCTCGAATTACACGCTGACGTGCAGATTTTTCCCGTGCCAAATCACTCCGTATCAAGCTGGCCACGCGTAAGCACACGGAAGACCACACTCCTGCCCAGAAGGCCGAACTACTGCCCCCCAGAGCCCCGAGCACGCTCCCACCTGCCATCTGCTGCTGCCTGACTGCCTGCTGCCCACGTGCCCTGCCATTTGCTGCCTGCACATCAGCCAGGGGTGCTGTTGCTGTGACCACCCCTGCTGGAACCAAAGACTCCCGACTGGGATTCCATCGCTCCACAGCCCAGCCCCAGGACCCAGTTGCCCACCCACTCCTGCCTCTGGGGTTGTCATGTTGGGGCAAACACCATCTGAGACCACTGACAACTCCCGGCCAGAGAGGCAGAGGGACACCAGCTTCAGTGCCACCGAAGTTGGTGTCCTGGTGGAGCAAGTCCTGGGGCAGTATGATGCCCTCTTCGGAAGTTCCCGCGCTGACAAGGAAGGACGGACTCGGATCTGGACTGACATTGTGACTGCCATCAACGCGGAGGGGGTGGCAGTCCACGACTTACAACATGTCAAGAAGCGCTGGGAGGATTTCAGGTCCAGGACCCTGAACAAGGCCCGGCGCCTCTTGAAGGCAGCGGATGCCAAGGGGCGCCGGGGCCACTTGTCGGAAGAACAGATGAGGGTCCTGGAACGCATATCCCCAGCGCTCCACGTCCAGGTCCTTGAGAGGCAGACCCGTCTGGAGTCGAGCGGTGAGTGTACATGCATCCTGATTGTGAGCAGTGCGTGTGGTGATTATTCAGTAGTGTGCAGGTTGCACATCTGTTTGTATGGGGTCGATTATGGGTGGGGGTGTACAGGGCCGTGGGGCTAACACATGCGAGGGCTGGAATGTGTGAGACATGGATGGTGCTTGTGTGTGTAGGCTTGCATGCCAAACGCAGTTGTGTGGGCACACATGTTTGGATGAATGTGTATGTAAGTAGACATGTCCGTGATGTCACACATGTATGTCGTTTTCGGCTGCATGTATCAGCACTGTGTACATGTGCATGTGTGTGTATTTGACAAGGGTGCAACAGTGATGCAACATGGATGCATGTGACAGCGGTATGTGGAAGCCTGATTGGCAGATGTGACATGGATGCCCGTCTGAACACTGCGACACTTGGCAGAGGTGTACACATGCATGCAAGTGTGGTGGTGTGTGTACATGTGTGGTGCACTTCCTGTGTTGCATGTGATGTCTGGCTCACCTTTGGCTGCTCATGCTGTTGTATGTGTATGGATGGTGCTGGCAGTTGCGATATGGCTGTGGTATGGATCATGTGTGCGAGTTGTAATGACATGTGTGTTAGGGATTGTGATGACATGTCTGAGGTTTGCCAATGCCACTCATGTACAACTGTCATGTGTGTATGTGTCCATTGTACAGTGCCTTGATGCCAGTGTTTTGTTTCTCCCTGTCTGCAGCGTCAACTGATGAAGAGGGCGGAGAAGGTGCTGTGGAGCACAGCGGGGGGGATCCTGCCGCAAGCTGCAGACGCAAGGCCCGGCTCCTCTCCCATGTTGTGATCTCGTCGGGGAGTGCGGAGTCCGGTGCCGCGTCCCAGGCCGCAGCTGCCGGGGGGAGGTCCAAGAGGCGGAGGTTGGAGTTGGACTCCTCGGCAGCAGAAGGGGCAGCTGGGACCCCACAGGGCCCAACAGGGGAAGATGGCACGGAGTCATCCAGGTTGGTGGGGGGTTTGGTGGAGGAGGAGGCCGTGCAAGCACCAGAGACGGGGTCTGGAGGTGGGGATCCCACTGGTGCTAGTGGTACAGTGCAGGACCAGGGACAGGAGGCAGCACAGGCCGCCGCGGAGGTGCCTGTGTGCAATCCTGTCCCTGCATCATCTTGCACCAGCAGGGATGCCTACGTCCAGACCCGTTTTCAGGCAGGGGATGAGCTCACGTCAACTGGCCTTCCTCTGCCTGCGGACGTGGCTATCCGGGTCTGGGTTGAGGCTGTCCTGGCTGGTGTGGCGTTGCGTCAACGGGCCATGCGAGGTGACCTGCAGTCTTTTCATGAGGAGACTGCACGTCATCTCAAATGGCTCGTTGACCACGTCAGCCTGCTGGGACAGGTCACCCAGGCCAGATTCCTCCGTCTGATGGGGCTTGCTACGACCCCCTCCTCAACTGGACCCCCTACGCGCCAGTCGACCTCCGTGCCATCTTCCCACCCATCAGTCACCTGGGTGCCCTGTGGAGCTGCCTCTGAAGGTGCGGCCAGGCTGGTGGAGGAGGCATCCCTGCCACAGTCGGGAGTCGGACGTCCAGCAGGGGTGGCCACATCTACGACTGCACCCCAGCCGGCGGAGGATGTGCAGGCAGCAGGAGGCAGTGCACGGGCAGAGGCACAGCAGCAGCAGCAACATGGTGGGAGCCATGAAGGCTCGGGGCCTTCAACATCGGAGGGGCAGGCATCGGCCGGAAGGCAGGAGGACCCAGGACAGAAAGTGTCTTCCGTGTGGCAGCGGTTGGGCCACGCCATAGATGTGGAGCGGCAGCGGGCGGAAGAGGCATGGCTCACAATGGTCAGGGCGGAGAACTCCATGCGGAGGGCCCTGAGGCGGGGCGAGTGCCTCGAGGCAATCCGCAGGGGTTTGGAGGTGGACACGTCAACGGCCCTGTGGATCCTCGGGTCCATGGAGGAGGACCGCCTCCGGGACATTGAGGAGGAGTTCGATGATGCCCTGGCCCGGGACATCCACAAGTGAGCCGTGAAACTAGCCCGCTGCCCTTGTACATAGTTATGTAGGTAGTGTTAGGTTTCATTTTTATTTTGATTTTATTTGGACCTTTCGGACATTGGCCACATTTTTGTATATAGTTTATTTTATTAGTTAGTGTAGTTAGATAGGTTTCCTTTCTTTTGTTGGGATAATGGACCCTGGCTTGTTCCCATGTACATAGTTCACTGTTGGATTGTATTTTTTTTCACATTTCAACCATGGAGCAATGGCTTTCTTTTTTATTTCCCATTGGATTTTGTTTTGTGGACATTGACTTTGGACAACATTACTTTGGAATTTTATTTTTGGCTTTTCACGGACATGCTTCTTTTAATTTTTGTACATTCACATTTCTGTTTCTTCATTTTTGATTCTATTTATGTTTCCTTTAATACATATTTTTTTGGTGAACTTCAATGTGTGGTATCTCATTGGTTTCATGCATTTCATGATATGTGTTTTGAGATTCACTGACACCCATTGGGTGTATGTGAGGGAAATGTGTTTGTTTCGGAACTTGCAATTGGTGTTCTGTGATGTAATTGCAAATTATGAGCGGGTGGATGCAATACTCGGGTGGGTGTTTTGCATTTGGAGGCTGACCATAGGGACCAGGGATCTAGATTGTGATGACATGTTGGCTGGGGAACATGAGTTGGACATGGGTGGGGGCCTGCTGGCAGGTGCCCCACAGTGCTGGGGGGTGGGGGAGGTGGGAGACATGGGTGGGGGCCTGGAGGAGGCTGCCCCTGGTGGCTGGGGGGTGGGGGTGCTGGGGGACATGGGTGGGGGCCTGGTGGAGGCTGCCCCTGCACTGCTGGGGGGTGGGGGGGTGGGAGACATGGGCGGGGGCCTGGTGGAGGCTGCCCCTTGTGGCTGGGGGGAGGGGGTGCTGGGAGACATGGGTGGGGGCCTGGTGGAGGCTGCCCCTGCACTGCTGGGGGATGGGGGTGGTGGGAGACATGGGTGGGGGCCTGGTGGAGGCTGCCCCTGGTGGCTGGGGTGTGGGGGTGCTGGAGACATGGGTGTGGGCCTGAAGGTGGGTGCCCCTGGTGGCTGGGGGGTGGGGGTGCTGGGAGACATGGGTGGGGGCCTGGTGGTGGGTGCCCCTGCACTGCTGGGGAGTGGGGGGTGGGAGACATGGGTGGGGGCCTGGTGGAGGCTGCCCCTGGTGGCTGGGGGGTGGGGGTGGTGGGGAACATGAGTTGGACATGGGTGGGGGCCTGCTGGTGGGTGCCCCTGGTGGCTGGAGGTGGGGGTGCTGGGAGACATGGGTGGGGGCCTGGTGGAGGCTGCTCCTGCACTGCTGGGGGGTGGGGGAGGTGGGAGACATGGGTGGGGGCCTGGTGGAGGCTGCCCCTGGGGGGTGGGGGTGCTGGGAGACATGGGTGGGGGCCTGGTGGTGGGTGCCCCTGGTGGCTGGGGGGTGGGGGTGCTGGGAGACATGGGTGGGGGCCTGGTGGTGGGTGCCCCTACACTGCTGGGGGGGTGGGGGTGGTGGGAGACATGGGTGGGGGCCTGGTGGAGGCTGCCCCTGGTGGCTGGGGGGGGTGCTGGGAGACATGGGTGGGGGCCTGGTGGTGGGTGCCCCTGCACTGCTGGAGGGTGCGGGGGGTGGGAGACATGGGTGGGGGCCTGTTGGAGGCTGCCCCTGGTGGTTGGGGAGTGGTGGTGGTGGGGAACATGAGTTGGACATGGGTGGGGGCCTGCTGGCAGGTGCCCCACATTACTGGGGGGTGGGGGTGGTGGGGGACATGGGTGGGGGCCTGGTGGAGGCTGCCCCTGGTGACTGGGGGGTGGGGGTGGTGGGAGACATGGGTGGGGGCCTGGTGGAGGCTGCCCCTGCACTGCTGGGGGGGTGGGAGACATGGGTGGGGGCCTGGTGGAGGCTGCCCCTGGTGGCTGGGGGGTGGGGTTGGTGGGGAACATGAGTTGGACATGGGTGGGGGCCTGCTGGCAGGTGCCCCACAGTGCTGGGGGATGGTGGGAGACATGAGTGGGGGCCTGTTGGAGGGTGCCCCTGGTGGCTGGGGGTGCAGGGGGACATGCGTTGGTGGGCAGTAGTGCAAGTTGACATGTGGGTTGGCTGGGGGGCATGGCCATGGTGGATGGGGTGCCTGCAGGACATGTGCTGGGTAGGCCCCTGTGTTGTGAGCCACCTGCAGGGGCCGTGGAGGGTGTAGAGGGAACACCTGGGAGGACCCACACGTGCAATTCACGTGTGCTGCTCCCCGCGCACCCCTGTAATACACATACCCTGATGAGATCGCGTGTGGAACTTCCCGCGCACCCCTGTAATACACGTACCCTGATGGAATTGCGTGTGGAACTTCCCGCGCACCCCTGGAATACACGTACCCTGCTGATGTTGAGTGGGATACTTCCCCCGCACCCCGAAATACACGTACCCTGATGAGATTGCATGTGTAACTTCCCGCGCACCCCCGAAATACACGTACCCTGCTCAATTGCGTGTGTGACTTCCCGCGCACCCCCGAAATACACGTACCCCGCTCAATCGCATGTGTAACTTCCCGCGCACCCCCGAAATACACGTACCCCGCTCAATCGCGTGTGTTACTTCCCGCGCACCTCTGAAATACACGTACCCCACTCAATCGCGTGTGTAACTTCCCGCGCACCCCGAAATACACGTACCCCGCTCAATCGTGTGTGTAACTTCCCGCGCACCCCCGAAATACACGTACCCCCGCTCAATCGCGTGTGTAACTTCCCGCGTACCCCCGAAATACACGTACCCCGCTCAATCGCGTGTGTAACTTCCCGCGCACCCCAGAAATACACGTACCCCGCTCAATCGCGTGTGTAACTTCCCGCGCATTCCCCGAAATACACGTACCCCACTCAATCGTGAATGTAACTTCCCGCGCACCCCCGAAATACACGTACCCCGCTCAATCGCGTGTGTAACTTCCCGCGCACCCCCGAAATACACATACCCCTCTCAATCGCGTGTAACTTCCCGCGCACCCGCGAAATACACGTACCCCGCTCGATTGCATGTGTTGCTTCCCGCGCACCCCCGCAATACACATGCCCCGCTCGCACAGGCCCAATTGCTGTATGTTGCCACTTTTGTGATGCGCTGGGACTCTACCGCCTGCCTTCGTGTGGCGGACGTGTTTCAGCTTGTGCGTGTCTTTGGCTGTGCGTGGCTTTGCCCAATTCGATTCCATAAATACGTGTGGTTCGAGTGCGTGTGGGTGTTCCGTCTGCTTCCCTGCAGTACATCCCCAGTTATGCCCTTATTTTCGTGCGTTGTTCCCCATTCCGCGCGTTACGCCCCGTGTCCCACCCACTTTCTGGTGTATGCGCCGAGGTTGTGTGCTTTCACTGTGCGCGTCGCGCACGCCTTTCGGGATGTTGCAGTCACTTGTGCGCCATGCATGGGTTTGGCGCACATCCCGAGGTGAACACACGCAGGGACTTCCATGAATTGCACGCGTGCGCATGCACCTGTTTTTTTGCGCTTGCGTCTGCTTGTGCCTGCTTGCGCCTGCTTGCGCGAAGATCTTCGGCGCACGTTTGTTCCATGAATCGGCCCCTTAATGTAGCTTCTAAGAAATATAAGAACACCACACAGAAAGAATTAATCAATAAATGCAGGAAATAGAAAACAGATACACAACCGGCTGCGATTATAACTCAATATTCCAGAGATAGTGCTGAATTATATCGCATGGCAGCCAAGCATTGGAACATTCTCCCTTTGGACAAAGACCTGATACCATTTCTTACAGACAAGCCTAAACTTACCTTTACTAAAGCACCCACATTAAGAAACAAACTGTGCCCTTCCTTTTTAAATATACCAACTACAGAACAGCAAAGTTGGCTTACAAGGGGGGGTGATTTTCATAAAAGTGGTCATTGTAACCAATGTAAACATGCTTTGGACAAACATATATCTTTAGAGATTCATTCAACAACGAAATTACCATAAAAGATCATATTTACCACATACACATACAATAACATATACAACATAACTGGTTTTGCAGTTGATATTATGTTGGCAGCACCATCAGGCAGCTACACATACGTATACGTGAGCACTTACTGAGTTTGAGTAATGTTGAACCTAAAACACCATTGGCTATTCATTGGCAAAAAACACACCAAATGGATAATACGGAAGAGATACGGTTTCTGGGTCTAATGAAAGTTAAAAAAGGAAAGAGGGGGGGTGATACACAATTGAAATTACGTCAAATGGAGGCGAGAACAATTTGCCTTTTGAGAACAACAGAGACTGGTTTGAATTCAGATCACGAGATGCGTGTTTTTTTTATAAATTACTATGTTTATGCGATTTATGACAAAACTGAATTATCTTTCATATGCGTGGGGTTGGGGCCTGTGCCACGCGTTTATGATTTAACCCCTTTGGAAACCATGGAACATGCAATCCATTTCACTGATTCATGAACGCTTTGATGTTCACAAAAATTTGAGTCGACACTTATTTCATTAGTTTACATCTGGTACATTCAATTGTTATATTTAAATGTCCAAACAACAATGTTATTTAACTTTACATTTTTGACACCCACACATATAGAGAACATTAGACGATTGCGATGTCACTACAACATATCTTTTTACTATTACGTGTCATGTTTACATTGTGACGCCACGCGCATCTGTGCGCGTGACGTCGTTACGTGACACGTCATTCCCGAGCACAGTGGTCCGCTGTATCTATTTGTACAACGGCGTCCTGGCTCCGGGGAGCGAGCTTATTGATTGCAGGGATTCTCTTACCCATGAAAGGTAAATTTCAACTCTACAGGAGCTATACACCCCAAATTCAACATCAGGCATACTAATTATACGTATATATTGCTTTCAGTGATGCAGGGATTTAACCCATTGACTTTGTGCTAATTGACCAGACGATATCTTCACTCAAGGTCATTTGAAAATATCCTATCTAAGGTAGGCAACATTATATATGAGTTCATAACATACCGTTTATATGTCTTTTATAATTGGCAATACGGACTTTACAATTGGACAATACCAATTACAGGTTCGAATAACAACTTGTGCATCCAGAGGGTAAGGAATTGCCTCCTTTTATTGCAAATTAGATTCTTATTACATGATTTATGTCACGGTGGCAGAGGTGCATTCTACTTTGTAAGTTTGGACTTCACTTTATACAAAGTCCTTTACATGGGCTAGACTTGTATGGACTCCAGACGGGTGATTGTGGGCGCAGGTCACATGTCCCACTATGTGCTCTTTATGTATGGATACACTAACATAAATATATTTCTTTAGATTATGTATACATATAATGAATGTTATTTGTCTAAGCAAAGTATCCACGATAGCGAATTTGAATTCATTGGGCCTCATTAGGACCCAGGCGGATTTCGCGGTGCTAAATGCACCGCGAAGCATGGCGGAAAGCCGCCGATAGCGCCATGGGGGTTGGCGGATTTACCGCCCCATTCCGACCTTGGCGGGGCGGTAAATCCCCAATCCCCATTCTGCCCTTCCCCATTCCCATTTTTGCCCCATAGGGTATAATGGGAGTGGGGAAGGAGTTAATTACGCCACCGTAAAATACGGTGGCGTAATTAACAACGAGGTCCCGTAGCGCCATGGTTTTCTCCGCCTGGTAAAACCAGGTGGAAAAGGCCGCCATGGCGCTACGGGAACTCGTAGTATGGCGGAGAGGTACGCCATGCACTACGCTGGCGTAAAACCCTCTCCGCCAGGGTCCTAATGAGGCCCATTGTCTTTTCTCTCCTATTTTCTTTCATATTCGTTTGCTCATCCCAAACCTTCTACCAACTTGTGTGGTATACTACAACCTTATTTCATTTTCATTTTTATATTGTGTTCCATCATGGGTGGATTTTGATGTATATTTTTTATGTTTTTCAATAATGTACTGCACTATGGGTAACAAATAGCCTTGAAAACGACCTTCGGGGTCGAAACACGTGTCGGCTATTACCTTACAATACAATGAAGACATTTTTCACATTTTGATGTGTGGTTTCAATTACTTACAGCATCGGATCATGATTGCTATTTTCTGAACATTTCATATTATCTGGTTGAACATGTATATATATATTTTTCTGTGCGCAGTGACAGTCTTCTAATAGTTTTCAAGCTGAATTAAGAAGGAGCTTGCTTCTCACTTTATTCTCTGTGTATTTATTGCGATTTTAAGCTGCTTGCATGCTGCTTGGAGTCAAAGGCCCAGCGTTAGAGTGACGTTTATAATTTTTGCCAATTTTCCCTATTTTCAAGTAGAGAGTCAGAATACAAAACAGGTAAGATTTAGGGCTGGAAATGGCATCCACTTTCAATTCAATGTCCAAAAAAGAAGAGGTGTCCAGCCGAGTGCAAGCAGCGGACTGCTGTGTAGTTCACAATGTGCCCTCCTGCTAGTAGGAGAATATAAATGCCAGGAAACTGCAAAGTGCAACAACCTATCATGTCAATGAAGAAACAGATATGAGTGGTAAAAAACACAAGTAAAATATGATTTCTGGAATCTGAGCTCCTGCTGACAAAACACGCTCTTCTGCAAACTCCTACCTGCTTCAATGCACCAATTACTGTGAAATAAAAGAGCATACTAAATTAGGCAGCATACTTTGAACCAATTTTTTGAAGCATCCTATTGAAGCCAAACATCTGGTAATTGGCTGCAGTGGCTCATCGGCAATGCCTTGGTCTTCAAAGCAAAACAACATGCAGAGCAACAGAGTTTAAATCCTGCTCTGGTGCGAGGGTGATAAATAAATAGATTAAAATACTGATGTTTATCAGAGACCCCCAAGGAAGGAAACAACAATATGGTGGTCATTTACCAGATTTGTACGGTTTTCCCCAAAACCAGAAACCCTAATTGTGAATAAACATAACCACATCCCTCTAAGCAAGGCCCAGCATCATTTTGCTTCAGTTAGAAAAACCTATGGAAGCAGTTTTTATATTGCTGATTACATGATCACCATTATTTTACAATAGCTGAATGCATTACACATAGGTTTTAAGATGTATAAAGACATTCTTGCAGCATGAAAATCTTCCTCATCACCCCACTGCAGAAAGCAGCAGTCCGACAGTCTCTGAAAGGCGCACATTCCAAAGTAGCAACATTAAAACGGCGACAGGGCAGATGGCATGCATGGACCAACTAGAGCAAACAGGAAGCAAAACGTTTTCCCGCAGTTTACTTTGCATAGTGAGCTCATGAAAGCACAACATAAAATGATACAAGACTTCAGTGGTTTAAAGACA
This sequence comes from Ambystoma mexicanum, assembly GCF_040938575.1. NCBI lineage: Eukaryota > Metazoa > Chordata > Amphibia > Caudata > Ambystomatidae > Ambystoma > Ambystoma mexicanum. The sequence goes on from NC_090935.1 coordinate 1,228,389,339, forward strand.
AGACACTGGGCCTCATTACGGGTCTGGTGGTAACCCTGCCGTTGCTACCGGCGGATTGCCGCTGGACCTGTAAAAAATGACCGGCACCACCAGGACTATTACAAGTTTGGCTGCCGGGAAGTCAGGCACCAGTAATTTTGTTAATCCCCATTCCCATGGGGACACAGGGCCACCAGCACCGTTAACAATGTTGCCAGCACTACCGTGACAAGTCTGCCTTCCGTGGCCGCTGTACCCAGCAGGGTCAGACCTGTTGGGCACAGCTGCTCCGGCAGGCAGACTTGTAGTTACCAGCACCCTTGTTTCTGGACTGGCAAACTTATAATGAAGCCCACTATAGTCTAATTGATCAGACCACGTAAGGTTTTCTGAATTCCCACAGCCATGTTCCAAAGAAAATATAACCACTTGAGTTCCTAGGCAAAACAATCAAATACAACTAAATGTAGGTCACACCTTGGCAGGAGTTGAGCAGCCAGACACTAAAAAACATGTTTATGGAGATAGAATGATTGTATCACAACACTGCCAACGGTAGGGTAAATAGCACTTGCAGAGCTTCTTAGGCAAACAAACAGCTATGCAAAGAAACCATTATTCACAGCTCAGCCCTGATTAAGCAGTAATAAACAACACAGATATTTACACAGCTCACATCGCATGAAGCCAGCAGTGATGCAGACAACTCATCTTGCATAAGCACCTGTGCCTATATATTAGACTTACATAGGAACTAATGAATTTGTATAGCTGCCCACACTATAGAGACATGTTAATGGCAATATGCACTGCACAAACACATTTACAATTGTGATTATGAATGAGCAAAGTTTGTCAAGCAGCAAAGTCCCAGCATATAAGGTCAGCTTTCGAACAAGATTAACTCATGCAGGAAGGACGTGTGAGTAACCTTTTCACCGAGCGAAGCAACAAAATTAACTGATAATACACTATACCTAATGGTGAGAACAGTATTCTGGTGCCAAACAGCTTATGTCACTTAGGACGGAACTTGAATGTTATTATTTTGTGTCACACAGTCACATTTCAAAATGATGATTGTTCAAGAGATCTGTGATCACTCACTCTACATTTACTCCTCCTGGAAAACCAATGGAAGACATAGTAGGACTGTTAAATATATTACCATTCACCCTCCAGTCCTGGAGCGTGAGAATGAAAGTGACTACATTAGACATGAGCTAACCTGCATAAATCTCACTATTACCACATGCTTAGAATAGGCCAATGAAAGTGTGTAATGTATGGAATCATGGTGCTATCACTAATACCAAACAATCGCTGTTGAAGAAATTTGAAACAAAGTGTTGCTTTTTGCTTTCTGTAATTACGTTATAACCATGCACGCACTTTACTAGAATTTGAATGTCTGTTGGATGTTTCCCTGTCTAGGCAGTTGTTAGAATACATGTTTGGCTATTTGAATAATTTTTATTGACATCAGAAGGGTCTTGCCATACATTGTTGGTGGCCCATTCTGGGAAGCATAGTTGTTCTGGAAAATCTGCGGGCTACCCCTCTGAACCATGAGCAGGTGCTAGTTGATTAAACTAGAAAACCTGCCTGGCCAATTTAGGCATGTGGCCTGCCCCCTTCAGTGCAGGCCTTTGAGGAGAGAAGCAGTCTGGAAGATTTCAGATGACCCCAGTGAGCTGGTGCACCTGATACAAGAACTTCACAGAGAGTGAGTATAAATGCTGAAGTAGATTGAATGCTGGTGTAAGTCACGTGATTTGTTTTGGCACTTTTTAATTTTTTCTTATTTAGTAGAAAGAGAAGAGGGCTCCTGTAGCGAGTGGCTGTGGCACCACAATAAATAATTGGTAAGTGAAGAGTACATATCCTTTAGTAAAGAAGGGAGGGTCAGCACTGCTTTAGAAATAAGTGTGGGAGGTCCTTCTTTGGTGAGCAAGGACAGTACTCTCCGCCTGTAGTTATGGGGTGCATGGCAGGTAGTAGTAGAACATTATAGAACTGTGATTTTATATTTGCATTGTACATATTATACATAGTGGTGAATGTGTAATGGTAACTTGCGGTGAAGCTTTGAATGGGGATAAGATTGGGCTGGAGACTGAATTTTGGAAGGGTGTTTGATTTGGTAATTTTTGTGGTTTTGAATCTTGATAATTGATTTTGCATTAGAATTTGCATTTTTGAGGTTTCACAACAGGTAAGAGAGTGTGCCATGGGTGGGTGGCAGTTTGTGATATTGTTGAAATAATCATTGTTTCTCATGACTTCCCAAGATTCTATTCTTGTAAAGTGTTTTGATTTTTGCACTGTGACCCAAAAAAGAAAACTATTTATAGCTTCAAGAGACAAAAGATGTATCCACCTACAGAGAGAAAATTAGGAAATATTGTGAAGAATGGGCAGTAGGAACCGCGGGGGAAATGTTCACAGCCGGGCCAGCTGAGGGCACCCATGATAGCAACATAATAGCTAACATGTATACCTATTTACTCTCTACTTATAAAGGTAGAACATTGAAGACGAGACAAAGGATATTGGGGCTTTGGAAGCTCTTTGGAGATGATACAAGGATCCCAAAGGAAAAGGGGAATGCAGAGGGCGTATCAGCCCACATCTATCAGGCAGCGCAAAAGTCAACACAGGCTTCAATGCATGCACAGTTGATACCCCCGGGCTAATATAGAGCAGGGCACTCAGTCAGCACTGGCTTCATCACCTGCGCAGCCGACAGTCCCACACTTTGTAGGCAACAACCCTTTGAAGCCAGCTGTAGGATATACAAACCCTAAATATAAGCCCTTGCATACTCAGAAATAAGCCTCATGAAAGGATTGAGTCTGTGACAGACAAGATTCAGTAATAGTAAAACTAGAAAACAAAGTGTGGAAAGATATTGAAGCAGAAGTGCGTAAAGCAGAGGAAGAGTTGTGCAGGGTGACCCAGATAAGGGAGGAGCTATGTCCAACGGGAGATGCTGAAACTTGGGCAGCAGGAGAGGTGCTATTGGAAATGCATACGACAGTAATTTGGGATGTCCAAGTAGAAAACGAGGAAATACAACTGCAGGGTTTAGATTATGGGACAGATGAAACAGGAAGTGAGAAAGAGCCAGTGGAGGTAAGGATAATTGGGAAACAATTGAGGACATGAAAAGCTTGCTAGCTAGTATCATAGGGGATCAGACTATCACAATTTGAGAGCGAGCAGGTTACCCAGGTGTCCAATTAGAGAGTGATGTATATGACGGTGCTCCATTTAGTAATTGCTGAGCCTGTGCATGGGTGGCCTACCCTGATAGACCTGATGTAGGTATGCTATAAGGGAAAGAACAATGAAACATGATGAAGACCCTGCCTTGTATATTCAGTCCATTCAGGAAATGTGGTGACAGGAGACAGGGGAAAAATGAGAACAGAAAATACCATTCTCTTACCATGTGTTAAGGAAGGACTTACCCACTGAAGTACAAACAGAGATAGACAGAATTGTGGGCATGGACGTGAAGGCATGGGGAGACATACAGGAGCATATAGTGCATTTTTGTAAGCGCAAGCATGAAAGCAATAGAGCAGCTGTATAAAAAGCATAGCGAACAGAAACTAAATTGGTGCAGAAGAAGCTAGCAAAAGCCAGTAAGGAGGGAGCAGTATTACCAAGCCCCAAAGATACTCAACAGCAGTTAGGGCCATCAAAAGATTGGCAAAACTCACATGACAAAACAATATGCAAGATAGAGGAGGGGTCCAGGAAGAACAAGGCAACTCACAGAAGTGGCGAGGGGAGGATTTGGAGGATTAAGATCACACTTTGGGGGAGCATGCTGGACATGCAGGAAGATGGGATACATGTCTAAGGACTGTCACAGTAGACCCCCATGCACCCCCACCACTATATCACACACAAGGGACACGTAAGGGATTGTATGACCCACATCAGACTGCAGCTCACAATCCTATGTATGTCCCTGGGTATGCCCAATCCCAGAATGTAGGACACATGCAAATGATCACTCCCACACAGGAACAACCCCTACTGTACCCCACACCAAATGCAATTCAGAACATTGAACAGCAAGCTACAATACAGGCACCTTTAGTACCATGGGAATAGAATGCCCTAGTGCAAGGAACACTTGCACACTACACTGTAGCCAGCATTATAAGCAACACTACTTTCCTTATTCCAGCAACCAACGCATATACACAACAGTACAGCCCACAGCAAGCCTTGAAATGCCCAGTTCTCTCAATCACTAGAATGCAGACAGGGAACCCAAAGTGGGGGTGAAGATAGGGACCAGAATATTTACTTTCAGGGTAGACACAGGAGCCACTCAATCTTTTGTAAGGGAAGGAAGGTTTCCACTAACAGACAACAGAATGGACACTCAAGGCTTCTCTGGGGAAATTTTAAGGGTTCCTTTCACAGAAGATCTACCCATCACTATAGTGAATCTATTAGGGAGGGATCCCCTTAAAAAGCTCAACATGACCATTACTTTCACTGACAAGGGAATTTTGTGCTCTACACCAGCCATGCATTACAATAGGGTAGCCACAATACTACAGGCACTTTACAGCACCAACACAATTCGAGGACTACCATTGCACAAGGCACTATTTGCATATGCAGTTAACATTTTGATTGGTTGATTACCAGAAATGCAGAATGTGATATTTCACTTGCCAGCAGAATTCTATTTACACCAGGAGTACCACATGAGGACGCCCCAGGAATGATTTTCACCTTACACATTGATACAGTAATCATGGGGAAAGACACACCTATTGTAACAGGCACAGATAAGGAAGGGGTGGGGTGCTGATGTGTACTATGCATAGACCCCACACTGCCACTGAAAGAAATTACTGAGTAAAATCTATTTGCAAATTTGGACACAGATGGGAAAGTAGTCTTTGAAATTGGCATACCTTGTCAGTTGGTAAGACAAAACAGTAAAGATGGCAACCACTCCACCAACACAAGCACATGAGGACTTAGCACAAGTGCCTAGTCTACTCTGGAAAGGCAACCCACATGACGTAGGGTGACTGACTAGCATAGGGGGAGTGAAAATCGAACTCAAACCAGATGCCATACTCCCTAGAGTAAAGCAATACCCATTGTCTAAAGAAGCAGAGGAAGGAATTTACAACACCATCAAAGCAATGCTTGACCAAGGCAACAACATGCCTTCAGTCTCAAATTGCAACACAACTATATACCCATTGAAGACATCAAAGGGGAAATAATTGAGATTTATCCAGGATCTACACCCTCTGAACGACATAGTGGAAGTAGAATATCTGCTAGTGCTAGTAACAAAACCAGCATCAGTACTATGCAAAATACTTGCAAATGTAGTCCACTTCTCTGTAGTAGACCTTACAAATGCATTCTTCACTATAACATTACACCCAGACTCCCAGTACTTGACAGCATTTTCATTTCACAGAAAGAGATTCCAACACACTAGGTTGCCCCAGGGGTACTGCGAGTCCCCCATTATCTTCAACAGGGTCCTCCAGATGGACTTTGGGAACATCAACATGAACAGTGCACTGCTACAAAATATAGATAACTTACTAGTGTGCAGCACCACAGAAGAACAGTGCAGAAAAGAAACAATACAGATCCTGCAAATACTACCAGGCAAAGGATACAAGGTGGACAGGGTCAAGTTACAGTACTGCCAGAAAGAAGAGATATACTTGGGTCAGATCATATCTGCAACAGGAAGAAAGATAAGCCCAGCCAGGGCCACAGCAGTGAAAAACACACCACAGCCCAACACAATAAGAAAGATGCAGCAATTCTTAGGGTGGTGCAATTATTGCTGCAAATTGGTGTTTGATTACTCAATACATGTTAGACTCCTATTGCAGGCACTTAAGGAAGCCCAGAAGATGAAGGGTACACTTGTATGGACAGAGGAAATGTCAGAAAGCGTTGAGGACCTCATAATAGCGATCAGCAGTGCACCTGTACTAGCAACACCAGATTACAAAAAGCCATTCTCCTTCTTTTCACATTCAAATGGCCAAGTCATGACAGCAGTACTGACACACCAATCTTCACAGAAACACAAACCTCAGGCACTCTTTAGTGGCCTCCAAGATCCAGTAATGCAAGCACAATTTGCATGTGAACAAGCCTTAGTGACAGCCACAGTTGCAGTACAGAACTCTACCACAATTGTCATGGGGTGTCCACTCACTTTGTATGTAGAGCACGCAGTCATTTACCCAGCGTTTACCATAGTGAATGCCACACAGTCAACCCAGCAACTTATATTGGCAAGTCAGTTGGAACAGAAGACAAAGTCCATGATTGTGCAGTATATGAGGGAGAACCAGATGAGTACAGCAGGATCAGTGAAGACCCCATTGACACAGTAGAAGTACATTATGTAGATAGGCCATTGAGCATAGATCAGGAGGGTGGACAAAAGCACACAGGTGCAGCAATAGTAAAATATGTGAAGGACTAGGAGGGAGATTTTTGGATAATCATGCAGCAGAGATTATCCACACACTATTCAGCACCAGCAGCAGCACATATTGTACTCATTGAAGCATTAGAAATATCAGCATATGAAGATGTTACCATATACACTGATTCTGCATACATGACATCTACAGTACACTCAGGTTTATCAAGATGAAAGAGAATATGATACAGTTGAGTAGATGATTCCCCAGTCCAGCATGAAATTTTGCTAGCAAGAGTAATTGAAGCACTAAAAGGCCCTGTCAATGTACCAATTGTAAAGTGCACAGCGCATGCCAAAGGAACAGACTAAGTGCCACGTGGAACTGCAGCTGCAGAAGCAGCCGCAAAACAGGCAGCTCATATGCTCATTCTGGAAGAAAGCAAAAGAAAGGGTTACCAGAAGCATATAGTGCATTATCAAAGGAACATATAATTGAATTTCAGCAAACAGCCCCAGCAGAAAAAAACATTGTTATGGATGGAGAGATGGTGCACCCTATTGCCTACTGACATTGTTTGGAGACAAAGCAGCACAGGTAACACAGTAATGCCGATAGAGTTATTAAACATTTCACTAGAGCAGCTATATCACCCCACACATGCATCTAAGCAGTACATTGCTTCTGACATGAGATGACTGGTTTGTGCCAAATCTGGCCGAACACGTTGAAAAATAAATTGCCAACCTCACATGTCACAAAATGCATCCAGGACCCACACTCAAGACATTGAATGGAACTTTTCCCCATCACACAGGGCTATTCAAGGAGCTTCACATAGACTTCATAGATATGTTTAATCAGTGCAACACTTGCAGGTATTTACTAGTGGTAGTTTGCCAATATTCTTGTTGGATAGAGGCAGGGCCCTGCGCCAATTCAGACTCAAAATATGCTGCCAGGTTTTCTAGTTAGGGTAGTGTTCGCTAGATGAGGAATCTGTGAGACATTGAGGTCGGATAACATTCCCCAATTTGTGAATGAATTCCTGGCAGAGGTTACTCGATTGTTAGGGCTCAGGCACAAACTGTGCACTGCCTACAACCCACAAGCAAATGGAATGGTAGAGAGAGTAAATTGTCTCCTCAAATCAAAACTGGTAAATTATGTGACACCCTCAAAAGAAGCTGGCTGCACTGCCTGCCACTGGCCTTATTCACTTTTTTTTTTAAAGCCTAGCAAGGACCACAACCTCACACCTCATGAGGTGGTGACGGGCAGGAGAATGTTTGCCCCATCAGTACCTTCACAAACAGTGTCAGATGCTCATCGCAGTGCAGACCTGCTAGTAAATGAATTTGATGTATATCTCATGAGAATGCCAACCTGTGCAAAGTTAATTTTTTCACAGATAAACAGTATAACAGAGAGACGGGCCCCAACGGATCAACTAGGCACCACAACTGAGGTACCTCGCAGCTTCAATGCACCAACAAGGTTTACACAAGACAGCACCTGTGTTCACTGGGCCTCACAAATTGGAGGATGTGACCCCAACAGCTGCCAAACCTAAAAATCGTCATGCTTGGGTGCACCAAACTGACTTGCAAAAGTACACAAGCACAGCACATTGACTCTACTGAACAACAGTCCCCAACACTGGAACAAGCCATGAATGTTGAGAACAATCATAGACTTTAAAACCAAACATAAGATGAAAGTGAGACCCTTTGGCCATAGCAGGACAAGGACTACAGTTGATATGCAAGCTAAAGAAAATAATGAAAGAAATATGAAAAATGTGTTTATAGGGATATGTTGTCTATTTTTCTCTCTTTGTTCTATCCTTTTAACATAGCTGTTGAGACTAAGGCATAGAGGTACTTTGGAAAATGATACACAAGTAGAAAATGCATTTACACTTAGGAATAATGTTGTAATTATACATAGATACAAGTAAGCACTGAATCAAGTGTGATATTAGATGAACATCACTCAGATGGTGTAAACACATGGTAAAAACTGATGAAAGAGTTTAGTAGGACCCAAGTAAATTAATCATGATATATATGTGGGCTTATCCCACATGTGGTTGGCACCTACAGGCTGTTCTTATCACAGGAAGTGCTGACTTTAGAGGTGCTGTGCTTAGCACATTTAGTAACTTGTAAACTTCAGGGCCCAATTCCGGGTACACACAGTTTATATTAGAATGGAAAAAATATCAGCAGAAAAATGTGAAAAGCTGGGGAATCAAGAAGGTGTCTAGAAAAAACGCTTATGTTATTAGAAGGAAAAACATTTTGGAATAAGAAGTTGATAAAGGGGCAGACAGCATTCAATGCTGATGGGCTAATGGGATTTACAGAATATGAAGTAAAGCAAATAGATGAACTGTTTAGACATGTATGGGCATTGCATGTGAGCAAATTGACAAGTCTGCATCAATATGAACAACTTATAAAAGTACAAAACCTCACTTAATCTCCATTCTGTTTCAGAGCAAGGGCTTTCATGCCTGTTGGTGTCAATTCGAATTGCAACCGGACTTACCAGATGCCAGCATTGAATGAAGGCTCCTCCATGGTGTGGGGCGAAGTCCTACTATTATCTGCCACCATCTTGGAATGGCCTTTGTTCCGTCGTCAACCTGCAAGCACTGGTGATGTTCGTCCCTGCAAGGCACGTGCAATTGCCCAGGAAGGAATTCATGTCCCCTGAACAGTCCCCAAAAAATGTAGGACACTTGGACTCACCTCAGGTGCATAGAAAGAAAAGGAGCAATTACTTTTCAAAGGAAGCTGATAAGGCACTGGAGAAGATGCCGCCTCAATTGCGCCTGTTTACTAAAAACAGAGGTGTGTTTTTACCTCCTTGCTCACCCCTGCAATCAAGTAGCCACCAACTCCAAATGGCTACAGTTGCTCCGCTGGAACTTGATGAAAGTTTCAAACGCTGCAGAACATGGACTTAATGGACTTAATGCCATACGTGAAGAGCTTTGCGCTCAGGCTTGTAGCACTCCAGAACCATATGGTTCTCAACCTAATCACAGCGATGGAGGGCGATGTCTGCAAGAAGATTGGCAGCTCTTGCTGCATGTACAACCCTCACAACAATGCAGAACATGGTACATTAACTGTAGTCATCAAGCAAATGGCCAGATTGACAAAGGACATTGAAAAGGAGGGAGGAATTGGTAAAGAAGATGACTGGTTAACGCTGCTCACATATGTATTACCCGGAAGTTGACTAAAGTCTGTTGAATTTTGTTCCTATCGTCATCCTTTTGGTATTATTTTGGTGTATATACCAGTTGATTATCACCTGTTGTCTGTCCCAAAACAATAAAAACAATTTCTTTGCAGTAATGACAGGAAATGCAACCCCTCGGTGGAAAGACGAAAGCTGTCAAACAGATGAGCAACCACAGGTAGGAAAACATAGGGACAGGTACCCCACAAACATATGCAGTTACCCTGACAGTGCACTTTGGTACCAACCCAGTGACTCCACCAACATTAATACCACTCTAGAATGTTCCCCTAGATATTTACAATGCTCCCCCTAGCATTACATCATGTATGGTGGGGATTTGAGGGATGTAGGGAAAATGTGGATACCCAGGAGTGTATATGAGTGTCCAGAAGAAGGAGAAGAATGCATTGAAAGACCGCTTACAGAACCACTCATCACTCAAGGGATGAAAGAGAGCAATGCAGGGGAGTATGAGAATATGGGCACATTTATTCAACATCACAAACCTGTGCAAAAATATAAACTGCAAAATGTCAGTGAGAAAAGTGCTCTGCAGCGCAGGCAAGCAGCCCCCTTTAAAAGCATTCACGCTCAGGCAAGCAGAACACTAGTAGTCATGCTTTGATTAGGCCACAACACACACACATATATGATGAGTAAACATAACCATGTACATCTTAGCTAGGCCCAGTATCATGTTGCTTTAATTAGAAAAACCTATAGAAGGAGTGTTTATATTGTTGAATAAATATTCGCCATTCATTTGCACATAGCCTTTGAGATTTTGCAGCATGAAAAGCTCCTCTATTACCCCACAGCAGAATGCAACAGTCAGACGTTCACTGAAAGGCACCATTCAAAAGCTGCAACATTAACACAGCCACAGGCCAGATCCCGCGCAGGAACTGGTTAGAGCGAAAGGGAAGCAAAAAGGTTTCCCAGAGTTTTGTTTGCATAGAGAGATCATGAAACCGCAATATAAAATAATACTAGACTCCGGAGGTATAAAAACAAGACACTGCATTATGATTAATCACACTACGTAAGGCTTGCTGCGTTCCCACAGCCATCTTTCAGAGAAAATATAACCACTTGTGCAGAACAATCAAATGCAACATTATCAGCAGTTGAACAGCCAGACACGAAAAAGCATGTTTATAGAGATAGAATGATTGCATCACACACTGCCACCTGTAGGGTAAATAGCACTTGCAGAGCTTCTTAGGCAAACAAACAGCTATGCAGAGAAACCATTATTCACAGCTCAGCCCTCATTAAGCTCATTAAGTAGTAGTAAACAACACAGATATTTTGCACATAGCTCTCATCACATGAAGCCAGCAGTAATGGAGACAAACCATCTTGCATAAGCACCATTGCCTATATAATACAATTACATAGGAAATAATGAATTGGTATAGCTGCCCACATTAATGTTACGCTGTCTGAATGTATTAGCAGAATAGAGACACTTTTATGGCAATATTCACTGCACAAACACATTCATATGTGTGCCATTATGAATGAGCAAAGTTTGTCAAGCTACAAAGTCCCATTACATAGGGTAATCTTTCGAACAAGATGATCTCATGCAGGAAAGACGTGTGAGTAATCTTTACAATGAGTGAAGTTACAAAATGTACAGATAATACACAGTTCTTAATGGTGAGAACAGTATTCTGATGCCAAACCGCTTAGGCCACTTATGATAGATCTTTGATGTTATTATTTTGTGTCACACTGTCATATCTCACAGTGATGATTGGTCAAGAGATCTGTGTTTACTCACTCCACATTTACTCCATCTGGAACAGCCAATGGAAGACCTAGTTGGACTGTTACATATATTACCACTCACCCTCCAATCATGGAGAATGAGAATGAAGGTGACTTCATTAGAAATGAGCTAACCTGCATAAATGTCACTATTACCAGATGCTTAGAATAGGCCAATGAGTGTGTAATGTATGGGATTATGTATACTGTCACTAATGCCAATCACTGTTGAAGACATGTGAAACAAAGTGTTGCTTTTACTTTCTGGAATTACGATAAAACCATGCAATCGCTCTTCTAGAACTTGAATGTCTGTTGGATGTTTCCCTGTCTCAGCAGTTATTGCAATACGATTATGTGTTTCTTGTATCTTGTGCATTGTATGTTTGGCTCTTTGTATTATTTTTATTGGCATCAGAAGGGACTTGTCATAAAGGGTTGGCACAGTTTGAGCTATTTTGTAGAAGCCTTGGGCCCCTTTAAAGCAAGTAACATCAATAAATAAAGAGCATCTCACTCACACCCTATCAATGAGGGAGATACCAATAAGAGGTTGTCAACATAGTGTTGTTACATAGCTTTAGTCAACAATTGCCATAAAAGCACAAATCATTACAGAGTTAACATTTTAAATCAATAATACATCAGTATCAACATACTGAATCAATCCCCACCCCCTTTTTGAACACCAACAAGTGAATTGACTGTTGGTGTACAGAGGTATATAAAGGAAAGCAGAACACAGATCTGCCACTGTAAATGGTGTACCACTGGCAGGGTTACAAGACAGATTAGTAGCAAGACTAGGAACAACAGGGAAAGTGGGCAGAACTGCAGCATTTACAGAATGTACATCTTTCATAAGAACAATAAGTGTCCTTGGCAGGATTTTGATAGCACATCAGGGTAGTACAAGGAAAACGATTAGGGAAAATATTTTGTTGCAATGATTCAATGACAGGCTTTATACCATCTTCACCTTTTTTGGAAAGGGGTTACTGTGGAATTCAAGGAAGTGATTTGGATGGGTAAACGTTTTACTGATTCAACATTCAACACGTGTCCCACATCATTTTCATCTGTGGACCACTATTTCAGTGGAACCCAGTCTTACAGTCCGTTTTGCAACAAGGGAGGGTCATTCAGCAGCTCCTCTTTGGAATTTGGCAAATTTTGTAATACAGACAAAAAATACAATCAGGGAAACAACAGTACAACCCATTTTACACAACAAATCCAGGTCCGATAAATTCCCAAGCATTTAAGAGCTCCATAATAATGGATTGCCCTCAGAGATGAGACCGAGAGTGACAGTCAGTAGGGCAAGCATGTAACTAGGTGAGGTATAGGCCAACTCACAATACGTGCATCATTTATCACTGAATTTGAAAAAGGTCATGTGGAAACTCAGATGCTCTCAAAGTGGAGCTTGAGGATAAGGTATCTACAAGGCAGGAAATACTCTTGCCACTGACAGCACAATTAACATAAGAACCAGAAGGATCAAGCAATATCAATGGTGCCAACTACATTACAGTCCCCCTGGTTGGCCTATTGATTATTCAATATATTCAGTATATTAGGCTGTGAATGTGGTGGAAAGGACTTTGAGAAGGAAGGAGGGAATTGTGTTTGTCGTGCAACTGTTGAGCTGGACAATGCGGGCACATGAACATCCAATGCCCAAAATCTTTACCGTAATTGCATTGATGAATTTACAGAATCATCATTTATCTGTCTTGTAATCCTCTTCGACCCATATGAGTTGGATATCCACATCTCCCTCTGTCCTGTCATCGTTCTCTGAAGCTAGCACTTTCCTGTATGGGTTGGAGCTGCTGAATTTGTAGCTCAAATAATTTAGCCTTGCTATCTCTCTATTTTCTCCTGAAAATGCTTTGCAGCTCACAATCCTTTAGTTATGTTATTTACTTGCCAAACAATGAATGCTTCTTTTATTCGATTATCTAGAGGGGAGATGCAGACTGGTTTACCACAGCGGTCTGTGCTGCTCTTTCATAATGTCCCACAATATGGTGCATAGACACTACCACACCTGACATAGCTCTTGTGACCACTCATGTGACCACTTGAAATACAGCTCTCTACATACCAGTGCCAGGATGCTGCTCCTCTCCCTTCATAATCAGTTTCGAAATGTCTCAGTTTTCCACCCACAGTGCCCCATGCAGTAGCATTGAGGCACAGTTTATTGTCCCTGTTATATCTCTAAATCAATAGTGGTCAAGAGGAAGGGTGTGGGAAGGAGACAGGGTTATACACACAGTAGAGGGAGCTCAAAGCCTGATTAGTTTTGTTTTCTAGTACATGAAGAGTGGAAATAATATTTTTCATGAAATGCACACTTGCCAATGGAGCAAGTCTAAGGCTACACACATGAATTGGGCGAAGGAGTGGGTGGGAAGACAAAAAATGTATGTGTGCACATGCTAACTTTTCAGCAACTGTACAGTATTCTCCATCACCAGCCCTGGAGTGCTACCTGTACGTAGTTATGATGTCTGTTGAGATGCGCGTGAGAGCTGCACCCGTTTTGAATTATGCACAGAACTTTTATATATATATTTTTTATATTTTGTAATTTGTTCAAAAATCATTCATACAAGAGTATTGACTATCTTCCTGCACTGCCACTTTACTCCTGGAAACTTTGTGCATGATTGCAGAATGGTTAAACCTGCTTTCAATACATTTTAGCAGAAGGCTGCTTACTTAATCAGATTGGAGGTTTTAACAGTTTACATTACCAGTTTCCAGAGACAGACATAATGAACAGAACAGATGGATAACAATTAAAACTTGAATATTTACTGAACAAACATCTGAGTAGAACATCTCTCTTCAGTTGACGAATGGGCTTCCCAATCTATGGATGCCTCCCTCAGCGAGACCCCCATTAAGACAACCATCTCACATTTTTTCATGGGCCCAGGGGCCATCGCGGGCGAATCCCTCTGCTGGACTTCTGGTATACCTGCCATCAATGACATCTGAGTCCCAAAGCACGAATTAACAAGGAAAAGACTCTGACTCACCTTACAATTTAGGTGAAGTTAGTCCGATAAATATTTAATAGCAGCAATAACAAAGATCAACAAAGGAATATGCAGAAAGCACCACAACTTCAAATAACATCCCAATCCTGTGTACCCCTGCCCTCTGTGTCTCACTTTATATAGGTTTCCTAATGCGCATGAGTCTATGAGTATAGTAAAGACTTTATTTCATTATAGGTTTGCTGGTATCCAAACCGGAAATCTGGCAGGATACTGGTAAACTGTGATATCGTTACCAGCACCTCGGCTGCCGGAATTACTGGCAGATTACAGGGGCCAGAAATGGTGGTAATTACCCATTCGATGGAGTTCTATAGGAAAAGTGGGGTAACAGAATTACGGCCACTTTTTTCCCACATGACCAAATTTGTAATGAGGGACTTCATTCAAGGTGGTTCCTCTTGCTTCCCAATTATCTCCAAAGTGTCGTAACATACAAGCAACCCATTCAAGGTTCCTCCGGAACACTCCCTAAATCTTCAAAATGTTATCAGTTCAGCTCTGAGCATTCATTCAAATTCATTTTTGAACCCTTTTCAGGGCTCCGTTTGAAGTATGTCAGCCTCTGCTGGATGGAAAATAATGGAGTGAGCAAGATTACACACGCATACATTTGTACGACTGCTAAAATTCAAGTGAGCATATTCACAATTCAGTGTGCCATACATAAAGTCCATCTTGCAAGCAAGGATATATATTTTCAAGATGGATTGCACTAATCAAACCAGTTGAGTGAGTGATTATGCAGCCGAGTCTGGTAGTTGTACAGACCTGTAAACTTTTCTATTCTCGTCAGTTTATAAAACATTGGGCCTCATTATGAGTTTGGTACTATGTCTTCAGTAAATTTGCAGAGATGCCACCGAATGGATTTACTGTTACCGCCACTTGGTCTGACGGAATTACCACCAGATTACAAATGGCGGTATTGCAGCGTGTGTCCCCATTTATGAAGCTCATAGGACTCCATGGGGATTTTGGCAGGATTACCACTGGTAGTAATTCTGCCAGAGGGGATTCCACCGAAATGGCAGTTTTTTGTCTGTAAGGTGGTGGAATTTCCTCCAGCATTTTTCTGGAGGTTGTTCCTCCACCTTAACTCCAAACCCATAGTAACCACTGCATTACCACCATTGATGACCACACCGTGGAACTCATAATGAGACCCCCTCATTCCACCTTACATTTTTTCCACGATGGAAGCCATACCCCCCCTCCTCCTACCATGTTGGGCAAAGCTGTGTTACAATTCTACAGGACCCTCTGCTCCCAGAAAGTGACTTGTTGCTCGACCCTGCATGCTTTTTCATGAATAGGTAAGACATCAAATATCCCTATAGAGCCAGCAGCCAATCATTAAATAATTACCATAATCGCAAATATCCTTACCTGAAACAAAGACGCAGACGCCAGATTCAGGTCACTTTTTCTGCGGCACATCCTCATCTGCAGTGGATCCAAAGTGATGTCATACCAGAATCCTTAGCACCAAATTTGGGACTTGGCTCTGCTGATTGTAACCTTTGACTTTACAAACGATTCCAATGTTTTGCTTACTCACAGTCGATTGGCCTTATCCGCAAGATCAGACCTTTTGTTTTTGGCTCATCAACTTTGAACCATATGTTCGACATTAACCTACTTTGAATAAACTCGGTCCTGGGACAAGCCTCTGATGACCATATCTAGTAGGGACATATCATGAAGACATGATTATGTCTTCATAATCATGTAAACAGTCTACCCTTTTACCTCCCTGCATAGGATTATATTGTGTCTAACATATGATGTGGATGTTCCCTTGTTGAATGATATAAGTGTAACTCTCTTCCTTTAACCACACTGCTCCATTGTTGAGAGTGTTGCCTTCACTGCACTGCCACATATACCAGTAGGAGAGTCAGGTGGACTTGAGAGAAAAAAATGCTTCCTTGTTGAGGTTGATTCATTCTGACACGCTAAACACAGGGCAGCGGAATACGACCACACAGCGGGGTCTGTTTCTTTCGTCAGCCCAGCAGCACTCCCAGCAGCCAACTCCATAGTCCTTCCTATCCCTGGGGTGCCTCCATCTTCACCTATCAAGACATTGTGGGGCAATGAGGTTCAATCTTACTCTAATCCCTGCCTGGGCTGGGCTACACAGACCCTGGCCACACTCCTCGTTTAAAGTACGAGCTGACTTCTATTTCTTTTTGTTGTGAAAAGTGTTTATGTTTGTATGCCACATTGGACACCATAGGGTCATCAGATTTCCAAGATAAAAAACTGAAATGGTCAACAACATAAAAGAAGGACTGCACCCTCACAGCACACGCATTGCCACCCCTCCCGTCAACACGCCCCCTGAACCCCCATCCAACATTATTTCCAGCACTGCTCCTCTATCTAAATAATCTATAATATGTAATGTTATAGCACAGTAAAGCTCACAGGGGCTACTGCCTCTGGGTAGCCCCTCAGAGGAAGGAGGCCTGTGCTAAGTCTGGTTACTGTGTAACCTATGTGACATAGTTCATTGCAGGTTCTGGGAACTACCAGGTGAGTGACTCAGATGGGCTGGCACCACACCTAGCGATGGATATTGTTGAGGTATTGGTAAGATTACCTGATCATAAGGCTATGGGTTGCAGCACATGGCTGTTGACAATCATACTGCCACATCAAAGCCTGGTTGATGGGGGGTCCGGTCTTTTGCCAGCTCCCTGGCTCATCAGAGCAGACAACCTCTGGAAGCATGAAACCTGATCAAAACCACTGTTGTGCTTGACAGGCTAGTGAGGGACTCCTCCTTGCTTTTCTGAGAAGGTCTAAAGTTTGCCTTCCCTTAATGAAAAGAAGGACTTATTTACGGAAAACCATACCTATATCATTGACGAGTTAAGCGAGTACAGTGATACTGTTGATGGTTCAACCTCCATTTCAAAGAAGCTATCCTAGTATATAGGCAGAACTCTTGACCAGCACCACCGTTCCGCTGATGCCTTGTTTATACTCTGCAACTTCCTAAAGGTGGAAGGCAGAGAAACTAATGTGGAAAGCAGTGTTCCAACACCTGTGTTCCTAGGCAAACAATTGTACACCCTTGTCCCTCAGTCAAGTACAGATAACCTTAGAGCTGGTTAGAGAAACAAATCTGAAATCTAAAATGGCTGATTCAAGCCCCTTACATTCAAGTAGCCCCAGGTGCAGCCAGGGGAACTAAACATTCTCGGCCCTCACTCACCTGGCCCTCACAAGTCCAGTCGCTCATGGGAAGACCACTCCTTAACCCACCAGTTGGAGGAGGGTGAACATTATACATGTAAATGCAGCCAGCCCAAGTTGCTGAGTGTGAATTACAGAAGCAGGAGACTCAACATTGGAAGCGGCTGGAGAGTGGAAAGGGGCAGACAGAAGAAGGCAAGAGAGAAGGAAGAGACTGGTGAAGTGGCAGCAGTGGCGAATAGGATGAGGTGGTAACTCAAGGTTTTGGGAGGGAGCAAAAGTCTTTGGTGGAAGCAGAACAAACCCAGGAGGAGGTGGTCATATCAAGTGTGTAAAGTGAGTGGAAAGAAGTGGTGGAAAAAGAAGAGAGTCGGGAAGAGGTTGTAACATTAAGGGTGGATAGGAAACAGAAGGAGAATATGGTAACAGAAGAGACTAAGGTGGATGTGGTAACATTAATGGTGTAGGCTAGAAAGAGGCAGTTGTTGTGGCAGGGATAGATAAAGGAGGAGTGGCGACAACTGGAATGGGGAGAGGCCAGAAGGAGGATGTGGAAATGTCAGGTACAGAAAGTGGACAGGATGAGATGGCCGATGACAGGAGCAAGGAGCATTAAGTGAATCGAGTGGCCACAAGAGGGGGTGACTATTGGTTCCAAAGAGTGCCACAAAGCCAGACACCTCACGTAGGAGCGTAACTTCTCAGATGAGGAACACATGCAAGATGCAGAAATGAAGGAAAGAGGAAGGAACAACAGGACGTAGATAGTGGGTACACGAAGGTTCCAGTGGGGTGAGTTGGTCTTAGGCAGGACTAGTTGGAAGGAGAAGAAATGAGACTGGGAGAGTGAGGGTATAGTCAGCTCAGAGTGTTGAAGAGGAATATGTCTAGAGTAGGTTCTTAGTGGCCCACTGGCCCCTCTCTAGCCAGCCCTGCTAACCACGGACATGTCCACTTGCAGGACTTGGTGCCAGAGTTCATAAAGGGGCATGGGACCCTAGAAAGCCCACAGCTCTCTACATAAAAGAAGAAGGTAAATGACACCCAGAAAATCTGAACACTGGAAGAGGTGAGATGAAGCAAAATCGTGAATTGTACAGGCTCAAACATAAGCATGCAGGGGGCTCAAACTCACAATGAACCACCCTGCAGAGAAAGACACTTATTTGCGAAGAAGACCAGTCTGACTGCAATTGTTGCTTTTGGGGGATCACATTTTTGCATTTCAGATAACTCCTCCTTGTACATAGTCACCAAATAAAAGACTACTAAATGGGCAGTACTTGGTCTTGTCATCCTACTTGAGTGACTAGAAGGTCCTGTGAAGAGATCTGTGTTTGTTTTTTTGGCAAAGGGGGGGGGTGACAACAATGATAAACTTAATTAATGTCACAACACTTTCAGAATGTTGACATAGTAGGATAGGCTCGAACCACCAACCTTTCATATACCAGCCACACCACTAACTGATAGTACCACAGACACTGTCTTGGGAATGGTTGAACAGCAAGCCCTGTAATATCAATCAGAACAAAAGCTTGTTTTAAATGAACATATTAAGATTCACAGCCAAAACGGCACAATTTACATATAGATTATTTATATAGAGCAGCAGGGCTGGAAATAGTGTTTGATAGAGGTTGTGGGGTGTGTTGATGAGAGGGGTGGTAATGGGTGTGCTGTGGGGGGCAGTCCTTCTTTTATGTTGGGTGTCATCTCCGTTTTCCAACTTGGAAATCTGATGATCCTACGGTGCCCAATGTGGCATAAATAAAAAGAGAAAAGCAAAAAAAAAAAAAACAGAAGTCAGCAGGCACTTTAGGTAAGGAATTTGGCCAGGGTCTGGCAGGCCAGCCCAGGCAGAGAGCAGAGGCATTGAAATGTCATTACCCCAGAATGCCTTTTTAGGGGAAGACAGAGGCACCTCAAGGGCAGGAAGGACTATGATGTTGGCTGCTAGGAGTGCTGCTGTGCTGACGAAAGACAAAGAGTCTGCTGTGTGGTCAGCACTACCATGGCTTTGGGAACACTCCCTTTAAGTCACTCGCTGTCAAGTGATGTGAGTGGCCACAATTGGAGAAAAAAAATAGAGTCTGCAGACGGGTTGCCTTGCTACAGTGAGAGGGCGACACTATTGCTGGGCCTCACTACACAAAAGGATGAGCCTGGACTGTGCACTCCATGGAAAAGAGACACTGCCTTACTACTATGCAATTCCTACAGTGCTTTGGGCTCATGCACATGCTGCCTGACACATCAAAGTCCATTCTCCGGCTTCCTAAAACATGGACCTGTGTTACAGGGAGGTGGAGGAGAGACATAGCGGGGATAACCCCTACTGCAACCCCCCAAACACAGGAATACATCATCCACATTGTTTCCACACATAATTACACATTCACCTTTCTGATTGGAAAAACACATTGGCCCTCATTAGGACCCTGGCGGAGGACCATGGTGCAATTTGCACCATGGTCCATGGCGCTAAGCTGCCAACTCCGCCAAGGTGGTTGGCGGACTTACCGCCCCATGCCGACCTTGGCGGGGCGGTAAGTCCCCAATCCCCATTTTACCCTTCCCCATTCCCATTCTTGCCCCATAGGGTATAATGGGAGTGGGGAAGGCGTTAATTACGCCACCGTAAATTACGGTGGCGTAATTAACAACAAGTCCCGTAGCGCCATGGATTTCTCCGCCTGCAAAAAGCAGGCGTAAAAATCATCCATGGCGCTACGGGAACTCGTAGTCTGGCGGAGAGGTACGCCATGCACTACGCCGGCGTAAAACCCTCTCCGCCAGGGTCCTAATGAGGGCCATTGTCATCTTATTGGAAAACACATGGTCACTTTTTTCTGACCAGGCCCTGGAGGGCATACCTCTTCTGCCCCCCTCAAGCGAGGTGAGGTGAGCCTGATGCAAGGGGGCCAGAGGTACAGCCTGCTATGCCAGCTGCCCCTCTTGCGCCCCCTGAGTGGGCTGGGGCACCTGTTCATCTGGAAGTATGTTCTCACATAGCGCCGGCAAGCGGTAACAAGCATTGCAGTGCATAACGGGGAACACATTGCCACTCTCCTGCCATGCCTGTGGAATGGTAATCCAGGCAGAGAGACCCCAACTGCATATTCGAATTTAGAAAGAGCTCCACATGCACCGCCCCAATGCTCCAAAAAAATAACAGCCTTCGTCCCCTCTACTGGATGATGATTTACTTATCCAATGGATGGCCTTTTCCCTAATGGGATTACCACCACCACTGTAATTTGTGGGATGTATTGACCCACTCTGCTATACTATGCGGCCTCACTCTGCTATCTATGGTGCGAGAAACAGTAAAATGGCGTCAAAACCCTTGTGTGCGGCAAAACCTCCAAAACTGTGTTTGTCAACACACAAAAAGATGACTGCACAACCTGCCACCCATGGTTCATGTGTGGTGGAACAGAGCACACGCTGCAGAAAAAGTGCCAGTGGGCTCCATGACAAGTAAATATAGAGTGCAGAGGGAGAAGCAGCGCTTTGCAAGTGAAACTCAAAATATTTGCCTGTAAATGACATTTACTTTGCTGCTGAAACTTCAAAATGCCTATACATAACACTTTCCAACACTCAAAATCTTGCTTGGCGCTAAAATTCATTTAATATAATGAAGCACTGTGAATTTACAAGGTCCTGAAATGTTAAGAGCAAAACACCTTCTCAGCAAAACTGGACTGCATGTGAATGACAACTCCTGTCAAAAAAATCTTTGTGCAGCCACACCGAGCTACCTGTGAGTGACAGCCCCTGTCAAATGGGCTCTCCTGATTAAACTTTAAGGTTGTCTAAACTAAAGGCCTGCAGGATTAGCAAATATAAAAGGACTGTTGCTGAAAGGAACACAGATCTCAGTTGTTTTGATCCCACAGGTTTAAATCAAGAATGTAAATTATATATGTTATCTGATGCAACAAGTTTGTTTTATGCTGGATTTCAGGTCAAGAAATTAATAATGAACCTAGGCTGGCTGGGCCTGCAAGGGGTTGAAAAACAGGTTTCCACCCAAAGGGTGGGCAGGCATTGCTCTCAGCAGATGCTCACTGACAAATGATAATGTGGGGTATGCCAGACTTGTGTCTGCTGCCAGGGACTGAACAATGGCAGATTCTCTAGGCCAGGAAATGGACGTGTGAAGAGGTCATAAACTAGGCTTGCAGAAGGAAATCCCAAAGGTGGGGGCTGCTCCTTGCCTCCAGAGACAGACAAAAGGCTGACCATTTGCTGCTAAAGAATATGTAATTACATTTTTTTAGAGATTTATAACTCGCTATCAGGAGTGGTGAACAATATAAAATGAGCAGATTTGTTAATCAAATTTTTGGCCCTACATTTGAAAATTTGGTGGAACTGTGGAGCATATTCTGAACAGGAATGGCAATATATGTGGTTTTATTGGAACTGTATTTACGCTAGAATTGTTAAACTTTGCACACACATTCTGATGGTAAACAAGCATATTTGTGGAAATTTGGAGACATTTTGGAAAATGTTCTAATGGAGAAATTGACAAAATGCTGCAGAAAGGCTAAACAAGGTCTCACAGCTGTAGGATTTTCATGAACAGATACTCCATAAAATATGTAATCCTTGTATGTGATTTTTGTAGAGGTTACAAATGTATAAATATGTAATTACGACAAAATTCTATTTTGCTACTAGTGGCGAGGGGAGGTTTCTAAGTATTGTAAAAATCAAACCACAAACCTGACATCATGGCCCTCATTACGACCCTTGCGGAAATCGACCGACCGGACCGCCATAGCGTAAATAGCGTTTCCGCCATTGCACGACGGAGCAAAGTGCGGCTCATTCCGACCCATCGGGCACGAGCACCACGCCATGGCGGAAGTGCAAAGTCCGCGATGGCGGAAATGTCCCCAAAACGCCCCTCACCGCCGTCGTACAGCGACCTAGGTGCAATACCGCCACCGGACATAGCGGTCACCGCAAAGAGCGGCAATCGGAAAATACGGTGACCGTAAATATACGGAAACGGAAGCAAAAACATGGTCCCGGAACGGGAAACAGCACGCCGTACACCTATAAAATCAGAACATTCACACAACCATTAAAAATACTACCCTGAGAGACATCCCAACCCGACATCCACCCTAGTGAAACCAAAACAATGGGAAAAGTAGCGAAAAAAGCGTGCGACCGCAAGCGGCAGGTCCACTTCTCACGTGAGGAACTCACGGTGCTCACAGAGACCCTCCAGGAGAATGCTGCCGTTGTCTTCTCGACGCAAATGACCAGGACGGCACTTGCGAACAAGAAGGCCATATGGGCCCTGGTGGCACAGTGGGTAAGTGCGGTGGGGACCGCACCCCGCAACCCACAGCAATGCAGAAAGCGATGGGACGACCTGCGGATCCGCGTCCGTAGCATACTTTCTGCCAACCGAAACATTGCCACAGCTACCGGGGGAGGATCGGAATCACCCATCAAGCTGACCCCCTGGGAAGAAATCTGTGCCTCCACCATTGGAATGGAGACCATAGAGGGAGTCGGAGGGATGGAGAAAGGAGTGCAGACATCCGAAGAATCAGGTAGGTGGCCCAAATAAAACCATGCTAAAAACACAATGTCCAATCATGTGAAGTACCATGTGTCCACATAGTGCAACAGAAACACATGTCCAGGAGAACGTCCACTTACATTGGCCTGATAGCGGACATTAAAAGTCAAATTAAATAAATAAATAATTAAAATTCCTAAAAACACCCTCTACACGTGCAGCAGGCACCCCCTAACTGCAGGCTGCAATACAACTGCACCCTCAATCCACACAAAAATGAAACTACCTCCAAGGCCCTGACCCAAATCACCCTCAGGTACCACCCCAATGCATGTGATACATTGCCATTCCAATTTCCACAGACCCATTAATAACGCTCGCCCTCCTTTACTCCACCACAGGGTCCGATTCAAACGACGAGCTCCAGGACACCCCTACCAGCACACCTGCAAAGAGGGCCAAGACCAACGGCCAAAGACCCTCCACCTCAGCTGCACGCATCAAGACACGGCTGCAGCACAAATCAAGTGGCAGCACACAGGAGGGGACTTCAACAGGCACCCCAGCAGCCAGCATGGCCACACCACCACCACCACCACAGGCCCCCCCAATGGATGCCACAGAAGGCACTGCTTCTGGTGGCAGCAGCACCATAGGTGACACTGCATTAATGGCAGCATGCTCCGACACAGAAAACGGTGATGTCGATGTACGATCCATCCATGACCTGTCCCAATCCCCCTGTTTGTTTCATCCCGTACAACATGAGGATACCACGCAGGGGCACTCACAAGACGATGACTGGCCATCCCCCACAAGCCCTGTGTCAAGGCAACATGAGGTGATCAGCCCCTCTGTGACACCACCGCAAATGGCCATGGCCCAGCAGAGGCAACAGTCCCTCGACCAGGTGATCGAGCAACAGCAGCAACTGGCCACGCTCCTCAAGGAGCATGCTGATGAATGTGGGGGTACCAAGGCAGCCATAGAAACATGTACAGAGACACTAAGGGCAGAAATGGAGAGAAGCACAGAGAGCCTGAGAGAACAAATGGAGAGAAGCACCGAGAGCCTGAGAGTACAAATGGAGAGAAGCACCGAGAGCCTGAGGGGGGAACTGCATGCGACGTCCAAAGACGTATGTGCTGAACTTGCCGCTGTGCGCCGTGTGCTCACTGAGCTCTCACAAACCCTTAGGGACATGCATGGATGTGAGCAGGCAGAGACATCATCCGTTGCAAGTTCCGTCCAGGGCAGCCCCCAACGTAGATCTGGGAGGAACCTGCGCTCCACAGGCAGGGGTGCCCCTGATACCCGGAGAGGGGGCTTGCAATAGCGACTGCCCACTGACAATGAGCATCTTTGGACACTGGTGTTCGGGGGGGAGGTAGGAGGGTGGAGGGGGTGTGTTGGGCTTACTTGGGTGGCGGGTCGATGGGGTGTGTAACACAATTTCACATATGCTATAAACATTTCACAATCATCCAATGAGATGTGTGGACATTGATCTTTGTGTACGAGGCCATCATAGGCGTACAGTCCATATTGTGCATGTTCCAGACACACACAGTGCCACAACTCCCGTGTCCATGTATCAACCACCAGGCGTGAGTGCTAGAAGCATGAATCTATGATAATCTGACGAATTTCACGGCCCTCCTGTGCCTCGCGGACTCCTTCAGGTTCTGCCACATCCCCACCCACATCATGACCATATTCTGGTGCTTGCAGTTCTGCGTCAGGGGGCATGGGCACATTTCTACGTATGCACATGTTGTGTAGCATGACACATGCCATGACCATTTTAGCAACCTTCTCATGGCGGTACAGGAGTGCCCCGCCAGACCTGCTGAGGCAGCGGAAACGAGCCTTCAGTAGGCCGAATGCCTGTTCTATGACTACACGGGTACGTGAGTGGGCATGGTTGTAGTCCTCCTCATGCTGGTCCTGTGGGTTCCGGAGTGGTGTAAGGAGCCATCTCTTCAGTGGATACCCGGCATCACCTGTATGTGGACAATAAAGGATGTTTGAGGAATGACATTGCTACGTAAGCACCCCCCCCCCTTCCTGGCAGGTCATTGCCGCATCACATACCCCACATTATCATGCATGAAATGAGACTCACCGAGTAGCCAGGATCTGTTCCCTGCATGTCGCTCCATGTAGCGTGGTATTGTAGAGTTCCGTAAGACCATGGAATCATGGGTTGATCCAGGAAATCGGGCACAACAATGTGTAATGATCCCGTTTTAGTCACACACCATTTGTACATTAAGAGAATGATATTGTTTTCGGTTGCGGTACTGGGCCTCCATGGCATGTGGGACAACCAATTCCACATGGGTTCAGTCGATGGCACCAATGCAACCCAGTATGCCGGCAAGTGCATGGAATCCCACTTTTGTGTTGGTAATTTCCTGCTCCGAGCGTGGTAGAGAGATGTAGTCGTCTGCGTGCTTCAGGAGGGCATCGAGCACTCGCAATAGTGTCCGTGAGAACAGTGGCTGTGATATGCCATGCAACTGTCCGACTGTGTGCTGGTAGGTGCCTGTGGCCAGGAAGTGGAGTACAGACACCACCTTCAGTAGGGGTGGGATGGCGGTTGGGCTATCTATCATGCTGACATGGTCAGCGTGTGTCATGTCCACAATGGCGGTTATGGTGTCCCGGTCCAAACGGTAGAGGGTGTGGATCTGCTCATCAGTGAGGTTGAACGGATGTGCTCGGAGGCGTGGGATTGCGGGCTGCCAGCGTGGTGGTAGTGGCTGTGCTGGTGGGCCTTGCTGGCCCTGCCTTGCCCTCCTCCTCCTCCTGCGTCTCCTCTGTGCGGCCGGTTGTTGTAGTAGTTGGTGTTCGTCTTCTTCTTGAAGTTGGAGTACTTGCAGTGCTATCAGGTCCCCCAGGCCCAACATCGCAAGTCCTGCCGGCAGCATTTTGGAGTGGGTGTGGTTGTGGGAGGGGGTTGGGTGTGCAATTTATGTGTTTCCAAGCTGTATAGCCTCCACCTGTGGTGATTCATTCCACCTGTGCAAGCTGCAATCCCCTTTGGGCGAGCACGTCCCGCACACAACGCTGTAAATCGACGCATGGCATCTTGCTATTACAATCATGTATTTCATCCCGATGGCAGTGAGATATCGCTTCATATGTTGATTTCTGCTATGCTCCCATTGTTTCACATACTATATTCGCTGTCGGGAACAAACTTGTGAAGGGTCAGTGGAATGTAGTACTCGATTAACGGTGGACCCTCATGCAGCTCTGTACCGCGGTTCACCGACGGGCGGGGCGTCCCATTTGTGAGTGTAGCCAGTTGCCATTTTCACACACAGCCGCACTAGATGGATTAATTTGTGATTTCAAGCGGCCATAGATGCCTTTTCGACGTGATGTTGCAAATGAGGAATTCGAAGGACGGCGCTTTCGGTTTTCAGCTAGCGGCGAGGAGATGCCCACAGGTCTGACTGCGAATATAACGTTCTATTGTTCAATGTCCTTGGGACAGGGGCCATGGCGAGGATGCAATGATTGATATGAATAGTATGGGATGCGCAATAGCGAAGTGGGCGATAAGGCCGGACGTTCCCAATTACATGTTGCTTCACAACACTGGAATTACGGGCTGGGGCACAGTGGATTTTGCAGGCTGCATTACGCACAGACTCAATGGAAGTTTCACATGTCATGTGAGTATGGAAGCAGGCGTTTGTGATAGTGTTTTCACCTCGATATAGATAGTTATGATTCGCTAGTGGTTTTTGGTTGGTGATGATCCTTTGGAGTGGGCTAGCATGCATATGGCTGTGGATTTGGTGTGATCATTGAAGTGAGTAATTCAAATGTAGTTCTGATGGCCATACTATTCTTTTTCATTTCGTTTGGGTGACAGGTATCTCCTCCCCTTTTGCCACTGCCATCTGTATGCCACTCCTGCAGATGGATTTTACTCCCGACACCTGCTGCTTCGTGTTAATCAGTGGAGCAGCATTATGATCTTATGGGACGATCGCCAATGGGCCACATGCCCTTACGCAGTACTAGTGGCTAGGAGCAACATTTCGGCCTTTCAGCTGGACTAGTGCCTCCCTATTGGGACGGCCCTGCGGGTCGAGGCGCTTCCATGTTGCCTTTTCGTACGAGAATGTAGCCCCTGTGTGCCATGAGGGTACAGGGCATCACACAAGAAGTAGATGGTCATTTATTGCGGATGCAGCCCACAATGGTGAAATGTATTTTGGAGATCATGGCCTGATGGCTGTATGGGCTTGGTGAATTTGTTGTGCATTAAATTCCTATTCTGATATGAACCATGTAGCGTTCTTCTTTGCAGGTGATGTGTCATATTCCTATTTGGGGAGCGATGTATTGTGAGGAGATCTGCATTGGGTTCCAGCTTCGGAGTATAGTTGCGTGGTACTGTGCTGGGCGCGTTTGCCTACGAAGCCCAGTGAGGTCAGGGATGAGGGCTGCCAATGTGACTGTTTTGATGATGTGATGCTCAGGGGCGGGGGAATGGCTTTTGTGTAACAGATGCCGGTCAGCCAGTTGGATTGGTGGTATGATGTGATTATCAGAATATGGCTGGTCACAGGTGCCTGTGTTTGCGTGCGTTTCTTGGAGGGAGACTGAGGTCATGTCCATTTGTGTGGCTTCTGTTTTCGTGCCATCTGTGCCCTGCAGCTTCCATTGGCCCCTCTTGAGATTCATTTGTTCGTTGGCAGGCATGGATGACTTGTACATTTCACTGGTTGCATTGTGTGGCTTCATTGCACCTACGGGGAGTTGTACAATGTGGCCAGGGAGCGGTGTACAGGCACTCAGTAGGGCCGTTTACGGTTGGTTCGCAATGCCGTACTTCTCACCATGGCGGAATGGTACTTTCCGCCGTGCTTGATGGCGTTAGGTGCATGTCCGCTGGGGTCAGAATTCCCGTACCGTTGCGCCATGGTGGTAATTGCGGTTTGGCATGGCGCGCGCGCGCGTACTTGGTGCAGTTAGCGTTGGCGCTCACTGCGGTGTCGCTAATGGCATCGTACTTTGCGGTAACGGGTCATAATCGCACCGAGCGCTATTCGATGGCGGTATTGCATTTCCGCCATCGTTTTTCGATTTCCGCCAGGGTCGTAATGAGGGCCCATCTGTCTTTGATCCAATCACCCGGATGCAAGGCGGAGATGAGGTTCTGAACCAATCCCATTTCACAGGAGAAAGTTTAGTTAAGCCGGCCCATAGACCCATTTGGTAATGTCATTTGACCGAATAAATAGGGACATCTGACAACACATACACACACTCTCTCTTCTGATTCCAGCGAAGCAATTTGATCCAGCATTTAACATCAAGCCTTCAACATCCATCTAGATTCAGATGCCAATTACCAGGTCAAGCAGTAGCTGAACCATTTTCAGCAAGGCCTCAATACTCAACTAATCCTCACAACCCAGTGAAGCGCTGTGGTGGGGGGAAGTATCCTGAAACTATCTGGCTTGCTACCATAAATGCGTGCCTGCTGAACTCGCCATCCCGCTGAGCTGAAATATCCAGAGACAAGAAGGGCAGACCCCATGCAGTTCCGGCGACCGGCCGCCTGATGTGCCTTCCTTCCCTGATAGACCAATCCAATTGATCAGAACTTTGATGGGCCAAAAATCTTAAATCCCATTGGATTGTGAGTATTAACAGGACTCTAGAGAACTATTTTATACCTTGCCTTATCTTGTTCCACCCTAATCTCTGAACTATCCTTACTTTTAAAACCAGTAACAGTGGCAAAATCATTAGTGCTATCTTATCCTGTGTTTTTGCTAAAGCGTCATTTTCATAGTCATTTTTATTTGTGTAACTCTTATCCATAAATCCCACTTCGAGTGTTTGGACTGGTTCCACCAGGGAAGTTGCTGGGGATCTGTTACTGAAGTCATGAATCAGTCTCAGAGCTTACTTCATCCCAACCGGGTTGTCAAGTCTGAATGCTTGAGTCTGAAGTAAAAGCACAATCCATATTTTCTGGTTTTAAATTGAAGTTCGTTTCCAAATTTGCGTCTTTATTTTCTTGAAAAACACCTCTCACTAAAACCTCTATAACTCCCTCAGTTTTAAAGATAGAAACGAAATTTGAACTCCCACCGATACCTGTCATCCTTAGCTATATGTGATATGAGTGGTATATCATTCAGAATATTGAACTTATAGACAAAAATAAATAAGGGTTTCATTTTCGTACTACATGATAGGCGAGACTTGGGTGTGTGCCTGATTGAAATTCCTTACAGCCTTGTTATAGAAGACATACATATGGGAAAACATTACTATATCCCTACCTGCCTATGCAAAAGCAGGGAATCAAGAACACCAGGGAGCCCATCCTGGGCCTTCAATGTGCATGCCTCGTGGGTTTATTTGATAAGAGGAAAGAAAAAAACCTGTGAGCCGCTCTGGGTCCATGTACAATTGTACTGCCGGTAAGGGTGCAGTTTTTGCTGCGCTGGAAAGGGGAAGGAGAGTGAGAGAACACTGATGGTTCAGGCCAGTCATTAAGCCATGCCCCCAACCTACAACAGCTGCCCCAATGGCCCCCAGGGTGAGGACTGCGGTAAGCGGTCAGTGCTTGCTGCACTGGTGGTCATCGGCCTTACCACACCTGATGGAATGGGCAACTGATCGGGGCTGCTAATAGCGGGTAAGCTGTGGTTTGTGAAGATTACTGGTTGGATCTGTCCTCTTGCCAACCTAATATCTATTGTTGTCTACTGCTGTATCATTGCAGTGCAACATTCACTTTTTGACAACGGCCACGGAGCAGGGCTGCGAGCGAGTAAACAAACTGTTAACCTTCAATTGGTCTATTGTGTTCTCCCTGCATCTCTGTGTATTGTACTATTGGTATCCTCAGATCGATTGACTACCAGAGCGAGGGTTATCTTCAAATTCACTGCAAACCCGATTCCAATGGTTGTCAAGAGGGGGCAGTCAGGCTATGGATGCCCTATAAGCCAGTCAGGCATTCCTCGGTTCTATGTCATTTCATCGCGGTATATTTCAACGCCTGGCATTTAAACGTGTACATTATAAAGAAAAAGTTCATTGCTTTTTTTGGGAGGGCACCCAAACACCCAAACCCCCCTTCCTCCACCTATTTTTACCCATTCACTACCCACCTAAACCCTTATCTGCCCTTTCCCACCCCCTCATAAAATTTCAGTAGACATTTTCGTTATAATGTGCATGTTTACATGCCAGGCTTTGAAATATAGCAACCAGGTCCATGTGGATTATGAGGCAATTGATTGACATTATGTTAAGCTGTCCCAAACGTTCCAGTCCGAAAGAAGAGAGATCAGTATTATCTACTGGAATATGGCAGGACTAAAAATCTGGTGGACCCAATGTGGTGTAACTTTATCCGGGGTCATGATATCATTTTCTTCTAGAAAACAGGGATATGCAACCAACCACCTTCCTGGGCTATGAGGTTTCTCGTGTACTAGACAGGAAGGGTCCAAAAGGCAGGCCTTTTGTGGGCTTAGCCACTTGGATTAATACCACTCTATATTACAAGGCTGTAAATATAGAAACTGGCTCCCCCGATCTCCAATATATGACTTTAACAACTGGGGTGTTAAGCCTGTCTCTCTCTTTAATGTGTATAATCGAGTAGCAGGAAACGCCCAATGAATATTATTGATGTGGCTGGACAACTTTTGGAGTCAAGAACAAAATGTCACAATATGGATCACCAAGCCTTGCTGGCGGGTATCTAAACCTTCAGGTTGAACCTCTATTAGATTTTGAGGGTGTGTGGGATGATATTGACGAGGCCTGGGACATCCAGCTCTTGATAACACTGATAAAGCTGTAAGTGATTTCAATCAGGCATACACCCAAGTCAACGCCTAGCATGTATTGCACAACTGAAATCCGTATTTATTTTTGTCTAAATGTTCTTTATTCTGAACGATATACGACTCCTATCTCACCCTTCCCCTGGAACCCCCCGATCACACTGAACCAGGAATCAGGCTGGTTTGGAAAGGTAAAGATTTATTTATGTATTTAAAATGTTATCACAATATGTCTTAATAGGTACACAACAATCACCAATGGGGTGATGTGTAACACTGAAAGATCTCTTTAATACACAAGGAGTAAGTAGTGAGCAAAACAATTCAGCACAGAAAATGATACTGGTGTGTGGTTTCAGATCGGATAGCACTGTGGTTAAAGGTTCCCCCTGCACCCCTTCAACCCCCCAATAAGCAATGTAAAGAGATACGAGGAGAGAGCAGGTATTCAGGAATGGCAGAATTCAAACAGAATGCCAATCCCACTTTCCCCCTTTCAAACACAAGAGAAAACAGAATTGACTGTCAAGCTGTCAGAATGGCTTTTAAAGTTATCTTTAGAATGATTCTTTAGTTTTGAGGAACTTTTTGTGCAGATATCATATATTCGTACCTTCGCGACCAGTTTTCCAATTGCTCCTTGCAGTTTTCGATTATTCTTATTATGTTTCTTTGTTATTTACTTTTTGTCGCACACGTGTAGGCCAATACGGAGACACTGAGTTCCTCTACTCCGTCCGTAATCCTTAGAGAAAAGCACACCTGCGCCTGCACTACTTTGCGCCAAAGTAGGTGAAAGAATGATTCTGATTCAAAATTCCTGGTTTTATCCATTTTTATTTTGTTAAAAGTTTTAGCCTTTTTTGGATGACATGTGTTTCGGCGTCTACACTTCGCCGACACGTGTTTCGGCGTCTACACTTCGCCTTTTTTTTTAAATTGCTTTTCGGAAACTTATGGCCTGGGTTTCTAGCACGGAAAAGTCACAATTCTTTAACAAGTGTCAAATAACAGAAGGTTGTGATACACATTAACCTTACTTTGGTTTTTTGTATTTTTTCATTTTGTGTGACTGTGAACAGCCCAGATTTGAAAAAGGCGAAGTGTAGATGCCGAAACACGTGTCGGCGAAGTGTAGACGCCGAAACACATGTCATCCAAAAAGGGCTAAAACTTTTAACAAAATAAAAACTGATAAACCAGTAATTTTGAATCAGAAGTATTCTTTCACCTACGTTGGCGCAAAGTAGTGCAGGCGCAAGTGTGCTTTTATCTTTAGAATGGACTGGGCAAAAACACCAAATATGGTCTAAATTTCTGAAATTGTTATAAATTCTTATGGGAGCCACTTTGGATAGTTGCACACAAACACAAGCAATGATTTAATACCAAGAAACGATTTGAAATCTTAAAACTCAAGTCGGAAGCAATTGAAAGCTGTTTTACATGTGTAAAATTTCCCAAAACGAAAATTTGTGGCAAACTTTTCACTGCGCAATAATCGCGATAAATTTAGAACCGTATTGTTTTATATATATAGGTGCGATTTATAGATATGGATGTTAGCTACAAGCATAAGTTGGAATTTTGTTTCTAGCACAAAATCTGAGGGAGTTACAGGTGTTTTAGCAGAGGTCCTTTTTTCAAGATAGGCACGAGAATTGAAAACAGGAATGCAGTGTTAAAATGCCAACAGGGTTTCTTACACTAGAGGATGACTATGAACAAAACGAATACCACACAGGAACACAGTCACTTGATCAGAATGACTGCTTGCGGAGGAAACTCACCTTCTTCAGATGAGAAAAGATCAGCGCAAAGATAGTTTTCACAAAACTAGTACAGGAGGAAGATAGGATGGTTTGGATAGAGAGTTTAGACAATTAAAAAATACTCCTAACAATACAGATTCTGAATAGAAGATAGGATGGGTTTAAGATAGGGATTGACTAAGGAAGGTACATATGCTAGTAACACAATTCTTTCTATAGATACTCACTAGATATGTTTTTAAAGGGAACCCTCAGGATTCTGGACCGTCAAGATTCTGGTCTAGGACAGATGGCTGGGCACATCAGACTGGATCGGATCTGCAAGGCACTCTGGTCACAGCACGGCACAGGACTGGATTGGATCTGCAAGGCCCTCTGGTCACAGCATGGCACAGGACTGGATTGGATCTGCCCTTCTTGGTTATGAGGATATTATTTTCAGCATGCAAGCAGTACAGCACAGCCCGGCTGTATTTTGATGCTTCCCCTTAGATTTGTGGGGTTCTGGTTCTGGAATTTTGAGGCCTCGCTGAAAATAGTTCAGCTATGCAATGGGTTTCTGCTTTGCCAAGTTTCTGAAGCCTGGAGCAAGGAAGATGTAGAGTCCAGCAGCAGGGTGCTCCACCAGCGTCAGGATAGTGAGTGAATCTGTCTGTCTTTTTGTGTGGTGAGCTGCCTCTATTTATGGTATGAACAGGCATCACAAAGGGTGTGTGTGTGCTAGTTTAGCCTAAGCTTGCCCCCTTTTGACAGATGATTGGGCCAGAGTCTATTATTTGCCTTGATAGGAGGAGAGAAACAGAGTGTCACCTTTATGGTGTGATTTTATGAGGCTGGGAATCCACCCCTGGCCCCTCGAACACAAAATCTACTTTTGGCACAATGCATATTTACACATGTACAACCTCTATAACAATCACATATACAGATTACATATTTTACATAGCAGCTACTCCTCAAAACCCCTTAGCTGCGGGAGCTTGTCTCCGCTTTTCACAGAATTTTACCCTTTTCATCAGGAACACAATGTCCAATTTGTAAGCAAATTTCTACAAGTGTGTGCGTTTAAGATGGGCATAAGTGTATAAAGTTTCATCCTTCTAGCCGAAATAAATTTTGCGTAAAATCACATTTCTTGCTGTTTCTTTCCAGGACATGTCACACAATTTTTCTGCCTTTTCTAACATGCAGCCAAAATTTACATTCACAAATCTGTTACTTTTATATTTTTCACAATTTTGACTGGCAAGTTATAAGTCTTTACAAAAAATGTTCTTTGTTAATGTTCAGCCACAGATGGCTGTTTGGGTTTGTCTCTTTTTGTCTCCCTGCAGTTCAGGAGCAGACTCCTCCCTGTTTGCTCGTGGCAGAGGCCATTTACGACTGTCTTCACACCTCACATTTCTTTAGTTGCAGCTGGTCATTGTTGCTCATGCCTCTGTAGACCAGGTTCTTTCCAAACCCCATAATTAACGCTTCTGTGTGATTTCCTGCTGGGGGAAAACCTTCCTTCTGTTAGAAAACCTGTTATTCCAAATTGGTAGCTTCAGCCAGGCATAATTTAACAGTTAATTCTGTTGAATTTCCCCTTAGCTTAAAACAAACTTGTATCAAATCACAGCTAGAATACCTATTTAAGGTTTTAAACCATGGGATCAAAACAATTACAATATGGGGTACTCTCAGTAACAGGCCTCTTAGATTGCAAACATTTGACTTCAGTTTATACATGTTAAAGTTTAATCAGGCAGGCACCTGACAGCTGTCATTCAGGCGGCCCAGGGTACTGTACCCAGAGATTTTTGACAGATCCACAGGCCACTTTTGCTGTGGAAATGTCTTTATGCTCTCAGCTTTTCAGGACTTTGTAAGTTCACAATGATTTCTTAAATTAAGTGAATTGTAGCACCCAGCAAGAATTTTGGATGTTTGAGGGTGTTCTGTACCGGCATTCTGCAGTTTCAGCAACAAAGAAAAAGGGATTTAAAGCAAGATTCTGGGGTTTCATTTAGCAAAGCACTGCTTTTTCCTTCTGTACTCCATTTTCACTTGTTGTGGAGCCCAGTGACATATTTCAGGAGTGAGAGCTCTGTTCCACCACTGACAACATGCATGGCAGATTGGCAGCAATATTTTTGTGCTTTGCAAAGCGCGATTTTCAGAAGTTTTGGCGCGCATAAGAGTTTTGCGGCCATTTTGCTATTTTCTGGCACCATCATAACACAGTGATGTGGCATAGCAGAGCAAAAGTGGGTCAAAACATCCCACAGAGCCCTCCTCCCGACTTGAATTTGACCGCCCATCAAGGGGAAGTCGGGAGATTGAGATGTTATTTCTTTCTTTGGTCCAGGTGGAAAAAAAGTCGCCTGCTTCTCCCATCAGTGCTGGATCGACATGCTCTCCTCGCCGGTTCTGGATGGGAATATGGAGCGATACTCTGGGCTCCTTGGGTCTTTCCTCCTGTTCTCCGAGTGGTCCTCCTTGGTAATTCGAAATTCTTGGTTCCAATGCTATGAGACAGAACAGAGCATGGTTACGGAAATGTCCCCACTACTACTCGTGTAGTGGGGCAGATGCATACATTGAATACAATTTACAATATTCCCAGCTGTAACGCACACCTTGTATCGACAGGGACGCCTCTGGACTGGTCTAGGACACCGCTGGGCTCTCTGCAACTCCCCCGGACTTCACTATGCCTGGGATCAGTTCTTGATTTTCGTAATGCCGCACTCCGCGTCCTGCCGAGCAAGGCAGTGGTGAGTCGTTGTTGGTTTGATCCGCTGAGTTACCACACTGGAGTTCGCCTGGAGTTCAGACTGGCTGCAACTCCCCCTTTTCAGGTAAGTTTTTAGTGTTTTTTGAATAATGTCTACGTTGATAATTGTCTGGGTAAACTTATTCTTTTGTCTTGCTGGGGCTGATGGAGAATGCTGAGGCCGACTACTGAGTTCAAGAAGGTAAGGATGCGCTAGTTGCAGCGCTGGGAGCGTCCTTGCAAGTGAGCTGACCTGTGCTTTGTTTCTCCTCAGGTCGTGGAGAATTCCTGGAAGCGACGATGGAGTGGAGGACAGAACGCCAAAAGTGATGTTCGGAATGGCGGAGGTAAGTAGCTTCTAATGCTTGCCTCTTTAGTCCTGTATAAGTGGCAGAGGACCGATGGAAAAGTCCTCGAAGGCTCCTACTGGATGGAAGAGTTGGAGCTGAGCAGGTAAGAATAACAATGTTCTTCCAAGTTGCTTGCTGAGCAGGCCAGGATACAGAGCAGGACCCGGTGAACATCACGCTGCAAAAGCAGAATAACGCGAAGCGCATGCCTCGGGTCGGGTGTGGTTTAAATACCCGTCAGGTATCCCAGGTGCCTTAGGGGCGGACCCCGCCCTGAAGCCCTGAAGCTAGCCTGCTTGCTGCAGTTCGCCAATAATCCTTGCATGGGCAGCCATGTTCGTCCATTGGGAACCATACTTGCCAAGTGCGCCTGGTGCCAACAGTGCCAGGATTGCGACCAAGGCACCCGCAACGGGCTAGTGTGGGTCTTTCTGACCTTGGAACAGTACTGAGGTGGGTGCTATGGTGCCCAAGACCCATAGCCTCGGTTCGAGGTCGTGACAGCACTCCTCCCTAAGGTCCCCTCATGGTGTCCCTCCTGTCCGGGCCTGGCTTGTCTGGGTGCTCTTGATGGAAATGTTGAAGCAGACGCAGAGCATGGATGTACTCACTGGGCTCCCACGTTCTGTCCTGCGGACCGTAGCCTTTCCAGTCCACCAGATAGTAGAGTTTTGTCCTCACATGCTTAGAGTCCAGGATGCCCTTTACTTCGTACTCCGGTTCTCCATGGATGATTACGGGCCCTGGTGGGGTAGTAAGCCGAGTTCCCAATTTTACCGGCTTTAGAAGTGATACGTGGAACACCGGCTGTATCTTCATGTGGGTAGGTAAAGATAATTTTACAGCAGCTGAGTTGATGACAGATTCTACTGGGTACGGTCCCAGAATCCGTGGGCGAAATGTCTGCTTCCCCTTAATAGGTATGTGTTTTGAGGCTAGCCACACCTGATCCCCTACTTGGTAGTCCGGAGCCTTGATGCAATGTTGATCTGCCTATTTTTTCTGGTGTGCTTTGGCTAGTTCTAGATGTTCCTGGGCTCTCTTGAAGGCCTGTGTGATGGTCGTGTGGAGGGTGGTGACGGCTGGTATCTCCAGAGTTGTTGGAATGTCTAGCTCGGACGTGCACGGGTGCCTTCCATAAACCGTAAAGAACAGCGTTTGTCCAGTGCTGCTGTGCAGGGAGTTATTGTAGGCATATTCTGCAATCCATAAGAGGTCCTTCCAATCCCCTTTGGTTTGGTGGAGCATGCAGCGTAGGTACTGCTCAAGGGTCTGATTCGTTCTCTCAGTTTGACTGTCCGTTTGGGGGTGGTGACTAGTGGACAGTCGGATGTCTATCTGGGCTAGAGAGCAGCATTTTCTTCAGAAGTTGGACACAAACTGAGTTCCACGATCAGATATTAGGGGCGAATGGAATCCATGCAAGTGTACTACCTGCTCGAGGAAGATCCGGGCGAGACCGGAGGCATTGGGCAAACCCGTGAATGGAAAAAAGTGAGCCATTTTGGAGAAAAGGTCCACGACTACCAGGATTGTGTCGCAGCCATGACAAGAAGGAAGGTCCGTGATAAAATCTAGGGACAGAGTGTGCCACGGAGCCGGCGAAATGTCCAGCGGTTGAAGAAGTCCTGCGGGTTTCTGTTTGGAGGATTTATTCTGGGCACAGATTCCACAAGACATGACAAACTCGATTACAGCTTTGCGCCACGTTGGCCACCAGTAGCTCCTTTTCACCTTGGCCAAGGTCTTCACAATTTCCGGGTGTCCCTCTATCAGAGAGTGATGGTACTCAGATATAACTTGTTCTTGCAGTTCCTTCACCGGTACAAACAACCGGTTTCTGTAGTACGGCAGTTGGTCCTTAACAGAGAAGTACTTGCCTCTGGAACCCCAATGTTGTAGTTGTTCTTGAGTTAGCACTTGCCGAACTTCATATAAGTGTTCATCCTGGGTCATGGTGGTGGTGATGCCTAGGATTCTGTCATTAGGGATAATGGCCACGGGATTGGGATGCACAAGTGCCACTTCCTTGGTGCCCAATGCGCGAAAGGGCATCTGCTTTGCCATTCTTAACCCCAGGATGATACGTGATTACAAAATTGTACTCTGCAAAAAAAAGAGCCCAACGTAGCTGCCGGGAGGACTGACCTTTAGCATCCTTCAAATATTGGAGATTCCGGTGATCTGTTATCACTGTGATGGTATACCTGGCCCCCAATAGGAAATGTCGCCAAGCCTTGAATGTGGCCTTAATGGCCAACAGCTCCTTATAGGTGATGGCGTAGTTGGGCTCTGGCGTGAACTTCAGTGACCAAAAGGCCACTGGATGCAGTTGGCCTGTGAGCGGGTTCTTCTGTGACAGCACTGCACCCATCCCCATGCTGGACGTGTCTGTTTCTACGATATAGGGAAGGTCTGGGATGTGGATGCCGCAAGATTGGGGCCATGGTAAATTTCGCTTTGAGTTCTTGGAATGCCTTCGCCACCTCCTCTGTCCAGCGAAAGGTCTTGTTGCACTTCCGTAGGAGTGAAGTAATCAGGTGCACAATTTGGGAGAAACCGGGAATGAAGCGGCGGTAGAAGTTTGCGAAACCCAGCATACTCTGGACACCCTTGACGGAACGTGGTGCTGGCCAGTTGAGTACCGCATCAACCTTATGAGCGTCCATGCGTATTCCCCTTGGCAAAAGGACAAAATCTAGAAACTCCACCTCCGTAACATGGAACGAGAATTTCTCCAACTTGGCGTAGAGGTGGTGTTGTCGAAGCTTGGTCAGGACGGCCCGTACATGCCCTACATGTTCTTGCTCCGATGTTGAGTACACCAGGATGTCATCAATGTACACTAGGGCGCAGATATCAATGACATCAATGAGTTCTCTTAGCACATCATTCATGAAGTATTGGAATACGGCTGGGGCATTGCACAGACCGAACGGCATTACTTGATATTACTTAATATTCGTATAGGCCGTACTTGGTGTGGAATGCTGTCTTCTACTCATCCCCTTCTTTAATGCGCACTAGGTGGTAGGCCCCTCTAAGATCCAGTTTAGTATAGATCTGGGCTTCCTTGACCTGGTCTAATAACTCCGGGATCAGCGGCAGAAGATAACGGTTTTTGATGGTAATTTGGTTCAGGACACGGTAATCAATACAGGTTCTCAAGTCCCCTTCTTTTTTGGTACGAAGAATAACGGGGCTGCGGCCAATGACTTAGATGGGCGGAAGAAACCGTTGGCCAGGTATTGCTTAGATAGGTCTTCAGGTGTTGGTTTTCTGATTCTGTGAGCGCGTAGATACGCCCACACAGAATCCGGGCTCCAGGCAACAGATCGATCTGGCAATCATAGGGTCTGTCAGTGGGGAGAGTGTTCGCTTGCTCTTTTTGGAAAACATCCCAAAAATCTTGATAGTGTGCAGGCAGCGTAGCGACCCCCCCCAGCAGGCTCACCGTATCTTCACTCACTGGTGACCTGGTGTACTTCCCCTTCCAACCCTTAGGGTAGCAAGTGTGCGTGCGACTCTGGGCGAAAACCAATTCACGGGCATGCCAGTTAATTCGCGGGTTGTGTGTGACTAGCCACAGCATTCCCAGGTTTAGCCGGAACTGAGGTGCCTTGAATAAATCGAAGGTGATGATTTCACGATGTCCATCCTCACACAAGAGAGTGAGTTCTGTGGCGCATTCAGACACAGGTCCTGAGGCAATCTCGGTGCCGTCAATGATTGTGACTCGGTGGTTGACTTAGGGCAGAGTGGTAGTCCCATCTTTGCTGCGACGTCCTGATCAATATAGTTCCCTACGGCTCCACTGTCAATATAGGCTTCCATTGAATGCATGACCGATGGGTGCTGATGAGTGATTATGATTATAGGCAGAGCAAAATGGGAGGTCTGTAGATGAATTTCCTTGCTTGACAATTGGTACAATTGCTGGGCTTGGCAGTTTTCCGGCTCCTCACCGGGATTTTCCTTGTCTGTAGCCCCGACAGTTCTTCTGGGTGGCTTGACAGGACACTCCTTTAGGAAGTGGCCCGCCTTGCCACATTACAAGCACAACTGCAACTCTCTCCTTCTTTCCCGTTCAACTTTGGTTAACGGGGGCCTGACCCCTCCTATTTTCATGGGTTTGATGGCACCTTCAGACCCTCAGCGAGCTTGGTCTTTGGGTCGCACAAACAGTGGACGGGCATCTGTCTTGCTACGATCGCTTTTTCGGTCTTGCAGTCTTTGATCTAGTTGCACTACAAGGTTAATGAATTCATCACAATCCCAAGGTGGTTCCACCACTTGAGCCAACACATCTTTCAGATCTCCTTGCAGGCCCCGATGGAACAGGTTAGTTTGCTTGTCGTCATGTGAAAACAAAAATCAAAATGTTGAGGCTGAGTACCCCAAAAGGAAATACACCAAACACGGGTTACAAAGGAACATACAAAGCACTTTATTTTATACTGAATCCAGTTACAAAAACAGAGCAAAGTCAGATAGCTATCGGCCCTCAGTACAACACAACGAACTCCACCGTGGTTCAGTGCGTTCAGTGAGAGACGTTGTACATCAGAATGCATTCGCTTTTTATACACTTGGTGGGCACAATGTCCAGCCCCACTTCGGGTTAATATTCCATTTATTACATCACCAATCTAGGGTTTGTGCCAAGTCTCGAACAAAAGCATATAACTGGTTTGCCTTTAATACATGTATCAACATATATCAACAAGCTGTCACAGCCACTTCCCACAGTTACTTCCCCAGGAGTCTCCTCACCTTGGTCTTCACTGTGACTGGCGACTTTCTGTCTTCTCCTCCGGTCTTTCGGGGTTCTCTCCTCTTCAGTATCCTTCTTAAGGAGTCCTTTCCCCTTCTTGCGTTCGAAGAGATAGGGACGGTCTCCTCCGGAGGCCACCTTGACCGTTATTGGAACAAACCGTCAGGTGAACCCTGGGGAGTCCGCCCCTCCCAAAACAGGGAAAAAGCCAGTAAGGCAGAAAAAACCCTGTGAGGCTGCAGGCGAGGATAGATTGGAGGAATTGCGGACCCAGAGGCTTTAAAAGTCTTGAGGCCAATGTCCAGTTGATACTCCAATGGATGACAGCTACCGGACTGTGATTCCTTGGCATGGATGAAGGAGCCCTGGGAGAGGCGATGGAGTGTGGAGCCACAAAGGAGAACTTCTATGCTTCCGAAGGATCAAACATAGGCACAGAAGACTGCAGGCGGAGGTAAGTTGTTTCGGTAGACAGGTAAAGGTATGGGGAGAGAGAGAGAGAGAAAACTCGTGAGCAATAGAGAGCAGTAGTGAGTCCGTGAGAGTAAGAGAGAGTGAATGCGAGAGAGTATGAATGAGAGAGCGAGTGAATGCTAGAGAGTATGAATGAGAGAGCGAGTGAATGCAGGAGTGCGCGAATGAGAGAGAGAGTGAATGCAAGAGAGTATGAATGAGAGAGCGAGTGAATGCGAGAGTGCGCGAAAGAAAGAGGGGGTGAAAGAGAGGGATGGCAAGACCGAAGGAAGACGGAAAAGACCTCGAGCAACAGGGAACCGGAAAACCGGAACCTCGCCGACGGGGAAGACAGGTACCAGCCGAGCGAGGTAGAGGGTACTACGGGGGGCGAAGCTAGGCTGGAACCGAGGACCAGATAAGGGGAAAGGAAAGGAAAGGCAAGAGAGAACGGCCGTCGCCTAACGAGAAGGCGAAGGGCCGCGGGGATTAACCGAGAAAACAAAAGAGGAGCTCGGTATGTCAGGAACGGTAGTAGGCACAGAATCGAAAGTCAGCATAGCGAGTTGCAACGCGACTCGCAGGGGGCGTGGCTTCCTTAAATGCAGCAGCAACAAAAAGACTGGACCGCTCACAGACAGACTGTTGGGACCTAATAGCGCCTCCATCTTGCCCATAACTTCCACGGTCTCAGCAGTGTGACACAAGCCTATACAATACCTGTGTATTGTAAGATTTTCCATGCAGGCCTTCTCGAACATTAATACAATGTAGTTTAAACAGATGTTCTACATTCGGTATTTGAATACATTGTTTCAACATTTGCTCGTGGATTAGTATCATTGCACGAGTAATCCTTCTACACACAGGTCAACAAAGGACAAGGTCTCAGTTCTCGACCTCAACAAGTAGCCTGCAGGCAAGTTACATATTAGCTATGTACAGAGGTCAAGACGGCCATGTTGTATTCTGGAATGACATCGTCCACCATTTTAACTCACAGGGTGACTTTTACAAAGCGAATCCTAAAATGGCGGCTTACATTGATTTAAGGTCAATATTAATATATTTATTGCAATAGGAGGCACGATATGATTTCTCTTTTGACAAACCCTCCTTTTGGCCTATGCCAAGTGCTAAAAAACTACTTTGGATCGCCTTGCAAATAACTCCATGCATCATCGTCCATGCACCCTGAATCACTATCAGAAATATCTATTGCCATTAGGTCATTTACTAAAATATCTTTCAACACATATTCTTTGGAAGTTTTATCCGGGGCATACACTTTATGTCCTATCGAACCTATCGCTTGTGCGCAACATCCCTCTAGCATCGAACACATACCAGGTAGACACTGAATACAGCAACAAAGAAACAACTGGATTCCCAAAATAATTAGCAAGACCGAAAGTACCTTCCAACCCCAAGATCGCAAGAAGTCCCATAACCAAGCGTTTAGATCAATAATGTGAAAGTAGTACATTTTCAACATTTCTTAATGAGTTACATTTAGGAAGGTTCCAAATATTGGCAGGTCTCCCCATTACCACCTCAAATGGAGAGAGCCCAGTCTTAGTTTGAGGGGTTGTGCGCATAGATAACAACACGATCGGTAAGGCGTCCAGCCATTTTAGTTTGGTGCCGGCACACGTCTTAGCGAGCTTGTTCTTGATGATACCGTTGTGTTTTTCTACTAGTCCGGCGCTCTGAGCATGTCTGGCCGAATGGAACTGTTTGTCAATTCGTAATGCCGTACATATCTGCAGAATTACAGCAGCGACAAAATGTGGACCATTGTCTGACCAGATAACTCTTGGCAAACCGAACCGCTGGAAGTATTCTTTTAACATGATTTTTGCAGTAGTCATAGCTGTAGCATCTTTAACAGGGAAAGCCTCAACCCATTTACTAAAAGCACAGATAACCACCAGTACATATTTCTTATTATCGCATTGTTCCATTTCAATAAAATCAAAGTGGATCATTACAAAGGGGACAGACGGTGGCCCAAAACTACCCCTTGGAGTTACTGTCCCCTTTCCCACATTGTGTTGCAGGCAAATCATGCATTCCTGGATGTAGCGCTGGGCAATTTTTGAAATGTTGTCATTTACCCAAACTTTCTCTAACATTTTTGTCATCTTCTGGGCACATACATGCGTAGGACCATGGGCCATGATGACCATCATCATGACATACGCGTCAGGGAGTAGCCATTTCCCTTCTACTATGTCTACCCAACACCTGTCATCGTCAAGTTTCCCCAAGCCTTCAGCCCACCTTTTGGATTCTTCTAACGTGGCATCAGCTTGGATATCCCGTACAGACCCAACACCCTCATCTATTGCATAAGCATATACAGATTCCCTTGAAACATACATCTCCGTAAGGAGATCGGTAGCAGTTTGCCTAGCTATCTGATCAGCGAAAGCATTCCCTTCCCTATATCATCTGTAATCTTTCGATGTGCTGCACATTTCGGACTGCTAACTGAGTAGGGAGCGCAAGCGCTGAGAGTAGTTGTACTATTAGGGAGCCTTGTTGAATTTTGGTCCCATGCAAAGTTAGGAACCCTCTCTCTGACCAAAGTCTCCCAAAGTTGTGAACCACC
Organism: Ambystoma mexicanum; assembly: GCF_040938575.1. Classification (NCBI taxonomy): domain Eukaryota; kingdom Metazoa; phylum Chordata; class Amphibia; order Caudata; family Ambystomatidae; genus Ambystoma; species Ambystoma mexicanum. Next base: position 1,228,433,201 of record NC_090935.1, read on the forward strand.
CCAAAGGCATACTGACTATCAGTATATATATTTACTGCAAGCACTCTTCAGAAAGTTCACAAGCTCGGGTCAATGCTATAATCTCTGTGACCTGCGCAGAATTATGCGTGATTCTTTTAGTTTCCACAACCGTGCTCAATGTAGTGATCGCATAGGCAGCTGTGGTTGTACCATCTGGAAGTTTGAAGCAGGAGCCGTCACAACACAGCTCTCCTTGCATATTATCTAAGGGAATATCTTTCAAATCAATTCTACCCTTTGTCTCTTGTTCGGTCGTATACAATCATGTGGCACTTCATCGACGCAAGTAGTATCTTGCAGGAAAGGTAGGAGTTCAGCCGGATTAAGAACACAACACCTCTTAATTTGAATGTGAGGAGCAAACAAGATCAATTCATATCTTGTCAACCATGCAGAAGCGAGGTGTTGCGTTTGAGTTCGGTTCAGTAGAACATCTACAGAGTGAGGCACCATCAGGGTTAGATCATGGTCTAGGACCATTCCCTCACTCTGTTTTACAGACGCAGCAGCAGCGACAGCTCGTAAACATCTTGGCAAAGCGCATGCTACAGAATCAAGGTCGGAAGAAAAGTAACCGCACGGCCTATTCTTCCCTCCATTTTCCTGCGTTAATACAGCCAAAGCACATCCATCACATTCATGCACAAACAACACAAAGGCCTTTTCATAGTTTGGTGTGCCCAAAACTGGTGCAGAGCATAATGCAGTCTTAAGCAAGTCAAACGATTACTGGTGTACCGCGTTCCATGGCAATGGCGAAAAAATGCCCTTCTTTTGTCAAAGCCAACATCGATTTGATCACTAGTGAAACATTTTGGATCCACAACCTACAGTAAGAAGCCATACCTATCAAGGATCTAACTTCCTTCTGTGTATTTGGGACAGACATGGAAGAAATGTGTTTTATTCTTTCAGGTGCCAATCTTCTTCCCTCCTTTGACAGGAGATAGCCTAAATAGGCGACCTCCTGACAACAATATTGAAATTTTTTAAGCAAAGCTTTGTGACCATGCTTAGCTAGATGGATAAGTAATAACACAGTGCCCTCCTTACAGGCACTCTCAGAGTCAGCAGCTAGAAGTAAATCATCAACGTACTGAAGCAAAGTACAGGTAGAGGGCTATTCAAGGGTGTCAAGTTGTTCTTTCAAAGCCCTACTATAAATGCTAGGACTTTCTGTGTACCCTTGAGGTGCACCAGTAAATGTGAACCAACGTAGCTCTAAGGTGAACGCGAACAAATATCTACTATCCCTGTGTATAGGAATACTAAAGAAAGCATTCTTTAGGTCCACAACACTAAAGTAAGTAGCTGTAGCTGGAATCATGGTTAGGATTGTCATTACATCAGGCACAATTGGAAATTGTGGTGCCACAACTTTATTAATGGCACATAAATCAATTATGAAACAGAATGGAATTGCATTATCGCCTTTCTTGTATACGGGTAAAATCGGAATGTTACACAAACTCCCTGAAATTTCTTCAATCAGCCCGCGATGCACAAAATCAGAAACAATGCATTTCAAAGCTCGCTCGCCTTCAACTGAAATCTTATACTGAGGAATGCGTGGCAGCTCAATTCCATATTTCAAAACTATCTTGAGAGGTTCAATCTGTAAAACACTGACATCATTGTCGTCGACAGCCCACAAGCTCTCTGGTACATTAATGAATTCTGGAGGCAAAGGTCTAGTCAAGAATTGCGAGGCAGAAAATTGCTGTGGTGAAATCGCCAAGCGTACTCCATCAGAAGAACAATAAATCACTGCATTTAATTATTTTAACAGATTCAACCCGAGCTAGATCTCCCCGCAATCCGAAGTCAACAGAAATGGACAATGGTCCATAAAGGGACCCAAAGAAATAGGTACCGGCAAAGAAACGGGACAAATAACTGGTGTACCAGAAAACCCTACAGAAACATTGGTTTGCCCTGACAGTGGAATGTTTGGAACCCGCGAATGATCAATGGAACACTTCTGTGCTCCAGTGTCTATCAAAAACTGATGTTTCCTCTTTCCCACCACCATTTCAACGTAGGGACCTTTCTGATTGACAGGAATAGGTGTAGGTTCCAAACTCTGCTTCGGGCTATCCTAACGAAACAGAATATCATCAAAAGGAAGCTCTTCAGATAAATATGCAGCGGAAGGATGATCAAATATGTTCCTGGTGTCCATACTCAGAGTTTGATTGTCCTGTGAGAAAGGTTGCTGAGGGTCCTGTGTAAACTGACATCTACCAGGGCCCCCTACACCCGGCGACCTCTGGATCGCCTACCCATATTACCAAATATATTATTTGACCTTTGTTGAAGGACGGGGCATTGTGCTCGCCAATGACCCTCTCGACGACAATAAGCGCACTGGTTAATGTTCACTGGACCCAAGGGCACATTCCCCTGTGGGACATACTGACCTCTAACCTGGGAACTACCCCCTCTGGGGCCTCTAAAAATTTGCTGCAATAACACTTTAGTTTTCAAATCTCCTTTTCGTTTTTCAACCCTATCCTTTTCATTATTGACACGGTTCTTGTAGTACTGAGCCATGTGCAGTACTTCTGATTGTGATTTTGCCTGCCAAGCGCTCTCAGAAGACATAATTTGCGACTGGATGTCAGGCAGCAATCCATGCACAAATTTGGCCACGAGCAACCTTTTCCCAGACTCTGTGCCTAGGTCTTGTCCACTGAAATCCGAGAATACCTGTTCGAACCGATTAAAGAACTCGGTAGCACCCTCAGACTTTCCTTGGACACAGGCCGTAAGCTTGTCCCAAATAATTCTCTTTTCGGGAATTATGGTTTTTAATTTAGCAACGATTCTGTCAGGCAAAGTTAGTATCACCTGAGGCGGTCTCTCTCCAGCTGGCCTTTCTCCGTCAAGCCTAGTTATGTTAGCCCACGTATCTCCCAACCCAGGTACGTCGTCTATAGTTCTAACCTGTTTCCACAAATCTATGGGCAGGAGTACAGGGAATAACAGATCAATATTGCCTAAGGTGAACACTGAGGATTGCAAGACGGACTCTATTTCTTTATTGAATCATGTCAGATTTTTCCTAATATCAGGAATAGACTGTCTAATGGTGTTCACTTCCTGTTGTGAAAGCGGTACGTGAACAAACTGTGATACATAATGTGCAGGAATATTCACAGCGACTATATTATGTGCAGGGTCAGCCGCAATCTCAACCTTCGGGACAAATGTCGCAGGAACCTCTCTCATAGGCAACTGAGATGTAGGCAACTCCGAATGCTTACTAAGCAACAAAGCCAAGTCGAACGCTAAAGCAGTCGAAGAAGTGTCAAGTGAAAAAGCTCTCTTGTAAATACTCAATAACTCTGTGGGACAATTAATCTTCCTTTCTACACACTCATCCTGCAGGTACTCTACCATTACCTGTATCACTTTCCCCTGCATTTGTAGTGTATATTGACTATACGTGTCATATACCTCAACAGGAGTTATCGATATGTCTGAAATCCATCTAATCGCGTCTTTCTTACAAATTCGCATTTCCTCAGATATCGATTTACGACACGGAAGGAACCGTTTCTGTACATACATATTTTCCTCCTCGTCATCCTCATTCTGTAACTTTTCTAACTCCTTTCTATACCCAAATAATCTCTCAACATGCTCATTTACCTTCTCCATAGTGTCTCTAGAAAGCGCTAGAGTATTTAGATCCCTTAACCCTCGCGGAAGATCCACATTAATTAATCTTCCCCACATTATACATAACTGAATCCTTAAACCTTCAATAAAAACATTTTTCTCAGGAAAATTATCCATATTACAAAGTGTGGCAAAAACACCAGCTTGATCATCCTTCTCCATACAATGCTTAGCCGATGCAATGAACTCACGTTTCTTCTCCGGTGGTACAGTATTGCGAGTGACAACCTTTGACCCTGCACCTCGATCGATTACAAGCGGTTCAGGACCACCTGGAAGAGAGGAAGCAGGCAAATTTGATGGAGGTACTATAACTGGTGCGATAAAAAGAGGTGGGGGAGCTGGAGGAAGGGGAACATTAGGCAGAGCAAGAACAACGGGAACAACAACAGCTGGAGCAGAAATAACAGGAGGAAGAGGCAAATCAGCAGGAAGAGGAACATACGGAGGTGGCGCAGAGGCACGAGGCATTCGTTCATTTAATAATTTGTCAATAAACTCATCAGAAATATGAAGATCTTTAGAAGGATAGATTTTCTGAATACCAAGTGAGAAAGCCCTATCCATATTTTAAGCTGCCTCAGACTGTTTGTCCTGATCATATAACAATGCTTTTTCAGCGTTCGTTTTATGACGGCGCGCATGTTTTTCTCTACTTTTAAGTTGCTGCAACGCTTCTTTTTTCCAATTCTGCAAAACATCAAATGCTGCAGGTCTAGCCTTTTACTTTAATAGAATTGACTCTAAATACTCAATAAGAGGGATTTCAAAACTACCATTGATTGGCCATTGAAGTTCAGGGGCATGTCTGGTTTGTCTGTGCCAAATGTCATTAAATACTTTACTTCCAATGCCATGCTTACAGTACATAGGCCGGCGACCCCTCCTGTGGTGCCGGGTGGCTAAATTCCAAAGATTGTATATCACTGCGGAATACTGCCCTAAAGCAGGTAGACAATTTCCCAGGCATATCTCAAATTCTTGGTGTTACCTGGTCAATAATTGTGTCTGCAGATACAATGCGCCAAAATTCAAATTGTCAGGATTAAATTAAGAATCGGGTCACGACTCACCTGACCAAACCTAAGGAGGTCTGATCAGATTTCAAAGAATCTTACCTAACTAATCTTACCTCGTGTATGGTGATTTCGACAAATCTGCCCGCCTCTATAAGTGGACCCTCGTCAAGATGCCGTCTCGGACCACACGCTTATCGTCCAAGGATAGGGTTGTGCAGCGCTGCTGAGGTGTCGCGTCTCATTCAGTGGGGCCCCTTATGTCACACCATCCGATCCCGGTCCGATAGCGTGCGTCAACCTTCAACAATCCAGCATCAATCTTGAGGGTCCCTATTCGGGCGCCAACTGTGAAAACAAAAATCAAAATATCGAGGCTGAGTAAAATAGGAAAAAGCAAATACACCGAAAATGGGTTACAAAGGAACATATAAAGCACTTTATTTTATACTGAATCCAGTTACAAAAACAGAGCAAAGTCAGATAGCTATCGGCCCTCAGTACAACACAACAAACTCAAGCGTGGTTCAGTGTGTTCAGTGAGAGATGTTGTACATCAGAATGCATTCACTTTTTATACACTTGGTGGGCACGATGTCCAGCCCCACTTCGGGTTAATATTCCATTTAATACATCACCAATCTAGGGTTCGTGCCAAGTCTCGAACAACCGCATATAACTGGTTTGCCTTTTATACATGTATCAACAAGCCTATGCAATAACTGTGTATTGTAAGATTTTCCATGCAGGCCTTCTCGAACATTAATACAATGTAGTTTAAACAGATGTTCTACGTTCGATATTTGAATACATTGTTTCAACATATGCTTGTGGATTAGTTTTATTGCACGAGTAATCCTACTACACACAGGTCAACGAAGGACAAGGTCTCAGTTCACGACCTCAACAAGTGGCCTGCAGGCAAGTTACATATTAGCTATGTACAGAGGTCAAGACGGCCATGTTGTATTCTGGAATGACATCGTCCACCATTTTAACTCACAGGGTGACTTTTACAAAGCGAATCCTAAAATGGCGGTTTGACCTAAAATGGCGACTTACATTGATTTAAGGTCAGGACCTTGCAACACGGATTCTTTCGCAAGCGACTTTCGAGCAGCTTGGCGTAGGCCAATATTAATATATTTATTGCAATAGGAGGCACGATATGATTTCTCTTTTGACATTCAGGCCACTCAGCCTCTACCACCAGTCTATTGAAAGTAGCGATGTATGTCAGCAGGTCCTGGTTCCCTTGTCGAAGAGACAGAAGTTCATTATCCAACACCTGTCCACGGTGGCATCGGGTGAAAAGCTTTTCCAGCCCTTGCTGAAACCCTGCAAAGTCCTGCAATAGGGGATCATCCCGACTGATGAATGGCACCGACCAATCAGCTGCACTCCCACTGAGGTAGGAAAGAATGAAGGCCACCCACGACTGGTCGGTTGGGAATGCCCCGGGCCTGCACAGAAAATGGAGGCGACACTGGTTCATAAAAGTCGCATACCGTCGGGGGTCACCCGAGAATCGTTCCGGAGGGGCTAGTGGTACTGTTCCAGGTAGGGTGATCTGGACCGGATTGCTCATTGGCGTTGGTGTAGGGGGGGTGACCCCAGGCAACGGGGCTTGCCCGGCTTGTGATTGAAGCAGTTGCCTACTAAGGTCGTCCGTCCTTTCCTTGGTCACAATTAGCTCTCTCCTCAAGGCATTGGTTTCCTGTCGCGAAAAATGGACCTCCGCGCGCAACTTTCCCAACAATTGGGCTAGTTGATCTGTCTCTGAAGTTTCCATACCGGGCGCCGGGGTGGATTATTAAGTACGGCTTTGCGTTCTGTAACCTCACCTTGTATCCACAGGGACGCCACTGGACTGGTCTGGGACACCGCTGGGCTCTCTGCAACTCCCCAGGACTTCACTCTGCCTGGGATCAGTTCTTGATTTTCGTAATGCCGTACTCTTCGTCCAGCCGAGCTAGGCAGGGGCGCGTCGTTGTTGGCTTGATCTGCCGAGTTACTTCACTGGCGTTCACCTGGATTCCAGACAGGCTGCGACTCCCCCTTTCCAGGTAAGTTTTTAGTGTTTTTTTTAATAATATCTATGTTCATAATTGTCCGAGTAACCTTCTTCTTTTGTCTTTCAGGGGCTGATGGAGAATGCTGAGGCCGACTACTGAGTTCAAGAAGGTAAGGATGCGCTAGTGCGGCGCTGGGAGCGTCCTTGCAAGTGAGCTGACCTGTGCTTTGTTTCTCCTCAGGTCACGGAGAATTCCTGGAAGCGACGATGGAGTGGAGAACAGAACGCCAAAGGTTATGTTCGGAATGGCGGAGGCCTTCCAGGTGAGATGGTAAGTAGCTTCTAATGCTTGCCTCTTTAGTCCTGAATAAGTGGCAGAGGACAGATGGAAAAGTCCTCGAAGGCTCCTACTGGATGGAAGAGTTGGAGCTGAGCAGGTAAGAATAGTGATGTTCTTCCAAGTTGTTTGCCGAGCAGGCCAGGATACAGAGCTGGACCCGGTGAACGTCACGCTGCAAAAGCAGAATAACGCGAAACGCGTGCCTCGGGTCGGGCGTGGTTTAAATACCCGGCCGGTATCCCAGGTGCCTTAGGGGCGGACCCCACCCTGAAGCTAGCCTGCTTGCTGCAGTTCCCCAATAATCCTCGCGTGGGCAGCCATATTCACCCATTGTCCATTGGGAACCATACTTGCCAAGTGCGTCTGGTGCCAACGGCGCCAGGATTGCGACCAAGGCACCCGCAACGGGCTAGTGTGGGTCTTTCTGACCTTGGAACAGTACTGAGGTGGGTGCTATGGTGCCCAAGACCCATAGCCTCGGTTCGAGGTTGTGACAGCACTCCTCCCTAAGGTCCCCTCATGGTGTCCCTCCTGTTCGGGCCTGGCTTGTCTGGGTGCTCTTGATGGAAATGTTGAAGCAGGCGCAGAGCATGGATGTACTCACTGGGCTCCCACGTTCTGTCCTGCGGACCGTAGCCTTTCCAGTCTACCAGATAGTAGAGTTTTGTCCTCACATGCTTAGAGTCCAGGATGCCCTTTACTTCGTACTCCGGTTCTCCATGGATGATTACGGGCCCTGGTGGGGTAGTAAGCCGAGTTCCCAATTTTACCGGCTTTAGAAGTGACACGTGGAACACCTGCTGTATCTTCATGTGGGCAGGTAAAGATAATCTTACAGCAGCTGAGTTGATGACAGATTCTACTCGGTACGGTCCCAGAAACCGTGGGCGAAATGTTCACTTCCCCTTAATAGGTATGTGTTTTGAGGCTAGCCACACCTGATCCCCTACTTGGTAGTCCGGAGCCTTGATGCAATGTTGATCTGCCTATTTTTTCTGGCTTGCTTTGTCTAGTTCTAGATGTTCCTGGGCTTTCTTGAAAGCCTGTGTGATGGTCGTGTGGAGGGTGGTGACGGCTGGCATCTCCAGAGTTGTTGGAATGTCTAGCTCGGACGTGCGCGGGTGCCTTCCATAAACCATAAAGAACAGCGTTTGTCCAGTGCTGCTGTGTAGGGAGTTATTGTAGGCATATTCGGCAATCCATAAGAGGTCCTTTCAATCCCCTTCGGTTTGGTGGAGCATGCAGCGTAGGTACTGCTCAAGGGTCTGATTCATTCTCTCAGTTTGACCGTCCGTTTGGGGGTGGTGACTAGTGGACAGTCGGATGTCTATCTGGGCTAGGGAGCAGCATTTTATCCAGAAGTTGGACACAAACTGAGTTCCGCGATCAGATTTTAGGGCCGAATGGAATCCATGCAAGCATACTACCTGCTCGAGGAAGATCCGTGTGAGACCGGAGGCATTTTTTTAATTTATTTTATTTTATTGTAAAACTTCAGTTCAATATACAATATGAAACTTTTGTTACATTAAATCCACCTCTCCATTCCAGTCACATCCAGCATCAATAGTGTCAAGAAAAAGGAACGTAAAAAGGAACAAGATCATCAGTTCCTTTGAGACAGAGTTGACAACTCAGGTTGAGGCAAGTTGCAAAATAGGGTCGAGAAAATTGATTAAGCCACAGGAGAGCTTGATGTTTCGACCAGCTATGACATATTCCCACCAATCATCAGGGTCAAAAATTTGAGGTTTGAATTCGTTGAAGTGCAGGTCGTGTTGTTCAGTCAGCATTGAACTCGCAGTTACGAGATGTTTTGAAGACTCGACTTCAGATGATTTGCAAAACTGACAAGTCTTATTTATGGTTTCTTTGTTGTTACGTAGCCATAACATTTCGTTGGTTTTTAGGGCGTTCAGTCTAAATCTTAAGAACTGCTTCCTATGGTGACATGATGGACAGTTCGTAAGGTATTTTGGTTGATGGTGCAGTTTCACCAGGCCTCTGGAAGTAGGCAGAGTAGATTTAAGGGCTAGCCGGTTGTTATATGCTGTTATCCAGTCCCACGCGGCTAGCTTCTTTTTCGCATATTGGGGACGGGTAAGAAGCTCTTCTTCAGATATATTTGCATCGGCCATGATTGCGTTTAATTTGGACTTCCATAATAGTAGGAGAGATGAGGCGGAACCATCTTTCCCATTCCTGAAGATATTATACGCAGGAATTGTAGCACCAAGCAGCATTTTGCGTAGGTTAGATAACGATTTCCAAACAACCATCATGTAAATTGAATTTAGAGCTAATTCATATCTCAGAGCTGAAATTGAGATATAATTGGGAAGGCCCAAAACACGCCTCCAGAATTTGTTTTCCAGTCTGTGCCATAGATTGAAGTTGACATTCCAAGCTGATTCACCGCCGAAGGTAAGAGTTGGAATTACCTTCTGGAGGTAGAACATTACTACAGGGGTAATTGAGAATTTCCCATAGTCCTTGTTGATTTTCGCTCCTTGAAAGCTTAGGTTTTTTGTTTTATCGCAGAGATCGCTAATCCAGGCGGCTTCACATATGGAGTTGTTTATCATCACACCCAAATAGCGAATGGACTTGACGACATTTAGGGACTTTTTTTCGATAAACCATCTGAAGCACTTATCTTTCCTTGAAGTGTTTTGCCCTATGCACATGATCTTGGTTTTTTCAGTGTTTAAGAACAGATAGTTTGCAATTAGGAAATCGTTCAGACAAAGTATGAGATGTTGTAGCCCAATTTGTGTTTGGTCAATTAACACAATGTCGTCTGCATAAACCAGTTATTTTAGTTGGGTTCCATTTAGCTTTGGTGGAAAGCAGTGGACTGAGTCCAACCAGTCTGGTAAATCGGCAAGAAAAAGTTTGAAAAGGTCTGCAGCGAGATGGCATCCCTGTTTGACCCCTTTATATGTTCTTATTGGCGGAGTAAGATCGCCTTGTGAGTTCACTCTTATTTGAATAGAGGTGTTGGAATGTAAGGCGATAATGGGGTCTAGCAGCTGCTCCGGGCATTTCCAAGATCGTAGTTTGGCACATAATTTGCTGCGATTGATTGCGTCGAAGGCTTGCCGGAGATCAACAATTTATTTGCCTCCAGCACTGACAATTTTAGAATAGACAGAATTGTAAGATTTTCATCTACTCCTACTTTACTCGTGAAGCCAGTTTGACAACAATCAGATTTGCCAACCAAAAGAGCCATTTGCACCAATCTTTGGCGCAAAAAGTAGCCAAATATTTTGCCGATTGTATCAAGAAAAGAAATCGGGCGGTAGTTTGCCAGGTCGGCTCTGCTGCCCTTCTTGTATATTGGCACCACGATTGCTTTGGACCATGAAGTTTGTAGTTTCATACAGTGTGTGATCTGCAAGAATAGCCCATTTATGAATTTTGCCCAACGAACTTTATGCTTTTTGAGCACGAGGTTGGAAATTTAATCAGGGCCAGCAACTCTCGAGTTCTTTAACTTGGTGATTGAAGTTTCAAGTTCTTTACATGAAGGTGTTATATCCCAAGCAGTGATTATAGATTTGGTCAACATGGAGTTTTCATTCGCTGGCTTTTCATAGATTGATGTGAAATACTCGCACCATTTGGTGCTTTTAATTTCGTTGGAAATTGAAGTTATAGATTTAAAACAACCATGGTTCAGGATTGCCCAAATTTCACGTGTGTTCTTAGTTACAAGATGCTTTAGCATTGTTTTCGCTCAACTTTGGTCAATTGTTGTTGAATGAGATCTTAACCAATTCCGGTAGATCTGACGCAGTTCTTTGACTTTCCTTGCTTTGACACACGAGTTGCAAGACTCTTTGCTGATCGACCGTAGATCTTTCCTTAAAAAAAAATTTGCTGAAGCTTTTATGGCGCAGTATAGATGTTTAGGAGTAGACCCAAAAGTTCTTGAGTTTGAGGTTTTCAAAGTGAAGTCAGCCAACAAGGGTGTGTATTCAACGATTTGTAGCACATTTAGACTATGGCATAGAGAAGCAATTAAGGGTCCATTTGTTGCTAGTCTGTTTCCAGCGGCATTCGTTGAAAAATGGAAAGAATATTTTTCCGGTACGCTGCAGCTGTCTTCTTCTCGTACTAGCCGTAGCATATCATGATCACTATGTATCATTGGCTGCACGTTGAGAGATATGGCTTTGTGGAAAATGTTCAGCGAGGCCCAAATATAATCGAGGGTGTTTGTTCTTGACATGCCATGCCAGGTTGGTTTGGAAGGGAGATCGCCATTGATGGATCCATTCATCATTTGACAATGTCGTAAGGAAAGAGCATGTGACCAGGTTTGACCTCTTAGGACGACTTTGTTGTCAGGAAGCCGAGTGTTTGTCTTCATGTCTGGGTCATATTTAAACCAACTACAATTGAGGTTGCCACATACGATCACAGAAACATTGTTGTAGGCAAGAAAGGTGTCGTCAATTACAGTTAAATCAGATTGAATAAAGGACAAAGCCGAGATCATCGCTGGATTCCAATATCCATTGATTATTAGCAAATTTGACGTGATGTTAGTCAAAGATAGTTGAACCAAAGTGCTTTGAACGAATGGATTTGGATTGACGGAGGCCACAAGTGCCCACCAGTTCTGTATTTTCAAGAGAGTTATCAGACCAGCAAAAGGACGGCCTTTGTTGTTTTTTCCAGCGGGATTGATCAAAACAGTGAATCCATCACGGGTCGGAGGATCCCGAAGCCATGTTTCATGTAAGCAGATGACAAACACGTTCTCCAGAGATTTGTGAAAGGTGTTAAAAAGATGAGTAAATCCTCGTGTGTTGCATGAGAGTAGGATTAACTCGTGTTGGGGAATATTGGCTCATAGTTACTTGCGAGGTCCCTTAGGTGCTCTTCTCTCATCAATGGTTCTTCTTTCAAGAGCCTGATGAGTCACAACATGATGGTTTACTTGAGGAGGAGCTAAAGATTGTTGCAGTGCGATTCGCTGATCAGCCCTGCGAAGCTCGTCCTTTTCATAGTTTTCCTGAGAGTTTATGGGTGATCTCGTAGTAGGGGGTTCAACAGTGAGATCGAAGCCATAGAGCAAGAGATCCTCGTTCACCTGTAGCAGCAGATTTTTCACAGCAGCGGAAGATATGTGAAGTAATACTTGGTCGGAAGACAGTTCAGTTATATATTCAACAATTTTAATGTCATCTGATGAGATGGATCGTAGTTGGGAATACAGGCAAATAATTTTAATATATTAGCTTGATTTAAATTGACCTCATTCCCATCTGAATGAATGTTTTGGAGCCGAGGTTTCCACAGGCAGGGTGTTTTTTGCAGATTCGTGATCCCACACACTCTGGGCGCTTGGACCGAACTAGATTTCCGCTGGTTTAAGGTTTGTTTGAGATTTAGCCTTGAACTTAATATAGGCTGTGTTGCCTTCTTGGCGATGACATTTGGCTGACTTGCGGTAACTCTAGATTGAAGCTTCTGCGGGATTGCATTTGCAGATGATATTCTCGCCTCTGGTGGCTCGATCAGGGCAGCCTCATTGGCCTTGCTTGAACCATCGATAATACCATCAATGTCGAGCGATTACATAAGTCGATGGATGAGTCTGAAGTAGCAATGGAGATGGAGATATCACTAGAGGCCACTCGCCGACGTTTGACCGAGTTCTTTGAAGGCTGCGAGGAGATTCCTGTGTCTCGCAAGGAGTGCTTGGGAGCTGTGGAAACTGGTTGAATTGAATTTGATTTCCGATCAAACAAGCTTGTTTTCTTTGGAGTTGTGATATTTCTTATGAATTTTTTCACGTGTTGTTGGACGTTTTTCTGTGGAATGTTTTTTTTCCTAACTTGTTGTGCTTGTTTTGCAGATGCTTTTTGCAACTTGATTTTGATGCTCGTCGTTATGGTTTTAGCAGGACCTTTGAATATATTGAAGGTGTTAGCTGACGAGGAGTCATGGTCAACTGCTTTGTCTTGAACAGGAAGAGCATTCGACGGAGAACTGATGTCTTGGGTCGAAGGGGCCTCGACATTCAGTTTACTTCCGGTACTTTCAGCGCGGTCTGATGAAGTGCTCACCGTGAAAGGGGGTTGAGCCACGTCTTTGACAAGTACTGCGGGTAGTGACGCGCCATGTGAAGGAAGAGTTCTGAATGGAGTATCTCGCATGCCGATTGGGCCCGTTGGAATTGAGTTGACATTTTTCGGCATCCATTTCACTTATTCAAGCAAACTTTCAATTAAAGTGTCATTTTGGCAGTGATGGCGAGCGGCCAAATCGCTCAGTCTATCTTGCCACCTCAGAGATTTTTCAGCTTCCTTCTCCATCTGGGCTTGCAGGAAGCCTGAGAATTGATCAAATTTGTCGATTTTTGCAGTCAGGTTAGAAATTGCTGCCCCTTGCTCGCTTATTGTCCCTATCAGGGATTCAAATATTTTGCTGAATGGTGCAAGAGCAACAGCAGAGGCAGCTAAAACATTGTTATGAATCTGCGAGAGGGCTTCAACAGAGATACCAGAAGGTGGTGGAACATGGGGCATTGAAGAGGATAGTGAGCTCTCCAAATTAAATTGTGGATTTAAAGGAGAGAAGTTTCTGGAGGGGTTTGAAGCTTGGATGTCTTCTCGAGAATGAGTAAGAAGGACATGTGGAGTACTTGCGTTCAGCAAAGGATTGGCGCTCATAGGTATAGGAGTGGGATTGCATTTTGCTTTTAACTCGGCAATTCGTTGCAGGCGACAAGCACAGGCGATAGCGCTCCAATCTAGATGCGTTTGAAGGAGTTGAAGCACCTTTGCGTGAGCTGGAGTGAGAGAAGACAGAGGATCAACAGAGGGCAGACCGTTGGGGCCCTTCAAAGAGGGCCCAGGGGCCTCAGGAACTTGGCATGCTAAGGCGCTGTCGTTGCCAAATTAAGTGACATCAGCAACCAACCCAGGGAGGCTTCTGCCACTTATTGTCTTCAAAATGGGTTCATTTGGTAAACAAGGGAGAGCAGTTGAAAGCGATGGACAAGGGGCAGACTCAAGTGCCCTCGTTGAATTTTTCTCTCCAGATGTTGAATTATTGTTTGAATGGAAATTTGAGAATGATGAAAGAGGTTTCGTGGTCACTGGAAGATGGATGAATGCACCCAATGATGGAGATGAAGATTGTGGGAAAAGACAAAGGGCCTCATCACGAGTTGGGCGGTAACGCCGGCGCTAATAGCGCTGGCGCTATCTGCCCTACTGCCAAACCCACCGGCGCTATTAGCGCCAGATCACGGGTTTGGTGAAACTGGAAATCCCCATTGAGCCCATTCGGGAATGCCCCCTTCCCCATTGGGCTCAATGGGGAAATTTTGCGCTCTTACCGCCGGCGGATTTCCAGCCGGAGGTATGAACGCAAAATTTCAGCAGATTTCCCCCCAGCTAAGAGCTGGGGGGAAATCAGCCGAAGCCATGATCTGGCAGACCCTTAAATGCGGCAGTAATAGCGCGACCGCCGCATTTAATGGTTACCGCCAGACTTGTGATGAGGTCCAAAATGTGGATTTCATTTGCTGAAGAATATCACTGTCAAAGGGTGGGCAATTTGTGGCAGTATTTGAAGGAAGGAGCAGTTTTTTCACGGAGGGTTGTCTGCATGGCAAAGGAAAGGATAGTTGATTTGGCCCGTCAGTGTTCGGGATCCTTAAGAGTTCCTCATCACTGACTAGAAAAGGCGAAATCCTTTTTTCAATAGAAGTGACAGAAGTTTCCGTGAGTGCAGTTGCCAGAGCAGACCAGGGCTGTAAAGGAGCAATTACAACCGAGTCGAGAGGATTTGAGTTATGATTAAGCATGGAAGACTTTGAAGCAGCCGGAATGTTAGAAGGAAGACATGAGGTTAACTTGGAGAGAACGATATGTCCATCTGTCGAGGGTTTCAAACATGACACAAGCTCATCAGGCGGTGGGGCTGGGAAGGGAAGTGGACCACTATCTACATCAGCCCCTTCGCAAATTGGAATGTTAGCAGTCTTGACAGGCACGCAGAAGGACTGTTCAAAGTTGGTAATTAAATTCGAGTCCGGCGTACAGGCTGTTTGATCTGCAGAGCATGAAGCGAGAAGTGGGGTGGGAGACTCTGAAACAGGACGCGGGAGGCCAGGCATCGACAAGGATGTTAACGTCATTAAGAAAACTGCTGGGGCCGGAGCCTGCAAAGATTGTGAGGCAAGAAGTGCCCAACCGGTAGCTTTGCTTACCTTTTCCCCGGCGGCTGCCTTCATCGTAGACCAGGGATTTAACATTCGTCGATGTTGAGAGGATTTTTTGCGAGTCAACGGGCCTTCAGCTGGTAATGTCATTTCTCCCACTTAGAGAGAACAGAAAGGCAAAGAGGGGCAGCGGGCTGGCAACGGGCTGGATGCGGACTGGGGCAGACTGGGACTCAGCTCCTTGACTCCGTGAAAATTGTGTTTTTAGACACGTAGATTGTGAGAAACAGAAACAGGACTGGAAGGTCATGCAGCTCCTCTCAAGACAGCAGAACAGGGAGACTGGGGCAGACTGGGACTCAGCTCCTTGACCTGAGGCATTGGGCAAACCCGTGAATGGAAAAAAGTGAGCCATTTTGGAGAATAGGTCCACGACTACCAGGATTGTGTCGTAGCCGTGACAAGAAGGAAGGTCCGTGATAAAATCTAGGGACAGAGTGTGCCACGGAGCCGGTGAAATGTCCAGAGGTTGAAGAAGTCCTGCGGGTTTCCGTTTGGAGGATTTATTCTGGGCACAGATTCCACAAGACATGACAAACTCAATTACATCTTTGCGCCACGTTGGCCACAAGTAGCTAATTTTCACCTTGGCCCAGGTCTTCGCAATTGCTGGGTGTCCCTCTATCAGAGAGTGATGGTACTCAGATATAACTTGTTCTTGCAGTTCCTTCACCGGTAAAAAACAACCGGTTTCTGAAGTATGTCAGTTGGTCCTTAATAGAGAAGTGCTCGCCTCTGAAACCCCATTCTTGTAGTTGTTCTTGAGTTAGCACTTGCCGAACTTCATATAAGAGTTTGTCCTGGGTCATGGTGGTGGTGATGCCTAGGATTCTTTCATTAGGGATAATGACCACAGGATTGGGAGGCCCAAGTGCAACTTCCTCTGTGCCCAATGCGCGAAAGGGCATTTGCTTTGCCATTCTTAACCCCAGGCCGATACGTGATTACAAAATCGTACTCTGCAAATAAAAGAGCCCAACGTAGCTGCCGGGAGGACTGAGCTTTAGCATCCTTCAAATATTGGAGATTCCGGTGATCTGTTATCACTGTGATGGTATACCTGGCCCCCAATAGGAAATGTCACCAAGCCTTGAATGCAGCCTTAATGGCCAACAGCTCCTTATCGGTGATGGCATAGTTGAGCTCTGGCGGCGTGAACTTCCGTGACCAAAAGGCCACTGGATGCAGTTGACCTGTCAGCGGGTTCTTCTGTGACAGAACTGCACCCATCGCCATGCTGAACGCGTCTGTTTCTACAATATAGGGAAGGTCTGGGCGTGGATGCCGCAAGATTGGGGCCATGGTAAACTTCGGATATGAAGCGGCGGTAGAAGTTTGCGAAACCCAGCATACTCTGGACACCCTTGACGGAACTTGGTGCTGGCCAGTTGAGTACCGCATCAACCTTATGAGCGTCCATGCGTATTCCCCTGGGCGAAAGGACAAAACCTAGAAACTCCACCTCCGTAACATGGACCGCGCATTTCTCCAGCTTGGCGTAGAGGTGGTGTTGTCGAAGCTTGGTCAGGGCGGCCCATACATGCCCCACATGTTCTTGCTCCGATGTTGAGTACACCAGGATGTCATCAATGTACACTAGGGCGCAGACATCCATGTGTTCTCTTAGCACATCATTCATGAAGTATTGGAATGCGGCTCCGGCATTGCACAGACCGAACGGCATTACTTGATATTTGTATAGGCCTGATATAGTATAGATCTGGGCTTGCTTGACCTGGTCTAATAACTTTGGGATCAGCGGCAAATGATAATGGTTTTTGATGGTAATTTGGTTCAGGACACGGTAATCAATACATGTTCTCAAGTCCCCTTCATTTCTCGGTACGAAGAATAACGGGGCCGGATCGATGACTTAGACGGGTGGATGAAAGTGTTGGCCAGGTATTGCTTTAGATAGGTCTTCAGGTGTTGGTTTTCTGGTTCTGTGAGCGTGTAGATATGCCCCCACGGAATCCGGGCTCCAGGCAACAGATCGATCTGGAAATCATAGGGTCTGTGAGGGGGGAGAGTGTTCACTTGCTCTTTTTGGAAAACGTCCGAAAAATCTTGATAGTGTACAGGCAGCGTAGCGACCCCCCCAGGATGCTCACCGCATCTTCACGCACTGATGACCTGGCGTGCTTCCCTTTCCGACCCTTAGGGGAGCAAGTGTGCGATCAACTCTGGGTGAAAACCAATTCATGGGCACGACAGTAGATTTGCGGGTTGTGTGCGACTAGCCATGGAATTCCCAGGATTAGCCGGATCTGAGGTGCCTTGATTAAATCGAAGCTGATGATTTCACGATGCACATCCTCACACAAGAGAGTGAGTTCTGTGGTGCATTCAGACACAGGTCCCGAGGCAATCTCGGTGCCGTCAACGGTTGTGATCGTCTCGGTGGTTGACTTAGGGCAGATTGGTAGCCCCATCTTTGTTGCAACGTCCTGATCAATATAGTTCCCTACGGCTCCACTGTCAATATAGGCTTCCATTGAATGCATGACCGATGGTTGCTGATGAGTGATTAGGATTATAGGCAGAGCAAAATGGGCGGTCTGGAGATGAATTTCCTCGCTCAACAATTGGACCCCTACAATTGCCAGGCTTGGCAGTTTTCCGGCTCCTCACCAGGATTTTCCTTGTTTGTAGCCCTGACGGTTCTACTAGGCGGCTTGACAGGACACTCCTTTAGGAAGTGGCCCGCCTTGCCACAATACAAGCACAACTGCAACTCTCTCCTTCTTTCCCGTTCATCATTGGTTAAAGGGGGCCTGACTCCTCCTATTTGCATGGGTTCGATGGCACCTTCATACCCTCGGGGAGCTTGGTCTTTGGGTCACACTAACACTGGACAGGCATCTGGTTTGCTACAATCACTTTTTTGGTCTTGCAGTCTTTGATCTAGTTGCACTACGAGGTTAATGAATGCAGCACAATCCCGAGTTGGGTCCACCACTTGAGCCAACACATCTTTCAGCTCTCCTCGCAGGCCCCGATGCAACAGGGTAGTTCGCTTGTCATCAGGCCGCTCAGCCTCTACCACCAGTCTATTGAAAGTAGCGATGTATGTCAGCAGGTCCTGGTTCCCTTGTCGAAGAGACAGAAGTTCATTATCCAATGCCTGTCCATGGTGGCATCAGGCGAAAAGCTTTTCCAGCTCCCGCTGAAACCCTGCAAAGTCCTGCAATTGGGGATCATCCTGACTGATAAATGGCTCCGAACAATCAGCTGCACTCGCATTGAGGTAGGAAAGAACGAAGGCCACCTGTGACTGGTCAGTTGGGAATGCCCCGGCCCTGCACAGAAAATAGAGGCGACACTGGTTCATTAAAGTCACATACCGTCGGGGTCACCCGAGAATCATTCCAGAGGGGCTAGTGGTACTGTTCCAGGTAGGTTGATCCGGACCGGATTGCTCATTGGCGTTGGTGTAGGTGGGCGACCCCAGGCAACGGGACTTGCCCGGCTTGTTATTGAAGCAGTTGCCTACTAAGGTCATCCGTCCTTTACTTGGACACAATTAGCTCTCTCCTCAAGGCATTGGTTTCCTGCCATGACAAATGGACCTCAGCGTGCAACTGCCCCAACAATTAGGCTAGTTGATCTGTCTCTGAAGTTTCCATACCGGGCGGCCGGGTGGATTATTAAGTACAGCTTTGCATTCTGTAATGCTCACCTTGTATCCACATGGACGCTTCTGGACTGGTCTGGGACACCGCTGGGATTTCTGCAACTCCCCCGAATTTCGCTCTGCCTGGGATCAGTTCTTGATTTTTGTAATGCCACACTCTCCGTCCTGCCGAGCTAGGCAGGGGCGCGTCGTTGTTGGCTTGATCCGCCAAGTTACTTCACTGGCGTTCGCCTGGAGTCCAGACCGGCTGCGACTCCCCCTTTTCAGGTACGTTTTTAGTGTTTTTTGAATAATGTCTGAGTAACCTTCTTCTTTTGTCTTGCAGGGGCTGATGGAGAATGCTGAGGCCGACTACTGAGTTCAAGAAGGTAAGGATGCACTAGTTGCGGCACTGGGAGCGTCCTTGCAAGTAAGCTGACCTGTGCTTTGTTTCTCCTCAGGTCATGGAGAATTCCTGGAAGCGACGATGGAGTGGAGGACAGAACGCCAAAGGTGATGTTCGGAATGGCGGAGGCCTTCCAGGTGAGATGGTAAGTAGCTTCTAATGCTTGCCTCTTTAGTCCTGAATAAGTGGCAGAGGACCGATGGAAAAGTCCTCGAAGGCTCCTACTGGATGGAAGAGTTGGAGCTGAGCAGGTAGGAATAGCGGTGTTCTCCCAATTTGTTTTCCGAGCAGGCCAGGATACACAGCAGGACCCGGTGAACGTCACGCTGCAAAAGCAGAATAACACGAAGCGAGTGCCTCAGGTCAGGCGTGGTTTAAATACCTGGCAGGTATCCCAGGTGCCTTATGGGCGTACCCCGTCCTGAAGCTAGCCTGCTTGCTGCAGTTCCCCAATAATCCTCGCGGGGGCAGCCATGTTCACCCATTGTCCATTGGGAACCATACTTACCAAGTGCGCCTGGTGCCAACCGCGTCAGGATTGCGACCAAGGCACCCGCAACGGGCTATGTGTGGGTATTTCTGACCTTGGAACAGTACTGAGGTGAGGGCCATGGTGCCCAAGACCCATAGCCTCGGTTCGAGGTTGTGACACCCACCTGTATTTAATAATGGTTTTAACAGTTGGATTCTTGTAAGGATCCGGAATTTCCCCCTCTGGGTTTCCGGTTGTCTCCTCTATAAACTGCAAAGTATGCCTGGGACGGCAACTCTTCATCTGGTTGATGTGGACCCACTTGTCTTCCCCTTCTGCCAAACTGCCCTTGGGGATGCGGATTGTGTAGGCAACTGGTGAGATTCTGTCTACAATTTCAAAAGCACCCCTCCAAGTTGGGAGGAATTTGCGCTGTTTGGCTTGGTTCCTTTGGCAATTGTACAAGTAGACCCGGTCTCCTACTTGGTATTCTTTTTTAGTTGTCTTAAAGTCATAGTGGGTCTTCATACTGTCTGCAGATCTTTCTAGATTCCGCTGAGCATAGGCAAAAGCACGTTGAAGGTGTTTTCTCAGATTCTCAACATTCTCATGAGTTGTGGAGGCATTTATCAAGGTCTGCTCTTGGGTTCTGTAGAGCAAATGATGGGGTAGCACCATCCTTCGTCCAGTCATCAGCTCAAATAGAGACATTTTTGTTGCAGAAAAAGGGGTAGATCTGATGGCCATCAGGACACAAGGTAATCGAATGTCCCATCTTGGCCCAGAATCTGCCACAAACCTTTTTAATATGCTCACAATAGTCTTGTTGTATCTCTTAACTCCACCACTTGAGGCTGCCGGTAGGCAATGTGTAGTTTCCTTTTGACCCCAATTATCTCCCACATCTTTGTCATTCCTTCACTATTGAAGTGACTACCTCGGTCTGACTCAATCCTTTGGGATAGTCCAAAATGCGAGAAGATGGGATTGGGGCCGGGAGACATTCCACCCTTTTAGTGAACAAGCATGTTGCGGTCAACATGTACTTGTTCCCCCTAGAGGGGGAATCGCGGGCCCGATAAAATCGACTTGCAAATCTGACCAAGGCAGTGTCATCCTCCTCCTTTGAAGGGGAGCATGGTGTGTGAGTGATGTTGGCTGAAATTGTTCACACACAAGACACCCCTTCAAGTATTGGTCGAGGTCTTGCCCCATGTGTGGCCAGTATGTTACCTCTTGCAAGATTTCTAATGTCGTATGAAACCCCTGATAACCGACTGTGGCAGCATCATGGGTGTGACTTAGCATCAGGCTTCGGAATGAGGTAGGGACCACCCACTGGCCATGGCCAGCTAGGGATCTCCTCACCAATAAACCGTCTTGGATGCGGAACATTTTTGGACATTTCATCAACACTCTGAGGTCCTCTTTCCCAATGTAATTGTTATCCATCAGGGGAAAGTTCTCAGGGTCCTCAGTGTGTTGATAAAACTTACCAATGATTGGAGCCCCTTTTTGAGCTGTAATCAAATCAGCATCTGGGGTCTCTTTACTCCATTGTGCAGTTGAGAGTTCTTTGTGAGCATTTGTCTGGGACCTAGTGATAGCAGTGACCTGGATTTCCTCCAACAGGGACTCGATCTCAAGTGGATCCCCTTGGATGGCTCCAGTTTTGGCCAGCTGATAAGATAGGTCATTTCCAGTTTTGTCTGGTCCCTCTACTTTATAATGACCCTTGATCTTTTTCCAGTAGATGGTCATCTCATTCGAGGTGACCAGATCATCAATATTTTTTATTAATTTTCCATGTTTCAATGGTTTATTATTAGCACATAGCATGCCTCTGGTTTTACAGTTAACCAGGTGCTCCACTAACCCGTTCTGTACATAATCTGAATCAGTGATTATGACAAGTTTGTGGGGTTGGTGTTGGACAGCAGTGAGGATGGCTTGATGCACAGCCATCAGATCTACCACTTGACTACTTCGGGCTGATTTTGTACCCAGCGGAGGGTTCTGGGGCATCTTTCACCATGCATTCCCTACGCCGACCACAAGTTCCTTTTCCCTGTTGTTGTCAACATGGTAGGAGCACCCATCCATATAGACAGTGGGCATTCCCTCACACTGGTCTTCTTTATAGACTTTGTGTGGGGAATTAAGGTAGGCCTCCATGTTGTCCTTGATTTTAAGACTTTCGTCCTCGAGACAGTTTTCTCTGGCACAATCATGCAAGTCAGCCAGACCTTGCGCGAGGGGACTCTTCTTGTTTTGGCCATATCTGACCTCCACAGGAAAGCCTTGCATTGACAGAATCCAGGAAGTAATTTGGGAATTACTACATTTCCGGCCCGGATTCTGTCACTTTGAAGATAATGCAAAGGTTGGTGTGGAGTCTCCACTATGATGTGTTTCCCCTGGATAAACGGGCGGTAATTCTTCAATGCCCGCACCTTTGCCAGGATGCCTTCTCACAATCGTTGAATTTTTCCTCCACAGAGGATAAAGTCTTACTCGCATAGGAGATTACTTTATTGACACTTTATTACTTTTATGCATTAAGTGTTCCCAAGTGTATACTTTGTCTACTGGATGAGAGGACAGCTATAACTCCATTGCTGCTTACCTATCTGTGGGGTGGGGAGACGCTTGGGCCATTTGGAGTTCTATATTACCTACTGACTAATAGGTTGGTGTTTACTTTGAAGACTGTGGTAACTGTGAGTGTAGGTTTGATAGTATGGTAAAAAAATTGTGTAATGGGAAAAGGTGTCTAAACGGGTCTCCCTCTATGTTAAGTGAGGGGAACATGTCAGACAACGAAGTTTCACAGGAATCCATAAATCACACCAAAAAAAAGGGAGATGTGCTCGCAAGACATCTAGCGAAATTGAATCTGTCTCAGATATTCCTATATTTAATACAGATTCATTTGAGCTGGAGCACTTAAAAAATGTAACAACTACAAAAACAAACAAAACTGATACTATAGCTCAAATTCACACAGAGAGTAATGAGGGTCTTACTTACCCAACAAACCCGATATGTAACATACCCGTCACTGATAGCTCGCTACTGGGTGCAGTTACCAATGGTTATACCATACCTAGTGTGGATACCTCACTGGTTGCACCAGCGGTTCTTGCTGAACTTCACAGCAGAATGCGCTTATCAAACGGGCCATCAACCCCAGCGGCTAGCTCACGTGGTTTTAGGGAGCAAGTACACTTCCATGCAGCTATTGCGGCAAATTTGAACCAACTAAAGGAGACAAGAAAGAAGGAGACAGGGTGGGACACTAAAGAGCCAAACAAAAATGCTAGCTCACCTGCACATGAGTTACGGTGTAACCCAACTGATATAACCTATCCTCACTCACCTGTGCTAGGATCTGACCCATGCCTACCTAAACGGATCTCTGAGATACCACGGCAACCAAACTCATCTTTGCCACTATACCCTCTTGAAGATACCTTAGTGGATCTCAATCAACAGGAATTACAGAACTTTCCAGTATTAGCAAGGATTCTGAATTTGCTGGACAAAGGGCATGAATATATACATGGGGCAATTGGTGCCCTGAGCCTAGCAACTTCAGAAATCAATTCTAGATTGAGCAGAATAGATGGTTTTCTGATGGCACAAGAAAAATGTCACACTTTCTGGGCAGACCAATTTGCTAGTGGGAAGGCATGGCATGATAATAAGTTGGCGAAGCCCGTAGGGGCATTAAATGCGAATACTACGCCTCCGTTGATTTCTCAATCCACGCAAACCACTTCCTGGAGGAAATCTGACATCACAGAAATAACCCCGCCGGTGAGTGAGAATGAGTACAAAACGAATCAGCTTCCTCCAATGCAGAAATTGCTAATTTGCAACATGACCGAATTTTGGTGCTAGAAAAAATATTGTTGGCTGCAAATTTAGTACCCGTGGAGATGATGGGTAGACAACTTGACGGGGATGACGAACTAAAAGCTCCTGTATTGAAAATCTCTCCTGATAGTCCTACGGTCCTAACGGATTTGATTGACGGTCTCAATCTGAAAGGTCCAGCTCCCATTGAAGCCCTGACAGAAGTTGGCAATGACAAACAGTCAACCTTTTTTATGTCTCGCAAAGCAAAAAAACTTCATGCAAGATCATTGAAGAGGCAGACCAACACAAGTGCCCAATATTCCAGCACACAATTTGGGTATAAAACTACAAATAATAACAATAAAAAAAACAAAAAAAAACAGGATATGCATACAAACACACAGAAAACAAAAATGATGACATGAAAACAAAGGATGAAATGATTATTGATATAACCCATCTTAATACTGAAAGTCAGGCACTTTTGGGCATCGATGAGAGTAATGAAAATACGAACTCATCAACAATCCTGTCAAAGGAGTTGAATAAGGGAAAAGTACAGGGAGAAGAAGTAGATACTGTTGAACAAATTAAAGAGAGTGGTATAACACCGACACCTCTCTTGATACAAACACAGTTACAACGTTTTTTTGAAAAAATGGATATCAAAATATCTTCTTTATCTCAACACTCACAAGGCCCTGTAACTAACACTGATGGCTCTACTTCTCTGACTAATGAATCAAAGGGCAGCGAGAACACCCAACGGCGAATTGTTGACAAAGAAAAGGTGAACCCACAGGGATCTGGGGATGTTAACTCACACGTGTCGCCTGCTTGCCTAAATGTGTGCGAAAAAGAGCACTATATCAATGCTAACCCTGTATCTGATGGACAGGGAGCCGAGAGAACCCTAAATTATAAGGAAGTCTCACCTGAAATGAAATTGGTGATGGGTTGGATGGTGGATTCGACGAAAGTCGACAAACCCAACTTAAACCGTGCCTCATTAATGAAAGTGTTCCATCAAATACCAGCCCTGCGTAACTTGGTGTCTAACGACATTGATTGGATCAGACTCCCTTATATCCCTAATTGTGGGATGTTTTGCAAATACCAATCTACAATAATTGCTTCACTAATATGGAAACACGAAAAAGATTTTCAAATGCTTGGGTACGATCTATCTTTGTACTATTCGATGGAAAATGCAACATGTTTTGTTGAATACCATGCTCCGTCAACTCAAAGTGAGGCCAGTGCAGATGTACGAGACACCCAGTTCGCAAGTATGCATGAAAAAATCAGACTACAATCTGAATCAGTTGCACAAATTGTAGCAAGCCTTTGCTTGGCTGGAACCTCTAATGAGAACACTAATTGGTGATCTGCCAGGTAAAGAAAAGTCATAAAACAATGCACTGGTGATAAACTCATGGAATTGTTGTGGGTTTAAGAATCTAAAATTATGGTTCCAGCAGATCCAATATGGTAACCTACCTGCTATAATGATAGTGCGAGAAACCATGGCACTTCAGAACATTTACTTAGAAGACTATACGGCCTTCTCTGCCCATGCTGTGAAAGGTTCATTTGGGCGTCCATCCGGTGGGGTTGCTATATTTGTGAAACACAGTTATAGTGTTAAGGTACGCCAAGTGTTTACTTCTACAGACATTCTCACCATTGAACTTTCCTCAAGTGCTCAAATGTACTCACATATGCTAATCAATTCAATTAACTGGAATCCAACTGTAATGCCTGTAGACAGCATGATCGACAAACTAAATAATATTATGACAGATGCTGTTGCAAACTTTCCAAATATGCAAATCATTATAGGTGGCGATTTCAATTCTAATCTTACTACAACGACTGTGGGGCCTGAAATATCAAATTATCTATATGCTATGTCCTCATATGAAAGGGGTCGATTATGGTTAGATTATTTTGAACAATGGGACATGCAAGTATTAACTTTTGCCCAAAAAGAGCCATTGCATACGTGGTCTCGTGGATCTAAAATCTCCACGATTGACTACATTGTGATTTCTGGGCCCCCTAGCCAATGCAGCAACTGTATGTAATATCATATATTCCCACCTTAGTGATCATGGCATTTTGGAATGTTGCCTCGAATGTAATTTTCCAGTGTATAACTTCATACCTACCTTGTCTTCATTAGAAATAGATCGGAAGGCAATCTATTAGATGGAACACTAGCCTATACAGACAATTGAACTACTTAGTGAATAGAGACATGGTTAAAACAAACGCTCAAGTGATGTCTACATGTGATCTTAAGGCTTGTGAAACAAAGAATGATATTATGATACGGGGCCATGTTGAAGGGCTAGCAAAGCAAAAAATATCTGAACAACCGAATACCTATAGTGGTACTTATAATGCTGCAATTGCCTTAGGAAAAAACAAAAAAACAGCGAAATACGCAATCTGCTGAAACACGCTAACGGTAGAATTTCCTATCCTAATGAAAAATGGAAAATTCTGACAAGATACAAAAATGATCTTAAACAACTAAAGTTTGATAAATATATCAAAGCTAATCAAAAATGATTCACAATCTCACAGATAAATACATTAGAGAGGTTTGGGTGACACTGAAAGATCCGCTATCAAAAGGTATGCCTACATTATGTTCGGCCGTGAGCGGCAAAGATTGGATTGAACTTTATCAGAAAAAATATGCCTTGCCACAGAAATTCAGTAATTCTGAAACTGTGGTGACTTTGACAGAGCTGCCAACACAATGTCCATGGGGCTTAG
Organism: Ambystoma mexicanum; assembly: GCF_040938575.1. Taxonomy (NCBI): domain Eukaryota; kingdom Metazoa; phylum Chordata; class Amphibia; order Caudata; family Ambystomatidae; genus Ambystoma; species Ambystoma mexicanum. Next base: position 1,228,459,663 of record NC_090935.1, read on the forward strand.
ATGACATTGTACATATTATAATAAAATTGAAACCCTCCAAGGCTGCTGGGCCAGATGGCATCCCTCTGTGCGTTGTAAAAGATGACCCGAAGTTATGGGCAGCAATCATACTAAGGCGCTTGGAATGTGTATTTCAATCTAAAACTGTACCATCATCCTGGCTATCTGCCCTTGTAATACCAATACATAAAAAAGTTCCCTTAAATGACCCAGTTAATTTCAGACCTATAGCCTTGATTGATGTTTCCGCAAAGATTTTTGCTGCATTAATTCTAAGAGATCTAAATGACTTCTTTGCTAAATAGAACGTTCTTTCACGTTACCAAACAGGTTTCCGTAAAGGAATGGGCACGCACTTAAATGCTACCATGTTGATACACGTCTTAAAACTTACTAGGCAGAAAGATCATGGACCGATCTATATGGCCCTTTTGGACATATCTGGGGCGTTTGACTCAGTAATAAGACAAATATTGTGCCAAAGAATGCAAGAACTATCGATACCATCATATCTTATAGCCATGATAGTATTATTACACACCAATACAAATTACAGGATAAAACTGGATAATAATGGAACTTTAACTCCTGCGATTCCCATACACATAGGAGTAAAACAGGGATGCAATCTTGCAGCTACTCTCTTTAATCTGTATCTAACTGACATAGGTAGCTTATGGCCGAGTGGCAATTCTTTTGCAGTCAAAATGGGTGATTTGTGCATAGATTGGCTAGCATTTGCTGACGATCTTATATTATTCGATCTAACGCCGTTTGGACTGCAAAACAAATTGGACTCCCTAATTGACTTCTGTGACAATCATATCCTGAAGCTGAATTCAGAAAAATCGAATATTCTGGTCTTCACAAATAAGAGAAAGTTAATTCGCTCTCAATGGAACATCAAAGGGATGATCATTCCACGAGCACTGGGCATGATATACTTAGGGTATAACTTAACCAATTCGGATTCAATTGATAAATGGCAGGTAGAAATTACAACTAAATCCTTGCCATTGATTGCACAAATGAAATTAATATACTTAAAGGTCTGTCAATTCTCATTGATTCCGTTGATCGAATTCTACACTCTCAAGGTCAAAGCTATTATTATTTATGGCTTAGATTTATGTTCCCTTGGAATTGGGTCAGTCTTGAATAAAATCCAAGGCAAAATATGGAAAAAAGTGTTGCATCTAACGCCATCTTTGCCAAACGCCATAATTATACACGAACTGGGACTTAAGTCCCTAGCTACGAAATATCTATGGCGTAAATTGGCTAGGTATGCCAAAATATTAGACCCTGTTCCAAATTCGTTATATGAAGATCTGCGAAAAATGCTAATACAGGGTTATCCAAAATCTGTCCATGTTGCTGGTCAATTGTGTGAAAACAGCCTAGAAATGATTGCAATGGATACTGATGACCTAATTAAATGGCCACAACATGTGAAGAAGACATTATTGCAACATGACTGGGCACTCACATCTGACAAAATTGGGACTTATACAGCGTATAAGGAATATGCAAAATTTTGACATAAACAAAAACCATTGCTTCCTTATATCAGACAGACTCCCCATCAGAAGTTACGCATTTTATACATGTGTTTTAAATTTAACCTGATATCTACACTAGAGCGTACAAAAAACTGGTTGGACAATGCTTTACTATCTAAAGATTGTAGATTCTGTAAATCCCAGGTAAATGAATCCTTGAAACATCTTGTGTTATATTGTGCGTATTTTGCAAAGGAAAGGCTAAGATACATAGGGAAATATGTGGATGAAACTGTTACTTACAAATTAGACCTGTTGTGGACACAATGCATGTGGGGATATAGGCAAGCACTGATTATTGATCTGTGTCATCTTTTATCTGTTATAGACTTGAATATGGTAAATCTTAAAACTTGATCTGGCTACAATGAATGTATACGAATTGAAGCAATGCATTTATGGGTCTGTTATATGGCATTGTTATCGCTCTGTTTTATGTTAATATGATGTACTTCGTTGTTTTCTTATGTTACTGTCTTTGCTTATTTTTTTATTTTTTTTTCACTTTTTGCATCTTTTATAAATTGTTTTTAAATCATGTTGTAAAGATATTTTATATCGAAAAACAACAATAAAAAAAACCTTATTGACATTGTCATGCTTTCGATATAATACTGCAGTCAAGCATGTATTAGAGAACCCTGTCTCCAAGAAGAACTCCTTGTTTATGTATTTAAAATGTTATCACAATATGTCTTAATAGGTACACAGCAATCACCAATGGGTTGATGTAAAACTGAATGATCTATTTAATACACAAGGAGTAAGCAGTGAGCAAAACAATTCAGCACAGAAAATAATACTGGTGTGTGGTTTCAGATCGGATAGCACTGTGGTTAAAGGTTCCCCCAGCACCCCTTCAACTTCCCAATAAGCAATGTAAAGAGATACGAGGAGAGAGCAGGTAATCAGGAATGGCAGAATTCAAACAGAATATCAATCCCACTTTCCCCCTTTCAAACACAAGAGAATACAGAATTGACTGTCGAGCTGTCAGAATGGCTTTTAAAGTTATCTTTAGAATGGACTGGGCAAAAACACCAAATATGGTCTAAATTTCTGAAATTGTTATAAATTCTTATGGGAGCCACTTTGGATAGTTGCACACAAACACAAGCAAGGATTTAATACCAAGAAACAATTTGAAATCTTGAAACTCAAGTCGGAAGCAATTGAAAGCTGTTTAACATGTGTAAAATTTCCCGAAACTAAAATTTGCGGCAAACTTTTCACTGCGCGATAATCGCGATAAAGTTAGAACCGTATTGTTTTATATATATAGGTGTGATTTATAGATATGGATGTTAGCTACAAGCAGAAGTTGACATTTTGTTTCTAACACAATAACTGAGGGAGTTATAGGCATTTTAGTAGAGGTCGTTTTTTCGAGATAGGCGCGAGAATGGAAAACAGGAATGCACTTTTAAAATAACAACAGGGTTTCTTACACTAGAGGATGACTATGAACAAAACGAATACCACACAGGAACACAGTCACTTGATCAGAATGACTGCCTGCGGTGGAAACTCGCCTTCTTCAGATGAGAAAAGATCAGCGCAAAGATAGTTTTCACAATACTAGTACAGGAGGAAGATAGGATGGTTTGGATAGAGAGTTTAGACAATTCAAAAATACTCCTAACAATACAGATTCTGAATATAAGATAGGATGGATTTAAGATAGGGATTGACTATGGAAGGTACATATGCTAGTGACACAATTCTTACCATAGATACTCACTAGATATGTTTTTAAAGGGAACCGTCAGGATTCTGGACGTCAAGATTCTGCTCTAGGACAGACAACTGGGCACATCGGACTGGATCGGATCTGCAAGGCACTCTGGTCACAGCACGGCACATGACTGGATTGGATCTGCAAGGCCCTCTGGTCACAGCATGGCACAGGACTGGATTGGATCTGCCCTTCTTGGTTATGAGGATATTATTTTCAGCAGGCAAGCAGTACAGCGCAGCGCGGCTGTATTTTGATGCTTCCCCTTAGATTTGTGAGGTTCTGGTTCTAGAATTTTGAGGCCTAGCTCAAAATGGTTCAGGTATGCAATGGGTTTCTGCTTTGCCAAGTTTCTGGAGTCTGGAGCAAGGAAGATGTAGAGTTCAGCAGTAGAGTGCTCCGCCAGTATCAGGATAGTGAGTGAATCTGTCTATCTTTTTGTGTGGTGAGCTGTCTCTTTTTATGCTATGAACATGCATCATAAAGGGGTGTGTGTGCTGGTTTAGCCTAAGCTTGCCCCTTTTGACTGGTGATTGGGTCAGAGTCTACTCTCTGCCTTGATAGGAGGAGAGAAACAGAGTTTCACCTTTATGGTGTGATTGTATGAGGCTGAGAAACCATCCCTGGCCCCTGGAACACAAAATCTACTTTTGGCACAATGCACATTTACACATGTGCAACCTCTATAACAATCACATATACAGATTACATATTTTACTTAGCAGCTACTCCTCAAAACCCCGCAGCTATGGGATCTTGTCTCTGCTTTTCACAGAATTTTGCACTTTTCATCAGGAACACAATGTCCAATTTATAAGCAAATTTCTACAAGTGTGCACATTTAACATGGGCATAAGTGTATAATGTTTCATAATTCTAGCAGAAGTACATTTTGCGTAAAATCACATTTCTTGCTGTTTCTTTCCAGAACATGTCACACGATTTTGCCGCCTCTTGAAACGTGCAACCAAAATTTAGATTCACAAATCTTTTACTTTTATATTTTTCACAATTTTGACTGGCAAGTTATAAGTCCTTAAAAAATGTTCTTTGTTAATGTTCAGCCACAGATGGTTGTTTGGATCTGTCTCTTTTTGTCTCCCTGCAGTTCAGGAGCAGTGTCCTCCCTGTTTGCTCCTGGCAGAGGCCATTTACGACTGTCTTCACACCTCACATTTTCTTAGCTGCAGCTGGTCATTGTTCCTCATACTTCTGTAGACCAGGTTCTTTCGCAACCACACAATTAACGCTTCTGTGTGATTTCCTGCTGGTGGGAAAGACCTTTCTTCTGTTAGAAAACCTGTTATTCCAGTTTGGTAGCTACAGCCAGGCTTAATTTTACTGGTAATTATGTTGAATTTTCCCTTAGCTTAAAACAAACCTGTATCAAATCACAGCTAGAATACGTATTTAAGATTTTAAACCATGGATCAAAACAATTACAATATGGGTTACGTTCAGTAACAGGCCTCTTAGATTGCAAACATTTGACTTCAGTTTATACATGTTAAAGTTTAATTAGGCAGGCTCCTGACAGCTGTAATTCAGGGCAGCCCAGGGTACCGCACCCAGAGATTGTTGACAGAACCGCAGAGAGGCCACTTTTGCTGTGGAAATTTCTTTATGCTCTCAACTTTTCAGTACTTTGTAAGTTCACAATGATTTCTTAAACTAAGTGACTTGTAGCACCCAGCAAGAATTTTGGATGCTTGAGGGTGTTCTGTACCGGCATTCTGCAGTTTCAGCAACAAAGAAAAAGGGATTTAAAGCAAGATTCTGGGGTTTCATTTAGCAAAGCACTGCTTTTTCCTTCTGTACTCCATTTTACTTGTTGTGGAGCACAGTGACATATTTCAGGAGTGAGAGCTCTGTTCCACCACTGACAACATGTGTGTCAGATTGGCAGCCATCTTTTTGTGCTTTGCAAAGGGCGATTTTCGGAGGTTTTGGCACGCAAAAGAGTTTTGCGGCCATTTTGCTATTTTCTGGCACCATCATAACACAGTGATGCGGCATAGCAGAGAAAAAGTGGGTCAAAACATCCCGTAAAGGCTAGGGCACACCCTATGGCTCTAAGTCATGCTACGGCAATATTGGGAATGGGAATTAGGGTATGCAATGGGCGCTTTAAAGAAGACCAACCACACAGACCAATGTTTCAGGGACAAAATTGCTCCTTGTTTATTGATTATATTTTCCATGAATTGAACCTGTGGAGTAAATCCCTTGGGTTTAAGGTCATTAATGTGAAGGGGAGTGACCACAAGCCTCTGATGCTGAATTTAGTCAATATGGAGGGACAGCCAGTTATAGAAACAAGAGAAGGGACTTCTAGGCTGTGCCCGAAGATCTTTCTGCAGGGTCATTACAAGCAACGTATTATATGGATCGACCTTGACCTGGGCGAAGCAAAACCACTCATTTATTAGCCTATTTTACCAGCTTCAGAGCAACTCACATGTATGGTTCTTGCGGATTCAGGGATCCTTAAAGTGTATGATGATCTTGTCCACTTTGCCCAACTGTTTGCGAAAAAAACTGGTAAAAATATTTTAAAAGTGCCATAAAAACAAATCTGTGGTACGATAGGGAATGTAGGTGGGCAAGGAGTGGTATACTGACATGTCTGGAAAAAGGAAAGGATGTGGATAAGCCACTGCTGAGATACCAGAGTATGGCCTACAAGTCGCTGATTAAGTGAATTATTTGTTTCCTCAGACAAAGAATAAAAAGTTTCGCACAAGTTCATTGAGTTTGAAGAACTTTGTCTGGTTTAATTCATAAAACACAAACAATAAGTACCCCTATGGTGGGGTAGTGCCCTTTGGATTACATGTGTTTCTGAACTGCATGTGCCTTTTTCATTTTGGGGAAAATTCACTTCAAATAACTATGTACACATATTCAAACAATTAGCAAATGCACATATTCATGAATAAACAAAAGACTTTTTGAAATTGCAAAAAAAATACAAAAAATATATTAGTGACAGACATTACGGACGGGAGTTGGGTGGAGTAGGTACGAATTTGCAGAGACACAGGACAACCAATATATAAAAGCAGGTCAGTAACGGAAACATTTCGGAAAAGCATATATGTAATAATCATAGTAAACTGAGGTCATCCAGTACAAAATAGCTTAATGACAAATGTCTTGAACGTCACCAAAAAATCACAAATATAAAAGTTGTTACGGTTGTAGTTTCACAAATATTAGAGCTATTACAATCTATTTCACATAACATCAGGTACTGAGGAGACAATGTAATGAAATCTAAGATATCCCCCAATTTGTAACGACATTTCTGATGTTGGAATTACTGCTTTCATCCTCCAATTGTTTATGGAGAGTAAATTCAAGTACATAAGAAAATGTGGCACGTTCTCTTACCAAGTTTGTGGTCTACTTTCCCACCTCTTTAAGTATCAGGTTCAATACTTTGTTGGGTTCAAATCCCACCTGAAAATGCATTAAATTATGATCATTGAAATCAGCATGTGCATCCCTGTAGTTACACATTAATGAATTGCTGTCTTAAACGATAATATGATAATACCTGGGAGTTCAGATATAGACTCAGATGTAGACAAAGAAGGAATAGGCGAAACAGACAAAACCAATGAGGGTTCACGCTTTCTAAACCAAATAAGACGGTACAGAAAGGGAACCAGAATCATGAACACCAAACAGGTCCATTTTCAAATATCAACCAACCCAAATCCAAAACAACCTTTGACAGGAGGAGAGGAAGGAGGGGGGGAAATAGATTGCGGAAACCCAAAAGCTCTGGAAGACTACAAGGGACTGACACGGGCGAGCGCTCGAATGACTGCAGGGACAAAGAAATAAATAATCTAGTTATGAACCTTTCTACCAAACAACTAACTGAGGCATAGATCCAGTTACTCAACAAAGGCTTGTCATTTGCACCCTCTTACAAGTATGACCGCATTGAAACACACATTTATGTTTTTAAGTTTGTACGTAAGCTCAAACTAAAAAAAGTTTTTTGCTACTCAAATCAAACAACACTGTGTGACATCTGATTAGCCTGCACTAAGCACATTTACGATTCAAGACATTGTCAACATTCATCTCTTAAGATCACTTGAATCTGAAACAATTGAGATGCATGAGATTTTATATGATCTACGAATAACACCAGCAAGTATCATGAAAGAAGAAATGAAACCTAAGTCCAAATTTACACCTCAAGAGAACATGATCGATGCATTTTATAAAACAGTTTCAACTGACATCAATGCAATATCAGAAAGACACAGTAAAATTGGGAGAACAAGAAAAAACACAAGTAACCTAACAGAAGGGGAACAAGCAGCATTGAAAAAATTGAAGGCCACTGATGCAATTGTTTATAAAGAAGCCGATAAGGGCGGGCAGATTATTAATATGGACATGGATGCTTACGTTGGAGGGATGAAAGCAGTAATTCCAACATCAGGAATGTCGTTAAGGATTGTGGGATATCTTAGATTTCATTACATTGCCTCCTCAGTACCTGATGTTATGTGAAATAGATTGCAATAGCTCTAATATTTGTGAAGCTACAACCATAACAACTGTTATATTTGTGAGATTTTGGTGACGTTCCAGACATTTGTCATTAAGCTATTTTGTACTGGACGACCTCAGTTTACTATGATTATGACATATATGCTTTTCACAAAGTTTTCTGTTACTGACCTGCTTTTATATATTTTTTGTCCTCTGTCTCTGCAAACTCCTACCTACTCCACCCAACTCTCCTCCCTAATGTCTGTCACTAATACATTTTTTGTAATGTTTTTGCAATTTCCAAAAAATCTTTTATTTGTTCATGAATATGTGCATTTGCTAATTGTTTGAATATGTGTACATAGTTATTTGAAGTGAATTTGCCCTGATTTGAAGAAGGCACATGCAGAAACACGTGCAATCCAAAGGGCACTACTCCACTACAAGGGTACTAATTTTTGTGTTTTATGAATTAAACCAGACGAAGTTCTCAAAACTCAATGATCTTGTGTGGCACATTTTTTCTTTGTGAGAGGAAACCATTTATTCACTTTTCCAAACAGAGGTAGGGGACTTTGCCTCTGCTTTTCCTCACACACTTGCAACACATTGATATCTTGAATTTGAATTGGGGTGCAAGACCGGAGGAAGTTGTTACATCAAAACCACAACCATTTCATTCAAGTCATTGGTTAAGAAAAAAAAAGAGGCCCATGTTCGGGCCAAATGGGATAAAATGTGTGTGGCATCTACCTCCAGCGATTGGCGCACATTTTGGAGGTTAATGAGTGGGAACACTAATGGTCAAGCAAGGGAATTGGTAACATATATACCTGGCAATGCCTGGATACAGCATTTCCAGGAACTATATAGTTTGAACCCAATAATATATGTCCTGGATGTCTTGCCTGACTATTATGAGAGTATGAATGGTTACGAACTGATACAACTGCAATTGGGGGAGGTCTGTAATGCTATATTCTCACAGAAGGGAGGGAAGGCCCAGGGCCCTGATCTGTTGCCTTTCAACCTGTTTGGAGATGAGGTCAGGGTTTGGGCTCCAATTTTGTGCCTCTTTTTCAATGCCTGTTTGAAACAGAATAGGATTCCTCCCTCTTGGCGCAAAGCTACCATCGCACTAATTTACAAGAAGGGAGAGCTCGATGACCCATCTAATTGTAGGCCAATCTCCCTACTGGATGGGGTGGGGAAAATATTTGCCAAAGCCTTACTAGTACATTTACAAGAGTGGGTTGACAGGAATTGTATTATTGACCATTTGCAGCCAGGGTTCTCTGCGGGGGTAAACACATTGGACCTGATGCTCCAACTCTATTTGATTGCGCTAAAATACACATTCCTGAGGGAGATGATGGTATATGTGGTTTTCATCAACCTCATGACCGCGTTTCATAGCGTTTCGAGAGCGACCTTGTGGGCAATTCTTGTCAGTCGGGAGATTCCAGCTGGCCTTCTTCAGACATTGATCCAGCTCTACTCTAATAACTCTGGTGACTGGGGGGGACCCTACAGATGCCATCATAGTAGCTCGAGGGGTTTGACAGGGCTGTGTCCTTGTGCCTCTTTTTTTTTTAAATATACATCGTCGAGGTAGTCATCCATGTAAAATTGAATTGTTTACATCACCCAAAGTTGGGTCGGGAGACCTGCCCAATCCTCCTCTTTGGGGATGATGCTGTTTTGTTATCAACGTCCGTGAAGGGCCAAAAAATCACGCTGGAGGCTTTCATGACGAAATGCAGAGAGTTGAGTCTTGAGATTAATATACCCAAAACCAAAACCTTGGTCTGTTGACCCAGGCGTAAAAAGTTGATTCCAGCATTGCTGACTATAAATGGGTCACTACCTGAACAAGTACACAATTATGACTACCTGGGTGGTGTTAGACTCAATGATGCTGGAGATTGGACCCCTCAGTGATGATAATCCAGTTTGACCATGGGAAAATATGGGGGAGGTATCATAAGTTTCTTTTTTATTTGAATGGCCAGGGCGGCATCTCCCCTACAATTAAGATGCTCTCGGACCAGGCAAAACCAACAGCCACTTATGGGGAAGAACTATGGGGCTACTCCAAATACAACATTTAGGTCTATCAGAGAGAGTGTGTCTGAAGAAGCTATTAGGACTCCCCAAAAGCTGCTCCTCTGATCTCTTTTATTATGAGTTGGGAGTAAGCCCAATCCAAAAAGAGGTTCAGTGTCAGTAGGTGTTATTTTGGCTTAGACTGTGATTGACTCCTGAATTCCAGACTTTCTGGGAGGGGGTGTCCCACATTCTGGAATCGGAGGATGGAAAGTCCCTACCCTGGTTCCAGCACATAAAAGAAACTTCTGGCTCGTATGAGCATGGCCAAACTATGCTGCTGCCCGCAGACAATAACTCAGAGCGAGTTTGGTAAGGCCAAAGTGGCAGTATGAAGGCTGCTAGAGATGGACCTGTCTAGTGATTGCCTAGAGGTGACTGCTGGTGGGCTTTACCTGTACTCCAAATTAACATCTGGGTTTGAAGATTACCTTCATTCTGTTGTCCCTCCACTGGCACAGAACCTCTATTTAAGGTTTAGATTGTCACAACTGAACTTGGCCTATCGCACATCAAAATGGTACCCCAGTGAGAATGATCTAGGAGACAGTGCTCCATTTCCTTTTCTTCTGCCAAGGTTATAGGATTGGTCGAGGTAAATACCTTAAAACAATAGGTAACAACTATTGTATTCACAGTAAAGGCCTTGAGTTGCAATTATTTAGGAATAGTGAAAATATGAGTGTGGTCTACTGTGTTGCAAGCTAACTGGCCTCGGCTAGGAGAGTAAGGGGCAAGACTATAAAGGAAGGAAGACTAATGTGAATGCCGTTATGGAGGCACGTATGCTTCCGGTGATGAATTTACGAACCTTATGGAATTTTACTTTATTTTCCCTCTGATTGTAAACCATGCACAGTGTGAAGTTGGTAATAGTTGGAAGGGTAGGCTTGTCAAATTAAGTATCAAGCTATTCATTCTTATGCGTTGTTGTTGTTTTTGTCGATTCTTGTTGATTTTATGTGAAATATGTGTGCCTCCTTGTATTTTAATGCATCACTATATAATTAATTGGTATTTTTCTATCATGTCTTTGTCCTTTGATGGCATTTTTGCCGAAATAAAGCTGAAATGATGATGAAATGTACTGCCATAAAGCACATAGGCAGAGACACACCATAAAACTCAAGAGGGCAAGTATGGTATATTGTTCACCCATTTTTTGTTGTTTTATGTTTAGGGGCCATATTCTTTTTCTGGATGGCAGTCTGCAGCTGCCTGTATTACACTTCTAAAATGCTAACCTGTTTCTCTTGGTGCTAGCCAAAGAGGCATCCCGTTTTTATTTATGAACCCCTTCGATAAATGTTGCTCATGGCTATCACTTCTGGCTTTTGGCTTTGGTTTCCCAACACTCCTGGTGCTGCTTTCTGTATGGTCTGATCGCTCTCCGGGCTGACCTGTCTAGGGTGGAGTCTAGTAGATTGGCCATGTCTACTTTTATCAGACCTTCTATGCTTATGGTTGCCATATGCCTAGGATCACACAGTCATATAGCTCCCATGTAGCTGCGCTACCAATGTGGCAGTGTAGCCATCTCCTGTGTATTGCTCACCTTCCACAGATTGCATATTTGGGTCTTTATTTTCAGGTGCAACTGGGCTGGCCCAAATCCTCCCTTTCACTGTGTTATACCACAGTGCATAGACACACAGGGTGCTACCTAACCACATACCACACCTTTTATGAGCTGGCTGAGTGGCTACATAGAGCTTACATTACCACAACAGGCACCTTCTAGGACAGGATTCTGCCACAGCTTCCCCATGGCTTGGCATCTGCCTAGGGCATGCACCAGGGTCCTGGAACACCCGAGGTTTCCACATTCATGACCCATTGCCGGTCTGCAGTCCAAACTGATGGCCTGATATCAAGTGAGCTTTAATTAACCTGTTTTTATGGTCCGTGAAGTCGCACGCCATCTTAAAAATAGAGTGCTGCAATGATGACGTGCTACTAGCGCACAACCTTCCAATTGCACAATTGTGTATGAAATGATGCTTAGTAACTAGCCAGGCACTGTTACGAAAAGTGGGCATCACAGTTTGGAAACGTGGACCACTTTTTGATACCGCGTTCGGATGCTTGCGAGACATTCTGCAACCTGTAATTACATTTTGATCAATTGCAGGCACTAATATATTCCTACCACGTTCAACGATAAGGTCAAATGGTATATCTGTGATTGCATGCTATGCCCCCCAAAAATGTTATGATACAGAATAGCTCCCTCTCATGTGATTATTCCACTTTCTTTTGACCTAAAGCACACCATGCTTGCATCTAATTTTGGAGCTTAAATAATCAGTAAAGGGGTTTTTATAATTAATAAATACTTTGACTCAATGTGTGCACATTCTACCTTACTCATAATTGCTGGGATTTCCTACACACTGTGACAGTTCTAAATGAGGTTATAATAATATGCTACCTCATCATACTGCTAATCCCACGAACGATATGCGTTACATGAACACAATTATCACATTAGTTCAACATGACCAGCGGTTCCCCATCAAATACCAATTGAATTAGTGTGGCAGTAATCAGAACACAATTTCAGAACGCTCGTGTGCCTGCCTAGTCTCCATCACAGATTTGGCTTTAATGGAAATAAAAAGACTGGAACAAGCCATTGGCAGACTCAGCAGGTCTGGATTTTCTTCATAAGTGATTCTTTTTTTGGTTGTTGTTGAGTGTGTGTGGATGTGCTTGCACCGTGGGTCAGTGGGTGTCTGCTCAGTAATTTGGTGTGCAATATGGACATATGAATGGATTGGTGGATGACTGAGTGTACATGTTAATTTGTGTGCAGGGTATGTTTATTAGTTGATGTGCCCACTTATGGGTGATGTGCAAGACCCCAACTGCAAAGGGTCGCTTCACAGCGCTAACAGACTGAAAAGAAACAGGAATGCAGCTCTTCCACGAGCTTTGGGGGATATTCAGATCAGGCAAGTGCAGTCATGGCTTGGAGAACAGCAAACAGGCCAACGCATGTAAAGGGAAGTAACCGTCATAGGAAGCAGTAAAGGCGGTCCCTTAGACAGGGCTAGAGGATGAGATGAGAGCAATATGAATGGGAAATCAAGAGGTGGAAGGTGCAAACTCAGAGTCCTTTCGCCAGAAATCAATCATGAAGCATGTGCAAAACATTTTCTTTTAAATAGGAAGGTCATATTTTTTGGTACTGAGATGGGAATGGTCTATTGAAACATTTTGCCCAATAAAGTGTTGATCCGGGTAGGTGTACCCGTAATATCTAGTGTCTTTCCTCCATGTTTCTTTTTCAGAATGGTCACCACAAGTAGGGTCCTGTTGCTGGAGTTTCAGAGACACTTGGATGAGGCACCCAGGGTCCATACCCAAATGGCTCTGGACAAAACGCAAAGTGCTGTGAATTCAATGCATGAAGCTACTGCAAGTCAGTGAACGGCAAACAATACGGGTTTGATATGGTAAGGAGATTTAAAGCATGTGAACAGTCTGCCTACCTATTCTTGGATTAGCTGGAGTTGATCAGTTATGAGTTTGGAAGACCAAAGTTGTGACAGTTGCAATAGCCTAGGGGCTACAATTGCCAATGTTCCTTGTTTCCTCTGGGGCATGTTCAAGAGAGGGACAACGTGACTAAGGACATAGGTTTGGACATATAATTTCTCTACTACCCTATGGGTCTGCTGGAAGGACAGGAGTCCATCAAATACCACACCCAGGTTTTCTGCAGAGGCGTACCCAAATTCAAGGCCAGGAGACTTCCACCAGTCTTCAGGACTCAAGATATAATATGATATGATTAGTCATTTATAACACGCCTGTACACGAGTGTTTATGGGCGTAACAAGACAAGGGAGGGAACACAGAGGCAGGACAGACAAACAATCTTATTAGGCCATGTGTCATTCAGATGGTGCTAGCGTGACAATGCCAAGTGCAGGGGGAGGGAGAAGGGGAAGTGTCAGGGAGAGGGAAGGAGGAAGTGCAATCAGAGCAGCATTGATCTGGGTAGGTGCATCCAGGGCAGCGTGGCTCTGGGTAAGTGCAAGGTGGCAGGGCATTGTAGAGTTTACAGTTACAGCCCCTAAGTGTGCTGTAGGCCCAGAGGCAGTGCAGAGGAGACTGATCATGAAGAAGCCTGGTACCCAGTGAGACTCTGAGGGTAACCAAGCAACCAGTTGCACTGCAGACATGTGGTCAGGAGGGGAGGGTGATAGAGAAAGCAGAGGAGAAAAGGAAGGTCTTGAGCTGCTTCCGGAACTTCAGGTGGTCTGGCACAAATTTGAGGGGGGACAGGGAGGCCATTCTACAGGGAGGCACCTGCAGAGGAGAGCGATCAACCCCCCTCTCTCTCTGCCTGGAGTACCATCTGACCCTCAGAGAGTTGGAGGTAGCTGAGCAAAGGGCACGAGAAGTAAGATATTTTGGAAGAGAGAGTTGGATGTCATGCGGGCCCTAACCCCACAAAGCCTTGTGGACGATGCAGAGGGTCTGGACTTGATCCTTGCTGCCACTGGAAGCCGGTGGAGAGATTTCAGTGCTGGAGAGATATGGTCCCTGTGCTTGAGGCCAAGGATAAGTCTTGCAGCCTTGTTCTGGATTAGTTGCAGAGGGCGGAGAGTAGAGGGAGGTAGGTTGAGAAAGAGGCTTTTGCAGTAGTCCAACCTAGAGAGAAACAGGGCTCTAGAGACAGTGAGCTTCTGGGGAACGTGAGAAAAGGAAGAATACCTTTGAGGAGGTGCAGCTGGTAGTGGGCCTACTTTGCAAGGTCCGTAATGTGCGGAGAGGAGGAGAAGGTGGAGTCGAAGATGACACCTATGTTCTTTGCCTCACAGACGGAAAAGGATGAGGGCCCAAGGAGGGTGGCCAGAATGACTGATAGTGGGAGCAGGGGTCCCAATGAGAAGGATCTCCATCTTACTGGCATTAAGGCAGAGGTTGTTGGAGGCACACCAATCCTGAATTGCGAATAGACAGTCAGGAATGAGCGGGAGAGGAGAGGAGGATGAGGGGAGCTAGAAGGAGAGCGTAGTGCCATCCGTATAACACTGAAAGGTAGAGGAGAAGGTAGATATTACGTGGGCCAAGGGGGCCAAGTAGACATTGAAGAGCTAAGGTGAGAGATTAGAGTCCTGGGGAACACCATATGTGGAGAGAGAGGTGGTGGAGAGAAAGGACCCAAGTTGGATCTGGGATGGTCACTGCCTTTATTTTGGACTGTTATGCTTTTTTAAAAACCTTTTTTACCTTTGGAATTGTATTGGTTCTTGGTTTGTAGAAGGCTGAGGGCTGAGTGGGCATTTTACCTTCCAGTCATCCTTGTAGTCCTGCGAAGCAGAATCCAATTTGCCACAATCAGCCTGTGCATTAATGCAAGGAAAAACAATATAACTAATCATGGTTTCAATCCACGATGTCCACATCCTCTTCACAGGTGCACATTCATGGCACCCCCACCCATCCTTGAAACGAATGCTAAGGATTTGGGGATAATTCAATTATTCCAAACTTTTACTCAGGCGGGAAGTTCCTTTCCAGAGCATGGCAACTAAAAATTCAACACTGTAAAAAAATATCACCCCTTTCCTGTTAATGGACCACATGTTTGAACTGGTCTAGTCTCACACATTTTGGTTCAACTGGATCATTGTAGTGATTTTATAAAGTTCTCCTGCAATATCGGATCAAACAAATGCCACTCGTTCAGAAGAAAGCCACAATGTTTATTTTTAGTCTTAAGATGTAAGATCCTACCTCATTATGCCTGAAATATTTCAACTGGCTACCTATAGATAGGAGGATTCAGATTTGTGGGATTTATTGACCCACTCTGCTATACTATGTGGCCTCACTCTGCTATCTAAGGTGCGAGAAACAGCAAAATGGTGGCAAAACTCTTGTGCGTGCCAAAACCTCCAAAACCGTGTTTCAACACACAAAAAGATGGCTGCACAACCTGCCACCCATGGTGCATGTGTGGTGGAACAGAGCACACACTGCAGAAAAAGTGCCAGTGTGCTCCATGACAAGTAAACATAGAGTGCAGAGGGAGAAGCAGCGCTTTGCAAGTGAAACTCCAAAATTTGCCTGTAAATGACATTTACTTGGCTGCTGAAACTTCAAAATGCCTGTACATAACACTTTCCAACACTGAAAATCTTGCTTGGCGCTAAAATTCAGTTAATCTAATGAAGCACTGTGAATGTACAAGGTCCTGAAATGTGAAGAGCAATACACCTTCTCAGCAAAACTGGATTGCCTGTGAATGACAGCCCCTGTCAAAAATCTGTGTGCAGCCACACTGGATTGCCTGTGAGTGACAGCCCCTGTCAAATGAGCTCTCCTGATTAAACTGTTAAGTTGTTTAAAACTAAAGATCTGCCGGATTAGCAAATATAAAAGGATTGTTGCTGAAAGGAACACGGATCTCAGTTGTTTTGATCGCACAGGTTTAAATCTAAGAATGTAAATTATCTATGTCATCTGATGCAAAAAGTTTGTTTTATGCTGGTTGGGTTGCAAGAGGTTGAAAAACAGGTTTTCACCCAAGGGGAGGGCATTCCTCTCAGCAGATGCTTACTGACACATGATAATTGTGGGGTAGGCCAGACTTGTGTCTGCAGCCAAGGACTGAAACATGGCAGATTCTCCAGGCCAGGAAATGGACATGTGAAAAGGTCATAAACTAGGCTTGCAGAAGGAAATCCCAAAGGTGGGGGCTGCTCCTTGCCTCCAGAGACAGACAAAAGGCAGCCCATTTGCTGCCAAGAATATGTAATGAACATGTTTTAGAGACGTATAACTCGCTATAAGAAGTGGTTAAAAATATGAAAAGGGCAGAGTTGTTAATTTAATTTTTGGCCCTACATTTCCAACCGTGGTGGAACTGCGTAGCATATTCTGAACAGGAATGGCAATCTATGTGGTTTTATGGGAACTGTATTTATGTTAGAATTGCTAAGCTTTGTACACACATTTCTATGGTAAACACGCATATTTTTCGGGAAATTTGGAGAAAGTTTGGAAAATGTTCATGGCGAAATGGACAAAATGCTGCAGACAGGTGAAACAAAGTCTCACAGCTATGGGATTTTGATGAACAGATACTCCCTAAAATATGTAATCCTTGTATGTGATTTTCGTAGAGGTTACAAATGTATACATATGTATTTAGGACAAAATTCTATTTTGATACTAGTGACTAGGGGAGTTTTCTAAGTATTGTAAAAATCAAACCATAATCCTTACATCATCTGTGTTTGAGCCAATCACTCGGATGCATGCAAGGCAGAGATGAGGCTCTGATCCAACTATTGTATACCTTGCATTATCTTGTCCCACCCTAAATCCCTGAACTATCCTTAATTTTATAACCAGTAACAGTGTCAACATCTTTAGTGCTATCTACCCTGTCTATTTGTAAAGCGTCATTTTCATAGTCATTTTTATTTGTGTAACTCTGATCCATAAATCCCACTTCGACTGTTTGGACTGGTTCCGCCGGAGAAGGTGCTGGGGATCTGTTACTGAAGTCATGAATCAGTCTCAGAGCTTACTTCATCCCAACCTGGGGCAAGAGAGAAATTAATCCTCTTTTCAAATTGTAAGAATGTCCCAGAATTAGAAATAGTTCTTATCTGGGGTTGGGTCTGCCAATGCAGAAGGGGAAGCCTGGAAGGAACCCAAACAGTTTGCGGTCCAAGCGAATGATGTGATCTGTAAAGGACCTTCAATCCCCTCTTGTAGCAGTGCGTTTTGGCAGTTTTATCAGGTAAAGTCATTTGTTCAGAAAAGAAGAAGATGATCCGCCTTTATCAGGGCAGTGGGTAACTGTACCCTGTGGTTCAAGAAAAAAGAGAGAAAAGGAGAGAGAATAGTGAAGAAATGTTCAAGAAAAGAAGGGGGAAAAGGGGTTATGTCTACAATTAGCTGCTTTTGTAGGATGTAAGGTTCAATATGTATGGAATGTATGATTACTTAGTTAAATAATTATATCTAAGTTAACATGAGCATGCTTTTAGACAGCTCCAAACTATGTATATGGTCTCAATTGCGGTGGCATTCTAGCTGCATGCAGGTAATATCTCCAGGGGAGACAAAATCATAGTTCTGGGACCCCTTCTAAAAATACACACAGATCCCAATGGTGTCTGGGAATAGACAGTCAGGTGGGGTGCACCTAAAATTTAAACAGAAAAATAAAGAAAGAAATGAAACACGGTTCTAGAATCATGTATAGGGGGTTTGATTTATGTTGATGCGAATGCATCGCCCCATATGTTGTCCGTGTGTACCAGGAGCAACAACGGCACACACCGTGCTTGTATATGGGTGTAATGAGAAGGTACCTGTATTGGGCCAGCTGTGCGCTGTCTGGTGTGCCGTAAGGAAGAAGAGGCAACTTGAAGGGACAAATCTTATGTTGTTCGCCATTCAGTGGGCGTCTGGAAAAGGTGCCCAGCCTAATATGTCGTAGTCCATCACAGCATACACGGAGCCCATACAAATTGTGGCGTGGTGTATCTAGATCAGAGAGAGAAATGTCAAATATAGTGACATGCCTCTCTTCGTCTGGCGTATAGATTCATATCAAAAAAGGCAGTGAGTATATATACAGAGCGGGAGGGAAAGAGGGGTGTAATAAGTGTACGTGTCTGTGCAGCGAAGGAGACACGTACCTGATATTGGTGAGTGGTAAATTAATCTCTCTACCGGGTATGTCCGAGAGCCGAAGCTGCAGGAACTGGAGAGCTCTGAGTGCTGCAGCACGCCAGTCCATCGCGAAATGCGGAAGGACACTGCAAGTAACTATAGTTAAGCCCGCCCGTACGGGGGCTGCGATCGTACCGCATTTCCTCATTGGGCGGTACTGAGGGGCGAGGAGTCATTGTAACGTCACCCGGGTGGATGGGGGAAGGGAGGATGAGGGTGTGCTGTGACTCCGTGTCATCCGGGCAAAGCACTCCACAAGACTCCCAAATGTGGATAAGCCGGCCCCGGCTTCTGCACAGAGGAGCAACAAGTAAGGCTGAGCCCAGACTTGCCCTGTTAATGCACGAATGCCGGGAACTCAAGTCATCGTGTATTGGCGTATGGCCACCTTTGGAGTGGATCAGAAAATCCTCATGACGCAACAAGTAGTATATGTGACAGGAAGGAAGAATAATGTCCTGCATCGTGCAGCTAACAAGGGTGGGGGGAGGAGGAGAGGAATCACATCCATGTGGAGGGCTGTGACCGCGCATGAGTGGCGCTTGCTTGATGAGGTTGGAATGAGTGTGTGAAATCAGGAGGCGGGAGGATTGTGCTGCGTGGAGGCTCCCCGTTTTCGGCCTTCAGATGGGGCCCCTCTTGCACAGAGACACATTTGGAACCAAAGAATAGATAAGTGAAGCCCATATGGGGATCCGTCCCTGTGTGTAATCGGTGAAGGTCGATGGAGTGTGTGGGGTCCGGGGGTGGGAAAACCACCCTGTAGGGGGCTCACCGAGCTCAGCCCCCAAACAGGGCCCCTGTTGGTATGTGGAAAAGAAGTGCAAGGTGCCCGCTAGTAGTGCCCTATGTGGCTAGGTGGCACATGTTCCCATCCAAAGCACAATGTGGGGGGTACTCAAGATTTGACACATGTATCTTGCCCATGGGGCACAGAGGTGTGCGATGGGGTGTTGGAGGAAAAATTAGTCACATAGTACATTTAAGGGGGAAGCTGTTCGTTCAACCCATTTTCAAAAGAATCCAATCTATGTATCCACCGCTTCTCCAAGCTGAGTAGTCTGTTCTGTATGTTTGGACCCATTTGGATTTTCTACAAGACCCACCAGAGAATATCGTCTGGTGTATGTTGATTGGCCAAAAAATGTGTGACCAGGGGCACCGTGATGCTTTTGCATCAGATCCTAGACCCGTGCTCTGAGATCCGGGTACCAACATTGCGCATCGTTTGGCCCACGTAACAAAGGCCACATGGGCACTCGATGCAGTATATAACTTGACTGCTTTTACAATTAGATTGGTTTTTAAGAAACCATTGCTTACCACCGATTTCGAATGTTTGTATTTTCTTGGTAAGTTTACACACAGAGCAGAAGCCACATGGATAGTGCCCTGTCACTTTCCGTAGGTTCCAAAGACCCGTGCATGGTGGATCACGAGTGAATGAGGAGTGCAAAAAGAGTGTCAGGAAAGGGTTGACTCTTTACAACAGAGTCAACAAAAGCTGGAGCAGCAATAAACTTTTAAAAGAGTTTGCGCAGAACAGTTAGTTGTCCTACAGGAGCACATAGACAAATTAAAGGAGGAAAACAATAAATGAATTATAAAAGACATCCACTCTTAAGAGGAATTTGATGAGGGGCGCCAGAAATCTAGTGGATTGAAAAAACAGAGGGACAACCTAGCTGAAGAGAGGGGAACTCTAACTCAGGAGAGGGATGCCTTAGGCCAGGAAGTCACCAAATTAAAAACTAAGTTAGAGGAAAGAAAGCTGGTCCTTCAGGAGTTTAGTGAAATTAAAACTGATTAAGAAAAGCTACTAGAGCACAGTAGGCAGGTGGAGGATGCTCTGGCAAAGAACACTCAACCAATAATGACCAAACTCAGGAGGTGAGTCTCCTGCAGCAAAAATTGGCCTAATATTTCCAATCCAGTCAGGGAACACAGAGAGACAATGAGGCTCTCTGTGAAGGAATGACAGGCTCCACAAACAAATAGCCGTACAGGAGCAAGTCATTGAGACCAGTAAGGCCTTAATAGAGGAGCAAAAGGGTCAGATTTTGGCATGCCATCAGGGAATAGGGGCTGAAAGAGATGAGGTAAGAAGGGACAAAAAACCCCTGAGCATAACCTCAGGACTCCTGTCATCAGGGACTTTACTCCCTTCAGTTCCATGGACTCAGCCACCCTCATGTCCACTGCTCATATAAGCCAAGGGCCACAGGGATGGTAGACTTCAGCACAATGGGAAATATGGGACTGACAGATCAGCGCCTCCCAGAAATGGATGGGCAGGCATCGCTGTACAGATTCCCAAATGTGAGGGCTGGCCTCTCTGATCAGGAAGACTCCAGTGAGGTGAGAATCATAGAATTGGATCCTCAACAATATCGCCTACCAAGGGATCAGTCTGTCAAATTTGGTGGGGAACGTCATGAAACTAGACCCATCAAGAGTATCTTAAAAACCTCTTCCCAGCTAGAGCAGTGGGGGGGGGTGGTACTTAACCAATCCTGGGAGCAAGGGAGAGTCAGAAGACTCTTCTGAGCGCCACAGGTCTCAAGAGACGAGGCCCCCACATTCTGCAAGCCATTCCCAAGCCCACAGAATTAGGGAGAGCCTAGAGGATCAGACAGCCACCTCCTGTAGCAGTGCCTCTGAGTCAGAGGATGAGTGGACAAGGGCGACCAAAACAAAAAAGGCCAACAAAAATAAAAGGGCCCTACTGAAAGATCCCCTGAACCAAATCAAGGCCATTAGGAGCGTCATAACTCCTTATCATAAAAAGTGCCAAATATTCAGTTTGGGAGCACCTCGAGTTGTATGAGCAAATGATGGATACTTTCCACCTGAAGGATAGCCAAAGTTGCATTCAATATGTCAAGTGGACATTTTCCCCTGAATACTCCAGCTTCTTTGCGGGGCTGGAGGATCAGAACCACTCAAGATGGTCCACCTATAGGGCGGCCATCTTAAAGCATTTCTCCATACATAGAAACACTCAAGAGGCCCGCAAGGCGTCCTACAATCTGCAATGTGGGGAAGACCAGGCCCCACAAGAAATTGTACAAGAGTTAAAATGTGTCTTTGCGCAGACCACCAGGAGGGTGCGCACAGACAGTAGGGAGTTCATCAATACCTTCTTTCATGCACTCCCTAAATACATTATGACCCAGCTGGTGAGGGACCTTCATGAGAAGAGATCACTAGACTGGGTCATTGAACAAGCAACTCACATTTATGAAGTGCAGAAACCGCTAGAAAATAAAAGTATCAATAAATCCCCAAACCAACCAACACCCCTGCTGCTGATAAGGTGGCAGAGGTGAAGGTTGCCCCCATTTTAGATCTGGAGATGGGGGGGAAATATTCCTGTGCAAAATCCTCCTAACTAAAGAGCCAGAAGGCCCTCGGGCCAATCCCAAACAGGTAGTCAGGGAGGTAACCCCACAAATGGGACCCCTAACTCCCTTGACTATATCAGCCCCTGTTACAAGGGCAGCAGGCCCATCCTGGGCTATTTGTGGACTCTCCCAGCCCAAGGGGGGGATCCAACCAGGCAGCTGCCAACCCAGGAAACTTCCCTCCTAACCTCCTCCAGGAGGGCAGTAATCCCCCAAATGTTGGGTTGAGTTTCTTTCCCAGGTACCCGCCAAAGCTCAACCCCAAAACAACCCTTCTTTCTTTCCCCAGTTTCCTGAGCCCAGACAGCCCAATCCGGGAGAGGGGAGGCCAAGGGTGTACCAGAACTTTCCCAACCAAGGGTATTATGGGAGAAGGGACAGTTACCCTTCCCGAGATCAACCTAGGATGGACCAGAGAACCCTGCACCAGCCAGAGCAGGTGTCCCAACTGGAGTGCCAGGTGCAGAACTTGTCACAGGATCTGGGTCGCATGTTGAGGGATTAGCAGAACCCTCCAATGAACATGGCAGCCCAGAATCCCTCAAATCAAGGGCCTGGTACTCCAGAGCAATGATGGGGAGATGACCCCGACAACCCACTGGTTCCCAGGGAGGAGGCACAGGGGGAAAAGGGGTGTAAAGCCTTAGAGGAAGCTTCCTTCCCCACTTGTGAAAGGCCCCTGGAAACCCAGGAACCAGAACCAGAATCTCCGGACCCCGAAAATCTGTAACCTAAAGAACAGAGGGCAGGTAGGAGAAATAAAGGGCCCAAAAAGACCCATTTTGTGGAGGAGGTTAGAATCTTCCAATTTGAAAGAGAGGGGTCCTCAGAGGATTAGGGAAAATGATCTTCTCCTTCAGGGATGGGGGAACTCCTCCCAAAGAAAAATGGGTTCCGAGAGATCCTGATCCAGACTGAGTAGATGGGGGAACTGAGTTAAAATCACCCATCATTGAACCCCAGAATGACCAGCCAGAATATCACCTGGCCCAAACCAATTCTGATGACTGCCTCCAAAAAGGGGGGGCAGCCCATAATCAGAACCAGGGGAGTCCAAAACTTCCCCAATATCCAACTGTCCTTTTTTTTGCAGATCCCCAAGCTCCCACACAGGATCATGCCTAAACCTATTCTGGGGACTGCCTCCAGAAATTGGGGGGCAGCCCCAAACCAGAGAAAGAAGAGTCCTTAGCTCCCCAAAGCCATTCTGAGGACTGTCTCCAAAAAGGTGGGACAGCCCCGAATCAGAAAAGGAGGAGACCGAGACTCCTCAAATCACTGAGTGTGAAATTGCTGGCTCAGATGCCCAAACCACCCAACTTCATTTTGGGGACCGCCTCCTAGAAGGTGGGGCAACCCAGAACTAGCACAAGAGGAACCCCAAACCTCACCAACCACTTCTGTTGACTACCTCCAGAAAGGGGGGGGGCAGCCCAGAAACAGAACAAGGGGAGCCCGAAACTCCCCAAATAGCAGTGTGTCAAAATCCTGTGCTAGATTCTTCTACTCCAACACTGTCTCTTGACCCAACTATCCCGGTGTCAGAGTCAGAAATGAACAAATTGACCATCAAGCTTACCAAGAGCACCCATTACCTTTGCCCCTTGGAGGAGAAAGAAGGTAGATTCTACGCCTCCATCCAAGTGCAAGGACAATGTGCAATTCCAGCACTGGTGGACACAGGATCCCAAGCAATGTTGCTGTCACACAGGATCTTTTAGCAGCTAAATTCAGGAAGGGGGGAAAGATACCAAATTCCTCTCAGCCCTCTTCCTGGACAGCTCCAGAACTTTAACGGGAAGGAAATTCCTGTTGAAGGGTCTGCAGAGCTGGAAATTAAAATTGGGCGACACAAAATGAAGCATCCAGTTCTAGTTGTGGTGCCAGAAGGAACCCCCTGTCTATTGGGGAATTACATTCTCTGCAGGCTGTCTCCCCCAATAGATTGTGTGAATAAGGTACTCCGGACTGAGACTCAGAGGCCAATTAAATTAAAATAAAGCATCAACCATGTTAGTCTAAATGGCACGTGCCACATGGTTGAACAAAAACCGGACCAAATCAGGTTCTACTTTCAAAACAATTACATACCCAATGTCACTGTCATAGCTGTGGGACAACCAACTGGTGATGAGAACTCCTCTCCATTTCTGCAAATCAGCCTCCCTTCCAGTCTCAAGTGGCATTCCACCCTGGAAGGAGATACATTGAAATTTTATACTAATGTACAATCGGAAAGCCCCAAGTCCATAGCCAAAATTGATATCAAACCAGCACAGAACTTAGCTGGCATTCTGAAAAAGAGTGAACAGCTCTTCCTCCTGATCCAGTTAAATGATGGGAAGGAGTCTGTCCTCGCCCGAGTTGACCTGAATAGCGAAGAAACCTTCATCAGCGAAGTATTATTAAAAAAACTCCCAAAAGACCAGACCCTACCCGCCATAGAGTTAGTGCAGCAATGGGTATGGGGCCTGGAAATGCCCCGCTCCAAACATCCTCTGCTTAGCATTTGCATGCTCAAAATGTCTAGGGATGAAAAAATCATAGTACATACTTGTTGGGTTGTGCAAGGTGTTCCTTCTGCTTTTTATATGAGCAGTGACCTCCTCAAACAAATCGAGATTAATTTGGACCCTAGTTATTGCCAAGCATGGTGCCAACTGGAGAGTAAATCACAGTGTCCTGGCAAACCTAAAGAAAGCCTTCCGGTCAGCACTAGTGCCGTGGTAGGAAATGGAATTTCCGAAATGGAGGAGAGGTGACCATCCCATGCCTCACCTGTCAAGACCATTAGTAAACATAGGCAGGGAAGATTGCCAATATTTAGGGAATGCAAGTGTCGTTCCCACTGCTGAGATCCCCCAAAGATGTGTGGGTACAGTAGTGGGAACATTTTCATAACCATGTTATGTTTTGTCTTCTAGTGTTGCCACTAAAACCCCAAGAAACCCCAAGGAGGACCACTCGGGGACCAAACACATCATTTAGGTATTTCCTAAGTAGTATTCATTTGACCAGCACAAATAATCTCTTTTTTTCAAAGAGATATATGAATCATACACTCATTTTAATGTCCCTTGAATATCATTGCACACTTTTGGAAAATTAAATTAGTATTTACTCTATATCTATACCAAAAACATCATTTAGGTATTTTCTAAGTAGTATTCATTTGACCAGCACAAAGTATCTTTTTTTCAAGAGATTTTTGATTCATACACTCATTTTTCTGTCCCTTGAATATCATTGCACACTTTTGGAAAATTAGGAAATTAGTATTTACTCTATATCGTATTTCATATATATGGAAACTTACTGAGTATTGTCACTCTTACTAAATACTCCAGACATTTTTAATCAGAGTTAGACTCCATATTATTAGGGGAGCTACACACATTTTTTGCAATCACATTCCTATCTGATATGCTTTTCTCAGTGGCAATGATCACTTTATTGCTAACTAATCAATGTTACTTACTTTGTTTACGTAGCATGATGCTACGTTAATGGATGAGCACCTCGACATATTGTATTGATTAATACCAGATACCCGTTGTATCGTGAAGTATCACTGTTTACATCTGATGTCACGCGCAACGCCGTGCATGACGTCATCACGTTTCTCGCCACCATCTTTGAATAGGTGGTTTGAGGTGTTCCGTGAGCGGAGATATATGCGACACTGCTGATTACAGTCATGAATTGTTGCAAGGATTGACCCCGTGAATTATGCCTCAGGTAACGTTGGGGATTGTTATCTCATCTGATTTGGGTCACCCCACTTTTGCATAGAGTCATACTCTCGCCAATAGGCTGATTTGTATTACACAGGTTGTGTGTCTTTTTGATTTCTTCTAGTCATTACGCCCTTTCACAGTTTATTTGACCTAACAAGAATCCATGAGTGTCCTTGAAGACTTTCGGACTAATCCGATTTCCAATTATAAGACTTCACGTTCTGGCAATTGCATAGGTAAGATTTATGTCCTATTTGAGTTTGCCACTGAGAAAATCTTCTTATTAGATAAATATGTACATTTTCTCTTCTGAATCCTATTAATTGTGGTATTTGTGGGATTTTCCTTATAGACAACAGCTTACTGACATCTTACAGTAACATTGATCAGTACGGGATACCACAATCTCAAGATTGAATTTACAATTCATTTTCAAGCGGTAAGCTGGTCACAGCATTTCTGCACTGTGAGACTTATATCACTGGGTATGAATAAGGAAGGAGTTGGACAAGGTTATTTAAAACAGATGATTAACTAGTTTCTGTGTTTGTTACAGATTTTTTGTGCTGGTATAATGGTACTCATTTTAGAGTTACACAATCAAACATGACAAAAATAACTATTTGGAGTAAATCTTTTAGTAAACCTACTTGGTTATTACAACATGCATACAAACATGGAGTATCTTACTTTCGCATGGTTCATTTTGTGTTTTTCTCTGTGACCCTTTGTGTTTTTTTTCTTGTGGACTTTTCATACATTTCATTGAATTACAATGGATCTTACCATCTTCCGAAACCATCCCCTCTGATCTAACCGATTATATATCAACTTCTGGTATGTTTTTCAATTTTGCTTTCAATTTCTCTTATTTCATTTATCATATGGGCATCTGTGTTTTTCACAATGTTGGCCTAATGTTTTGTTCAATGACATGTTTGTGGTACATGACTAAATGTTATTGCAAGTGTTGTTACAAATGTCTAATAGCCTTGAGGACGACTAATTAGGTCGAAACACGTGTCGGCTGATCTAAAAATAAAATGAATTCGATAAAGATTTGCTTTGAGAATATATTTATCTGAAATATCAATTGATAATATTTCATTACCTCATTGTACTTGAAATCTCTAATTGGTAGGGCGCAGGTCATCCTCCCAAAGTTTGACATCATTTGTTAAATGAATCCAAACTTTGTGGGAAGTTTGTTGGGATTTTGAGCAACCTGCAGCCAACCCCGGAAAAGAAAGAGTAAAAAATTGTACTATATCCTATATGTTGATAGAGTGATAGTGGAGACAAGCGCATAACCAATAGATCATTCCCACAACCCTTTATCTTGTTATATGTGCACATGCATTTCACCTTCCAGCCAGGTAAATACTCCACAAAATGTATTTTGCGCATAATCAGAATCAGTGACAAAAACTATTTCTTTGAGTCTATTTTCTACTGCTGTAGATATTGCCTTAAAAATAGTGGCCAATTCTGCCACTTGACTGCTTTTGGGGCCTACCCTCATGCTCACTCTTGGGATGCTGTTGCATTTAAACCACACATTTCCTATTCCTGACACAAGTTATTTTTCAGCATAAATTTCTATGTGGTATGCACATCCATCTACATGCACAGCTGGTCAATTCTTATATGTTTCTCCATTGAAATCCTTGTGTGGGGATTGCTGAAATTCATTTAAATTTGTAGCTCTGTGTCATCAGGCGCACAAACAGCTGCACAATCATGCAACTCTGCTAGCCCTTGTCGACTGGGCTTTTTCTATTTTCTCCATCTCTCACTTCTACTGGAAATCGCTGAAGTGCCAATGTTCATGAGGTGATTCTTGACTGGGCCAAACTCCCATATCTGATCCTCTTACTTTGCAAAAATTGCAGAGGCTGGTTATTTGTTTCAACAATCACCCGCTCCACTTGAATTATGGGATGGAAAGGTTGTAAGGCGCAGAAAGTGGTCTGATGTACTTTTTCTCATTCACTAAATTGGGTCTCTACCTGTGACAATGCCTTGCTAGCATATGCAATGGTTTCGCTATTTGCATGATGTTTTTGATATAACACTGCTGACATACATTGATCTGTGAATCCTATTTCTACAGAGAAATCCTGTTTTTTAGTTTTTTATTGGATATGCCAAACATGGTGCTTTCATTAGGCACCCTTTTAGCATGGCCACTTCCTCACTTTGTTTCTTTTCCCATTTCCAGGGTACACCCTGCTTCAGTAATCTTGTCAAAGGTTGCGTAATTTTCAATAATCCTTCTGTTGCAATTTGTCATTCCTAACAAACTCTTTAAACTTTTCAAGCTAGTGGGATCTTTTAGTTTCTGAATCACTTCCACTTTTTTTCTTTTGTGGGTTAATGCTCTGTCACTTCATGGCCTAGGAAGTTCACCCTTTTTCTGCACTACTGTGCTTTCTGTAAAGGTACTTTTTCCCCAGCCTTATGTAGCTGACTGAGTACATGTCTAATCTCATTGAAATGGCTTTTCAAATCTTCATTTTTGATTAGCACATCATCCACATAAACTATTGTTCCTCTTTCAGCCTTGCTCAGCCTTGCTCAGGAATATCCCAAACTCGCTCCCATTATTCACATACCCAAAAGGGGTCTGGGACCATGCATATCGTGATTTGTCAAATGCAAATGCAAATACATTTTGAATGTCTTCAGCTAGTGGCATACACCAGTATCTAGCTGTAAGGTCTAAGGCGGTAAATACCTGTGAGAAGTGAACCTGTGCAAGGCCCTGATCAATAAACGGAAGTGACCACCTTGAAACAGGTACCTTTTTGTTTAATTCTCATAAATCTGCACACACGCGCCATTGGCCATTGGGTTTAGCACACCTAATATATGAGTATTTGATGTACTATGAATAGGCCTAATGATTCCTCTAAATTCGAAATGTTTGATTATTTCAGCTAATGACTCCAGACATGCCAAGGGCAAGCTATTTTATCAGACAAATACTGGCTCCCTACCATGTCCTTCTGGTAGTGTGGTCACATGCAAATCAGTCAGCCCACAGTTATAGGCATCTTTGGCAAAAACCTGTTTAAACTCTATAAATATTTTCCTCAATTTGTCTTTTCCTTCATTTGTGCAAGAATCTGCAGCTTGAATCTGCTCCTCTACCATTTTAGAAAACTCTGGGAGGAACCTCTGTACTTTCCTCTAACCAGGTGTCAGTGTCTCTTTGGAGAGTTGCTGTGCTCAAATGTTTCCGAATATTGACCTCCACTTCCATATTCTTTTTTTCTCTTTTAGATTCATCTCACTCGAATAGAATACAATAATCCTGATGACAGCATACCATTTCACTTGGCTCATAAGGCTACAAAGACTGAACATTAAAGATTCCTTTATTATTAGACTCCATTGAGTCTGGTAATTCGCCCTGTGCAGTCACATAGCTTTCAGGGATGTTCCAGATCACTGGGCTACTGAAATCAGCAGTGTAGTAAGACTTATGTACCACAATTCCTAATGCTGTATTCTCTTCCAAATGAATGTCTTGATACCCTTTATTGTCCACCAGGATTTGTGAAGAGGGGGTCGGGATCCTGCAACCACCTCACCCTCCTACTAAATTTATGACAAGGAAGAAGGCCCCGAAACACTGCAATCATCCATTCTATTTCGGACTAATCCCTAACAGACCACAACAATGATGCATCAGCACACATGGACACAATGGTGACAGTTCCTTTCAGACAACTGGGAAGAGTTACCATGTAGGGAACACCCCCTTTACAGGGAATGGGATGTGCCTATACCCTCAATAGGACAGCCCATTGACGAACTTCATGTGTCAAATCGTGTCGATCACACCCGACCCTGCAGAGAAAGCTTGCATAGGGGTGGCGATAGGTGACATAACTTTTTCCTTTCTTGTTGAAACAGGAGCGACTAGGTCCTGCATTAGGGAAGGAGCATTTACATTGTCAGGCAATGCCATGAACACTCAAGTATTCTCCGGGGCTTGGCAAGTGGTTCCTTTCACAGACAACATCTCACTATCTATAGAAGATCATAATCTTTCACTGACTTTACTTTACCCACGACAGGCACCTGTAAACATATTGGGACAAGACATTTTGAGCAGACTGAACATGACAATTTCATTCACAGACAAGGGAATACAGTGTTATACACCAGGAGAACACATGCTCAATGTAGGACAGTTTGTTCAAGCCTATTGTGGGCGCACGGTATAGAGCGAGGTGTCAGTGAATGCCGAAATGTTCCAGTATTGAAATGACATTGCTGTTGCATGGGTTCCAAGAATGGCAGGGAAGGTGTGGTGGGTCCCAAACAAATACTTATTCATGCCCGAGCTACCATTGGATGAGGAAGAGTGAACCATAGTGCCAATAGAAATAGATCCAGTGGTTGTGATAGAGGACTGGATATTGGTAAACGGAATGGATGAAACAGGACGGGCATGGAGAGCAGTGATTGCAGTAGCAGAAGGGTGCAGATTGACCAAAATGACAGACGCAGAGCTATTCAGAGAAGAAAAGTTAGAACTAGAGATGGTGTTTGAAATGAGCTTGATTTATTGATTGCAAATACACTACATGGAAGTACCAGCCATAATGGCAATGGTGCTGGAGGCACCACCCCCATTATGGGAGGGGGACTTGGCCAAGGTATCCAGCTCCCTCTGAACCACAGGTCCCTATGATATGGGGCACATAAAGAGCATAGGGGGAGTGAAGATCAAGCTGAAGCCAGGAGCAATTTTACCAAGAGTAAAGCAGTACCCCTCACTACGCAAGCAGATGAGGACATTTATGAGACAATCAGAGCACAGATTGAGAGAGGCATTCTTGTACCATCAGAAACCCCATGCAACACCCAGGTGTAGCCAGTGTGGAAGGTGAATGGGGGTCATGACATTTCACACAAGATTTAGGCCTCTCAACCACATTGTAGAAGCAGAATATCCTTTAGTTGCAAACCCAATGACAATTTTGTGCAGCATTCCAATGGAAGCTGCCTGTGTCACTGTCATTGATTTGAATAATTCATTCTTCTCAGTACCACTTCTCCCAGACTCACAAGATTTGACCAGCTTTATGTATATAATCCAGAAGTGGAAACATACAAGACTTCCTCAGGGGTACTGCAAATCACCATCTATCTTTAAAAGAGTAATACAGATGTACTTGGGAAATATACAGATGGAGAGCACCGTTTTGCAGTACCTAGATGACATTTTGATTTACAGCAAGACAGAAGATCAGTGTAGGCAGGACTCAGTACACTGCTGGCTGTGTTAGCTGACAAGGGATACAAGGTAGACAAGGACAAGTTACAGTACTGTTAGAAGGAGGTGCTATACATAGGACAGACAATATCCTAAAAAACACAGATCACCCCAGAGAGAACACAGACAATACGCAAAACACCTAAGCCCACGACAGTGAGGGAAATGCAACAGTTCATAGATTTAGCAACTACTGCAGAGCATGGGTCTTCGACTACAGCACATACATAAGGCCCCTACTGGGCGCCTAGAAGGAAGCACAGAAAGGAAAGAAAACACTAACATGGACGACAGAAATGACTGAAGCCTTTGACATGCTGAAATAGGAAATAAGCAGAGCACGAGTGTTAGGGATCCCACACTACAAAAATGAGATTTTCCTGTTCTCACAAACTGACGGTGTAGTGATGAAGGCAGCACTAACACAAATGACAAGCATGGGACACAAGCCAATATCTTACTACAGTGGGAAACTCGACCCAGTAATGAGAGGACACTATCAGTATGAACAAGCTTTGCAGCTGCTGCATTTGCAGTGGAGAAGTCAGCTTCGATAACCATGGGGTGCACCACCACTCTCTACCTGGAGCACACCCTCTTTGCGATACTGCAGAAGCCAAAGAGTACACTGACTACACAAAGAGCATTGGGGTACGAGGCAATACTATTGAATGTAGGGCTGAACATAGTCAGATGCAGACTTGTGAAACCAGAAGTATTTTTAGTAGATGTCCTACGGATAGGATTCTATGCACACAACTGTAAAGTAAACATAGAGATTTTCAGTGACACTCGCAAGGTAGAGGAGGATGCACTTGAGGGGGAGAGATGCTCTATATTGACGGGTCTTCAACAATTGATAAGACAGATGGAGTCAAGAATACTGGAACTACAGTAGTAAGACTGAAGGAAGACAGGTCAAGTGAAGTAGTTGCCAGTGCGCGACTACCATCCCATTACTCAGCACAAGCAGCAGAACTAGTGGCCCTAATATTCACACTGGAACATAGCACAGAGAAGGAGGTGACTATGTATTCTGACTCCGCCTATGTGATATCCGCAGTATACTCTGGACTGTCACGATGGCTCAGGAGAGGATTCGGGAAGGCAGATGGGACTCCAGTACAGCATGGACTTATATTGGGACATATTAATCGAAGTAATTGCTTGGCCAAAAAGGATAGCCATAGTGAAGTGCCAAGCACACACTAAAGGGGAAGATCCCATCTCAAGGGGGAACGAAGGAGCAGACTTTGAGGCAAAGTGCCCAGCATATTTTGGGGAGCTATGGGAATTAGAAAGAGCCCCCAAAGCACAAGAGTGCACCAGGAATATTGTGCTTAAGGAGGGGTACAATGGACTGTCAGAAGCACAAATCATGGAATTGCAGGGAGCTGTATCCGGGTAAGAGAAGGAATTGTGGACCAGGAGGGGATGCACAACATCTCTGACAGAGGCCCTCTGGCAGCAGGATATCACAGAGAAAGTCATGATGCCACTAGCATTATTGAACCCTGTATTGATACAATTGCACTATTCAACACACATGGGGAAGGAGGTCATTGCTGCCAGCATTGGAGAAACATGGTTCTGTCCTAATTTGGCAGAACATGTGGCTGAATTTGTGAGTAATTGTTTGACCTGCCAGCAGTTTACAGCAGGGCATACCCTAAGAGCTGTGAGAGGGGCCATACCTAGACCAGTAGGTCCATTTCAGCATTTGCATGTGGATTATGTAGACATGATCCAAGTTTGCCACGGATACCGCTACATGATAGTGTTTGTGTGCCCATTGTCCAGGTGGATAGAAGCCGGTCCCTGTTCACATGCAGATGCCCTTAGAGTGGCTAAGTTCCTGGTCATGAAAGTGTTCCCAAGATGGGGTGTCTTGCGGTCTGACAATGGCCCTCACTTCACCAGTGAAATCTTTCAGCACATCACAGTGTTGTTGGGCATCCAACACAAATTTGACTCATAATTCAGAGCTGTAGAGCTCAAATGTATGGTCTCCGAAAATGTGAAGCTGCTGAAGCAGACAGTGGACAGTGATTGATGGTGGGAAAGGAGAGCCCATCTCAGGCAGCCAGGCACAGATTACAACAGTATGCAACAAGTGCTGCACCCGACAAGAGAATGTTCTCTTACGGCAAAGCTGGTGCACACTAGTTACAATACAGACACATCACAGTGAGCTGATAATCATAATGGATCCCATGCCCGGGCTCATCAGCTCTAGCCAATCACATTTTAGTACCATAGGGGTGGGTAGCAACAGGCGAGAACCAATCGTAGACCCAACACACCAAAGTGTTGACATCATTTGAGGGTAAAACCACCCTGTGAGCCAAGGAAGTGCGAGATGTGCATGAATATTCTCAGTTCCTGTGCTGATCCGTATTGGTTTTGTCTGTAATAAACCACAGTTTGAACATGCCATTGACTGAGTCCTCTGTGTATCCTGTGGGAGGGTGTTGGGCCCTCCAAGTCCATGTACTTCAAGTATCCCTCTTCCATAACTGGGAGTTCTCCCCAACATTTGAATGAGCCCATCCCCAATCTTTATCAGTGGTGTATGTACACAATCTAACCCTTGTTGCTTTATGCAATCATTTAGGCATACACATGCATCAGAATCTTTTATCTGTTGTCCCTTCCTGTATTTTAATGCTACTGTAAATTGTCTGGTAAATGCAGAAATGGTAACATCCATTTTCACTTGAAGCTCAATGGCATATGGCGTCATTTGCGCACAATGGTAAGCTTGACCCTTGTATTTAAATTCAAGTGCAGCTCCATCCAATCTGGACCAGACCTTTTGATTTATAAAGCACATTCTGTGCATGATGTCATTTCCCCAAAAAATGTGTTTTGTGTTCCACTCACGATCCACACATTGTGATGAATACTTTTAGAGCTGATTGTAATCTTTAACATGCATCTTCCTACAATTCTTTGTCCCAACTCGGTGTCATCTGGGCCAAAGATGTGTTGGTTCTTTATATTAAAATTTGGGATCTCCACTCTGTTAGGTATTTGCCTGAGTACCTTTTTACTAAGGAAACTCCTTTCATGCTCAAGCATCAAAGTGGCCTCAATCATTTCAGAATACCCATTCACGTGGATAGTTATCCATGGCTGCCCTTCTCCCATGTGTATTTCTGAGATTGTTGAAATGCATTTTTCCTGATTTAACACTGGAGTAATATTTGGTTTTCATTTTTCTTCATTTAGATAAAAACACAGCATGTTTTCATCTATTTCTGTTTGCCAGTTTTTCTTAGGGCCCAAATAAATATCCAAAGACTGCTTGTATTTTTCTCCTCCCTTTTTATCCTGACACATTCAAAGGGGGAATGCCCAAATCTGATTTGCGAAAGCCAGTATCCCAGAATGCTTTATCGTGTGCACCATAGAAACCTGCATAGTCAACTGTATATTCCAAATTGCTCTCTTTCTCGTAAGTGATGTCCAAGCAGAACTACAGATGACAGAAATTACCCTGGCTTTTATAGTGCAGGAAATACTAGAATCATGTGAGATAGTGTAAATAGAAAATTGCAAGGTTATACGAAATTGTTGGGCAGTACAATTTCCCATTAAAAAATTAATGCTGCAGGTGAAATATAGAGCTGGTTGAGCTAAGATTCTTCAATGTACTTTATGTATGAGTTATACTTATTATAAAGCTTGAGAAATGTCTGCTATACTCTGTTTGACATGTAATGGCAAAATGAGTGATATAAACCCCTCCCCACAATCATATGCATTTGACATTTAAACAACAGGCAATAATTAAACTTCTCCACAGATGCACATTGATCATATTCATATGAAATCACAGTCATTACTGAACAATGATTTAATGTAATGTATTATGGTTTCCTTTTTTAGGGGGTTATTTTTTGTACTTCTGGGGGTGCTTTTCCAGTGTTTTCAAAAATGTTCAGAATTTGTGTTTATCAGTGTTTTCCCGTTTCCCCCTTCAAAAAATCGCAGATAACAGTTTTTCTCTAGTGTAAGCACACACATATTATTTTATTGTTTTATTGCATGTGTAAGTAGGGTCATGTCTCTCAGAGCAAGATGTTATGAACACTTTCCGGAGAATAAAGATGAATGTGTTAATCAGGTAATACCTAACATCTCCACAAGTCAAAATTATTGTAGTAAATCATGCAATACTTTTTCACATACTTTGACCATCCTTGCCCTTTCTTTTCTTCCCATGAAGACTTTGATTTGTAAAAACTCCTTTCCACATTGTAGAGAATGTGAGCAGATAAGGCATAGTGTGATTACAGGATTTGCCTGGGAGCACTCACATTGGTGGAAATAAGGATTATTTTGACTGTCAAAAGAAATAAACTCCAAAAAGATAATAACTGTTTATCAAGTGCTGCTCACTACAAAATGAGAAGGGAGTCTCATTAATGTACCCAATGGGGCTTGATTGGAGGGGGTGTGCAGGCCAAAACATTTTGCCGGGTATGGGAATATCAGGGGATCCTATAGCAGAATGTTGCAAAGGCAACTCTGCAGGTTAAGTGAATGTTGCTGAGGTGTTATATGTTTATTCCTTCCAGTAAACCATGTGGCCTTGTTCCTATTCCTGCTGCAACATGTGTTGTAAAAAGTGTTGTTTTGACTGGGGATGAGCGAAGCTCTCTCCCTTCACTCTGTGTGGGAACATTTGACCCCCCGGTGAAAATCAAGCCTGGCACCCATGAATATCCTCACTGTAAGTGAACATATCTTGAAAGTGAAATATACAAATGTAGTTCAAGTGACCTTGCCCTTAGAAGAAAATGTGCAAGACAAAAGAGCATTGGACTTTTAAAAAAAAGTCATGAACACCATTATTAACGGGCCCATTGTTAGCATGGTCCCCATTCCAATTGAGCCCTATGGGGGCTCGAATGGGAATGGGGGTGGGTTCCCTGAATGGGGAAATACTGGGTCCTCCAAGGTTGGAATGGCCCGGTAATTCCCCATTCAGGGATCCCGGGCCGGGTATGTGGTAAGGGGGTAGCCATGGTGCTACCTCCAACCTTGGAATGAGTCCCACTGTGTTAATGCTGATGTATATTGGGCCACATTACGAGGTTGGAGGTAGTCATGGCGCTATCCAATAATGGTACCGAGTCCGCCCTCGTTCAATGGGGACTTACCGGTCTATTCCGACCTATGCGGGACCGGTAAGTCCCCATTGAAAAAGCCATTCCCCATTCCCATTTCAGCCCCCATAGGGCTCAATGGTAAGGGAGAAGGCGCTAATAACGGGACCACAAATTGTGGTACCGTTATTAGCTCTGAAGTCCCTTAACTGGCCCCGTCCATAATGCCTGGTTAAACCAGGCATTAAGGAAGGGACCCGCTAAGGGACCACGGAATAGGGCGCAAAGGGATTACCAGCACCGATGTCCTTAACGGTGCCCGGTATCCCTTTGTGCCCACCTTGTAATGAGGCCCAATTGTGTTGAGTGGGGTATCTGCAGAGTGGTATGCAAACGTGTGACACGTGAGGTGCGTTAACATGGCAATGTGATGTTGACTCTGTAAGGGGGATGGACAGGCATATTCGTGGTGGTTATAAGAGACATGGGGGTCATTCCGAGTTGGGCGGTAAGGTATACCGGGCACCGGTAAGGAGACTGGTGCCGGTAATCCCTTACCGCCTACTTCCAAGGTTCCTTAGCGGGAACCGTAAAGGACGTGTGGTCTGAACACACATCCTTTACGTGTCTGCTAAGGGACCAGGGCGCTAATAACGGCCTGCTATTCGCGGGCCCGTTATTAGCGCCTTCCCCATTCCCATTGAGCCCTATGGGGGCTCAAATGGGAATGGGGAATGGTTGGTTGAATGGGGATTTAGCTGGTCCTCCAGGGTCGGTATGACCCGGTAAATCCCCATTCAGCCACACCGGACCCGGTATGGGAGGCAGCCATGGTGCTAATAGCACCATGGCTACCACACAACTCGGAATGACCCCCAAGGGCCCAAACACTTTGAGATTGGGCAGAAGACTGTTGTCAACATCATGGAGAAAGGCAGGTATTGCAGTGAATCTGGGACAGGAAATCGCATGGAGAGAAGTGGCTGGGCCAAACAGCACCATTCGGAAATGGCAAATGCAGAATCTGTCCAGCAGACAGCTTATGGTGTATTTGTCTTTGTGACTCATGGGCCCGAATCCAGGAAAACCTGGGGGACATTGCATCAGTGCACATCAGTCCCCACTCCATCAGGCTCTAACACCTTCATGCAAAGTGGATGAATGGCATGAAATGAAGGACGATGATGTTTGTAAGTAGTGCTGTTGATTGACAGAACAGGTACGATCTCAGTGACAGAACAGCAGTGTCTGCCATTATGCAACCAAGGTACATCCACCCCATGGTGACAGCAAGGGCAAATATTGGAGTACTTTGAAAGACCTGCACCTGCCATGTGGCCACACATTATGTATTCCTGCCTCCTACTTCATCTGCTCTTTCACCTTCCTATCACACATTTTATTGTCAAATGGCCCCATATGTTTCATCATGCTGTGGCCCTTTGCCATACACCCCTTGATTCCAGGCACCTGAGTCGAGATTGGTGAGTCCCCTTTTTTTGTCATCAGTAAATATATCTATTTCATTGAGACATTTATGAGTTCATAGAGATGTTACGGGAGGGGATGGAGAGCTCGATGTGCACACAATGTAGCACTATTGTGCTTTAGTCAATGCGACAAAGTTATGCAGGTCCACCAAAGACTTGATGCAGAATACGTCATATAAAAGGGCATCATGATATTTATCCACAAGTCTTTAAGGGTTTTGTGTAGTGAGTGCATTTGGACCTATGACAATAGTCTCATGATCCATGTAACTGACATGAAAGTATATATGTATGTTGTGATATACAAAGCAGTGCCAGGCTATATTTGTATGGATGTGATAGATGCTTTCCCTTAGGGTGTGTTGGGTGTGTGTGTGCGTTTGTGTGTATATTGTGTTAACACTTGGTGGCAGGGATTATAAGGGTGTTTAAACTGCTTCCTCCTGAATTGGGACCCTGGACTCCAACTGTGCCTGTCAATCTCAGTCTGGTGGCCTCAAGGGATTCTGGAAACAGCCTGCTTGATTGTGGATGAAGTAAAAACATTGCATGCTGCTTGTTTGCAGCGAGTCAGTCCAGGTTCATCCCACCTAGTGTGACACATGTTATGTAGGTAGAGGTGTGCATACATTGTGCCTATTGAGGATAGTAATCATTATTACTCATAGTCTTCCTCAACCCAAGGATGGCAAGTTGAGGTTGACACCTCACCTCCTGATGGCTGTGATGATGAAGAGGGAGATGGGGACATGTCTGGAACTGTTAGGCAATCCGTTTTTGTCCTTGAAGGTCCTGTTGCTGCATTTGTATATCAGAGTGCATGAACACATCAGGGTGACAGTTTGTGTAAAATGGCAACTGGACCCTACAAGCTCATAACCATTGTTGCGACACATGAGAACAGACATTATGGAATTTGTAATGAATGTAGTCATTATAGCATTCTTTGTTCCCTTTTGCCTGCATGTCATTTCATTTGCAATGCATGAAGGGTTCAATAGCACATAGCTACATGGCACTTCCATATTGGGCACAATATGTTCACCAGCATACACTCACAGGGGTGAGTCTGGGTTGCATATCCGTCTCCGTCATGTGTACAATTTCAGATATAGAGCAACTGTTATTTCTTTAGTGTCGTATCATCTGCATTGATATTGGGTGTTATAAGCACCTGCATGTTGATTACACAGCCTAAACTTGCTCTTCCATATGTTGAACTGCACACCAATTAAACACAAAAAGAAGCTGAGGGAGTGGCACTGCTCACTACTAACCAACCCTCATTCAGGTTTTGCACCTTTAACAACACACATTAGGGTTAGGTGGGAGCAAGATACTGTTTTCACGATAAAGTACCCTAGACAAAATCACAAGCCAGTGAGACCATTGGGTGCTTGCTATGCATTAAATTCAGAGGCACGCAACAGGTTTAGATTCAAATGGCAATGAAAACAATTTTATTAACATATATAGATAATCATAACAAGGTGCTTAAATGCACTTAAAAGTTTCAACACGGGGAGGACATACACAATTGTGGCAATAGTAAAAAGACAGTAAAAAAACAGTAAAAAGCAGTGAAAAAGAAAAGTTGCAGACAGTACAACAAAAGGTCACAAATATTAAGTCAGATGGCCTCAAAACAATGCGGTGTTTTGAAAGTGTCTTGTGCTGTGCAAATATGCAAGTAAACTAAATCTAACCCTCCATACAATAAGGGATGCAGTTCCCATTTTAGAACCTCTAAGGTAGTCAGCCACCACGCCACTTGGAGAGGGAAAGCCCTTCCCTCCCTTCCCTCCCTACTTTGACTTGATAATGCAGTGTTTTTAGAATATGGCTACCTTAGAGGTTCTAAAATGGGAACTGCATCCCTTATTCTAACTCTCTCATCCCTCTGTCATCCCTACAGGTAGAGGATGAGAACTACCGCAGACAACGCTGCATGTTCAACTAAGAAGGCACACTTTTTGGTGCTTTTACCATACCCCTGAGGAATGTGGCCTATCAACTTAGCACCACAGAAACCGGTCTGCTGTAGAACAATCTGATCTAGTGCCTAACACAACCCGCACAGTTTCAGCTTGATCCTGTTGAGGATCCCTGATAAAAATAAACCATGGGTCCAGTACTATAAAGAAACCTCAATAGAGGAACCTACTGAAGAACACTGTCTTCCTTGTTTTTAGAAAAACCTGCACCTGCTAATACAGAGAAAACCTATCAAAGACATTTTCTTTTTCATCTGCAAAGCAGCAGACACATGTTTAGACCGAGGTGGTGCAACATGTGCCTTTTAGCACGACACAGTGCATCCACACCAGTTTGAAAGCCTAGCCAGAGACCATTTCCACCTTACAAGCTGTGTGTTCCTTTAGTGTGACTACTGTATTGGGCAACTCAGAGTTGGCAATCCCTAAACAGTCCTTTGTGTTTTGTATAGTCCTTCTTACAGCCATGGGCTGTGGACTGAAGCTTGAACTCTCAAGCACCCCTGCACCATTTTGCCTGTTGTTTTGCAAGTATACCCACGCCCCACTACCTCACAGGCCCCAGTGAACCATAAACCACAAGACAACCATGTCAGAAGCAAGATGCCTAGCTTTTGCTGAAGACCTAGTAGAAACTATTCTATCAATCCCATCTATCCTAGGTGAAGATGTGACCATTCCTACAGCAGGCACCACGACTGATGAATGGAATGAACTAGAAGTCCTTAAGAAACAACTCTTTAGGACAGACCTTCATGGAGCAATCATGACAGAGTACTTACGAGCACATGCAGCACCAATGGGCCTACTAATAAGGATAGAGCCAAGAATCTTCCTTGAACACCTAGAATTCAGAAAAGATTGGAGCTTTATATCAAACAAATGTACAAGGGACTGGTTAATACTAATCATTAGCACGTCCAAATCCGTGCCAGAAAAACTAATGAAAGAAATAGAAGAAAAACAAGAAACCATGAAATCCTCTAATGTACTCGCACAATACAAGAAAAGTCTGGAAGATCTGGATGCCGCCATGAAGGACTATAGAGACTTTAACCTAAATAAGAAAGTAACCAAACTTAAGAAAGACTTGGCTGCCTATTCCCAAGAAAGAATCCATCCATACATCACAGACGCATACTACGAAGATCTGAGTGTGAACAACCTGGCAGCACGGGTCAACAACTAAACCAGCACAACAGAAAGAGGATCCAGAACAACCGAGTAAGACCGAACAATTGGACCTTCTCGAGTGGGAGCTCCGGGAGCGGATCCAATGCATCAAGATCTAGCAACTCCGTCAACAATACTGCCCCACCCAACGCCAACTTTCCGGCCCAACCTTTTTTTCAAAGAGGTCAAGGAAAAACCAAGACCAAAGGCAGAGGCAACTGGCAGCCACAAGTGCACTGTCAAAACCAGTCACCCCCATAACCCGCAGCAACGGTCGTGACCAAGGACAACCGGGACCATCGGTCTAGCAAACCCTCAGAATCAAGGAGAACCAGGGGAGCAAAGACCACACATCGAAAACCTAGTGATGAATCTTCGAAAACCTAGTGATGAATCTTTCCCAATACACCCTCTCTACAGATGAAATAGACCTACTGGAAAAGGGACTCTCTTTCGTACACTCGGCAGACCACGATCCATTCCAGACACAGAAAGAAATAGCGCAACTGATAAGGAAAATAAGACTAAAACAGTACTTTGGGCTGATTGCAACTACAGGAGAAAAAGGTGCTACCAACCTGAGAGGAAAATCTACCTTTTACCCTACACCGAATGGCATTTCACCTTAATCCATCATGTTTGATAAAGCACTGCTGAAGAAACTCCAAGAACTAGAATCAGAGATACTTCCTAGCTATAAGAACTTCTCCAAGAAGAATAAGCTGACACTACAATCTCTAGCAGCAAATGAACTGATCACCATCAAGCCAGCTGATAAAGGGGGAGTGACCATCATAATGGATTCCACGGCTTACAGCAAAATGGTCATGGACCTCCTCCATGACCACTCTAGCTACAGACAACTAGGCACAGACCCTACCAAATCCATCAGGCAGCTGATAGTGCCTATCCTGGAAGAAGCCAGTGCCGAAGACTTGATCAGTAACAAGGAATATGACTTCCTTAATCCCAAAACTCCCTGGAAGCCGGCATTCTATGCATTACCCAAAGTGCACAAGGGGAGAAACCCCCCACCCCGAGCAGACCCATCGTGTCCGGTATAGGATCTATCCTGGAACCTCTCTCCCAATTCGTGGATTTCTTCCTAAAGCCAGAAGTAATCAAGATGAGATCATATCTCAAAGACACTACGGCAGTCTTAGAACTAACACAGGACTGGCAGTTCAATTCCACACGCAATCTTCTGGTGACACTGGACATCGAATCCTTGTATACAAAAATTCCCCAGATGGCAACACTGAGAGTTATCGAGAAGATCCTGCAAGAAAAAGATTCACCCATGCAAACTCCAGTCACGTTGGCTATGCAACTAGCAGAGATTGCCCTGAAAAAAAATGTCTTCATCTACGACAACACCTATTATGAACAAGTGTCTGGGACGGCCATGGGAGCCCCCTTTGCTCCAAGTCTCGCTAATCTGTATGTCGCCAATTTCAAAGAAGAAAAGCTTTACAGTCCCAACAACCCTTGGCTACCCAAAATGGAACTCTGGTCAAGGTACATCGATGATGTTCTACTGATATTCACAGGCGACGAATTAGATCTCGTCTCCTTTATGGAGTAGCTTAACAACCAAACCCGTTCCTAAGATTCTCGGAAACACATAGCAAGAGCTCAGTTCGCTTTCTAGAGCTCACCCTTGAGATAAGAAATGAAGCCATTGTAAGTACAGTTTTCAACAAACCTATGGATAGGAATTCACTATTAACCAAAAGAGTTACCATCCGTGTTAATACTGCAGTATGCAATTTAATAAAGCTGTTGTCAAACAGACTTTTACCGCCAAAGTCTACAACAAGCTCACCTTGACAGATCATTGAATCCAAATGGGAGGACCAATGCAGCAGTGAAAGCTCCCCTGAGACAGCTCTGGTCTCTCCGACCCGGGATAGGATAACCCAGGGGAGAGGACGGGACCACCAGGGAAACCCTCTAATGGGAAGAAAACCCTGGTCGAGTCCAAACTCGTGCGGATCGGGAGGCTGAAGTAGAAGCGTCTCGGATGGATGGCAGAACAAGGAAGTCACACAGGAGGCTTCTTCTAGGTACACGGGAGAAGAAAAACAGAAGAAAGTAAGAGGCAGGAAGAAAGTAGAATGGTATAGTGGGAAACAGAAAATAATCCTCTCACCATCGAAGGAACGAAGATGGAGGAAGAATATTCAGGACTGGAGATCGGATGGTTAGTGGAGCAGCGGGAGAGACTCTGGAAGGAATCAACAGGTGAGAATCCTAATCGAAGTGAAGGGGGAGCTCTCAAGGGACTAAACTCACTCTAACGAAAGTCTTGGAGGAACAGGAAACACTCCGGTCTGCCGGATTGGTCTGACGGAGAAATGTGCCGGGGAAGACTGAAGGGTGAATCTGGATAAAGGGAAAGAACAGGGTTAGGAGAGATGATAGGCACAATTAGAATGGACTAGAATAAGTAATGGAAAGTATCAGAAGCAAACTCAAGGAGCGCCAAAAGCAGTAGCGAAGTGAAGCATCGTCCGCTTCGATTCCGTATAAAGGATCACGTGAGCGCTTGGCCGTACGTCGGAGAGACGTGCAAAGACTGGACCGCTGCAGGTATTATGGGGAATCCCACGGGCATCCATCTTGGAACTACCTGTAAGAAGAGTACCGCACAAGCGGGTAC
Source organism: Ambystoma mexicanum (assembly GCF_040938575.1). NCBI lineage: Eukaryota > Metazoa > Chordata > Amphibia > Caudata > Ambystomatidae > Ambystoma > Ambystoma mexicanum. Next base: position 1,228,503,157 of record NC_090935.1, read on the forward strand.
GTGCCCACAAAGACCATCTGTGGCGATGTGTAACAATCCGGCTAGCCTGAGAAAAAACGTACCCTTTGAACAGTTTCTCAGGTACCGCAGAAACTGCACAAAACTTACAGACTACAACCGACAGTCATCTTGCCTGGCCACTAAACTGATAAATAGGGGGTACCCTAAACGCATGGTGAAACTGGTGCGGAAAAGAGCCATGAATATCCTGTGAGAAGTTACTTTGGAACACCATGCAAAGCAGAATGAGTCCAACGACCAAATCACAGCTGTCTTTAGTTTCTCGCCACTGACAAACAAAATCAAGAAAGAGCTAATCAAATTTTGGCCTATCCTCAACGTCGGCACTCTCTGCCTAGACGTCCCCAGGTTTGCCATCAAAAGAAGGAAGAACCTAAGAGACTCCCTTGTGCATTCATACAAAGACACAGAGCCTAAACTCAACACCCTCTGGGGACAGAGCCAAGTAGCAGGCCATACTCCCTGCGGGACATGCAGCGCATGCTCTAGCACCAAGAGATCCACCAGCATCGATATAGGCTGGCATTTCCCCTGGACCCAAAAGAATCTAACTAACTGCAACAGCTGTAATGTGATCTACATCATCACGTGCCCGTGCAACAAATGCTACTTGGGCATGACAACGCGCCCCATCAAGACACGGCTCGCAGAGCACAGATCGTGCATACGCACTAAGAAAATCACAGCACCGATGGTGGAACATTTTGTAGCACAGAAAGATAACCCATCAGACTTCACGTGGTCAATTATCAAAAAAATGGTAACACCCAAAAGGGGAGGGAACATCCACAACCTCCTATTTAGACGAGAACAGCTGTGGATCTTCCGCCTCAAGACAGACAAGACTGGTCTCAACTAACCGAACAGCTGGCAAACCCTGGCCACACTTTGACCAGCACAAGCGCCCGGTTGAGGGGCCTCTGGATACCAGAAAGTAGTAAGCACGCAACCTCTTCTACCTGTGCAACACTCTGATATTGACGCTGTGCGAAACTGTGCAGGAGCTACCTCCTGATGGGTCTGTGTCTGAACATTCGATGGAGAATGACTAGCTGATGGAACGTTGTTCCAGCTGCACTTTTGCATTTTTGCATTTCTGCATCCTTACATTCGTTGGCCTAGGCCACTATCGCAATATACTAGAGTATATAGTGACAGTGAGTGTTATCATCCACCCTTTGTGATAGGACCATCTGATGGAACCTTGCAACACACTTTATTCTGGCAAATTTACATCTGGACAGTTTGTGTGACTATGCTTTGATTAACTGCTTTTGAAACTGTCGTGCTCGTCTGGTCTGGGATGATGCAAGCTCCCGAGATCACAGAGATTAGCCCCATCCTGCATAATTTGAGTCAGAAAGCCTGACTCCAAGATGGCCGCCGGCAGTCCACCACAGGACGGCCATCTTGGCACGTGACGCTTGAGGCGCCATGGCAACTACAAACACAAGGGTCTGGCGAGCCGCAGTGTCGAGAATCCTCGCGCGTGGCCCACCAGACCGCACTGACATAAGCAGAAGGTAAGCCCACGCTCTGGACCCGGCATGCGCCTTGTCACTCCCCCGCGAGCGGGGTTGAGAGACACGCGCTCAGGCGCAGAAACAGAGTGAATTTGCAGACGGGGGGGATCCCTTGATCTGATCCCATCTGCAGGTCTACTTGCAGAACTAGCTGACGTGCTCGGCGCGACCAACAAAAAGTGTTAAAGGCACATTTTGGTTAATGAAATCTCACAAATGCTAAATGTTTGCTTTCGTGACTCGTTGCATTTGTGCAACCAACAATTCAGTAAACATTGTTTTTGGCCCGTAGGTCACAGGCCGCCTCACCCCCCGTGCATAGAGCCACCACGCAACTTGGAGAGGGTAAGCCCTTCCATCCCTACTTTGACTTGATAATGCAGTGTTTTTAGAATATGACTACCTTAGAGGTTCTAAAATGGGAACTGCATCTCTTATTCTATCTCTCTACCCCTTCCTCCTGTCATCCCTACAGGTAGAGGATGAGAACTACCACAGACAACGCTGCATGTTCAACTAAGGAGGCACACTTTTTGGTGCTTTTACCATAGCCTTGAGGAACGTGGCCTATTCATTTAGCACCACAGAAACCGGTCGGCTGTAGAACAATCTGACCTAGTGCCTAACACAACCTGCACAGTTTCAGCTTGTTCCTGTTGAGGATCCCTGATAAAAATAAACCATGCGTCCAGTACTATAAAGACACCTCAAGAGAGGAACCTACTGAAGAATGCTGTCTTCCTTGTTTTTAGAAAAACCTGCACCTGCTAATGCAGAGAAAAGCTATTAAAGATTTGTTTTTTTCATCTGCAAAGCAGCAGAGACATGTTTAGACCGAGGTGGTCCAACATGTGTCTTTTAGCATGACACAGTGCATCCACATGAGTTTGAAAGCCTAGCCAGAGATGCTGGCTCCTTCCAACCTTTTCCACCTTACAAGCTGTGTGTTCCTTTAGTGTGACTACTGTATTGGGCAACTCACAGTTGGCAATCCCTAAACAGTCCTTTGTGTTTTGTATAGTACATTGGTCTGGAACACCTTGGCTTCTGCACTATGTGCCTGGCTCGGGACACAATATGTGGATTTGTTGTGTAACCCGGTATCTGAGGGGTCAGGCTCGTAATTAGTACCATGAAAATGTTGGCACAGGTGAAGTTTTGCACATGAAATTGAAAATTCATGTAGGTTGGTTGGGACAAAACCCATGCCACGTTCAATTACTTTCTTTTTGTTTTCTGTGGGAGTATATGATGATAGATTCACCATAATGCTTGCATGCTTCTGGTTATCCGGGGCTCGAGATCAAAGTCCTCCGGATTCCTCTCTAAAAAAGGGGCCGGATGATTTTGCATGGTGGTGGTCTTGTTGTGAAAATTCCCAAGGTTAGGGTTATTCCTGCCTCGATAGTTGTTACGCAAGCCTCTGGGTCTGCAGTTGGGTTGTCCTCGTCTTGGAGTCAGGTCACCATTGAAGCTCCCATTACTGGAGCTGAAAGACGTGTTTCTAAACTGGACCTTTTTCTCACATCCTAGCTGGTTGCTGTCGGTCTGAGTTTGTTGAAAGTAGTTCTCTTTAGTATATTTAAAGGCTTTCTCATGAGAGAAATTGGTTAGGTCTTTATTCATCCTTCTAACTCTCTCTCGCAAAGTCTCGTCCTTAAAGTTCGTCATTTCCAGTTTCAATGTATCTAGTCTCTTTTTGTAGATCTCCAAAGTGACTATCTTTTGGATTTCTTCCTCTAATGTTCTGAGGTCTGTTAGAATTTTTTCTGTCATTTCTGCTGCAGTATCAATATTAATTTATTATCGAGGAAAAGTCGGGGTTTGTTTCTCAGGACAAGTCCTTGGGGAAGGGTGCCTTTTCTAAGATATTCCAACATAATTGATCCGTGTAGTTCAGTCAGAACTGCACACCAATGCCTTTTGGTGAAAGTGTGTTGGGGTCGCCTCAGAACTCACAAAGAATAATTACAAAAGTAGTCAAAAAGGAGTTTATGCAGACAAGGAGTAATGCAGGTTTATTCAGGGCCCAGGTGCAGCTGGGACAGCTTTATTCAAACAGATCATGTAACAGAACTGCATGAAAAGGCACCGTCAAAGAAGCCCCCCTAAAACTAAAACTTTTATAATAATCAAGCTAATTAAAATTTGTAACTTTGCGACATAATAACATCTCCCTACACCGAGTGGATTGGTGCTTGCACATCAGACCTGTATAGAAAAACATACATTATATTCTATAATTGGGTCCACAAACCTCCCCACACTGCCCTCAATTTTAATTTGTGATGTCACAATCCAACTCCCACTTCCCACATCATAATAACAACTCACTGGCACAATTGAGATGACCAGCGGAACTTTATTCATCCATCCCGGTCATCTCATCTAAGTTCTCATGAGAAGCGCTCCCGACCATGACACTGTCAGAGCCTTGGACCACGGACATACTGCCACTGGGGCTTTGTTGCAGTTTAATAAAAAGCTAATACATGTTGGCTACAAAGGCATGCTACAAGGACTATTTACCACGTTTTAGCCTACCTCTATGTTTGGTTATGATTACCTGTGGGTTATACTTTGGGTTATACTTACCTGTGGCCCTAAATTTCTGTTACATGTAAATCCCTTTTAATTTGGGTTTGCCTTATGTAACAATTAGAAGGAGCACCCTCCCCCTTTACAGTGCTACTCGCAAAATTGATATGTGCACAACTTTTCGCCATGCAGAATTCTTTTTGTGCCTCCTGTTCCCTTTCTGCTACTTTATCTTTGTGAATCAAACATTTTTCCCTGTTTGTCATGTCTCCCCCAATCTCCTTCCAACCATCCAGAGTTTCTCCCACCCATACACACCACGTGCCATCCTATAGGCATGAGATCCAAAATTGTTGATCATTTGCTAAGTCTGCTGGTTGTGTAAAGACCCACCCATCAGGATCCACTTCTTCATTTTCCCAATTATTTTATTACCACCCTTCTTTTTGGTAGCCTTTTTATCAACACATAAGGGTAACATCAACCATCCTTTCTTCTTACAAGAATATAATCTAAAAATGTTCTTAATGATGCAGAAGGTGACGAGAATGGGCATCAACTTGGGGACAGCCACTAAAAAGAGTTTGGAAGGCCATGTGGGTACCCATGCAAAAATGCTGTCCAACCAACCACTTTATTGCACTCCATTAAATTTGCTGGTCATCTTTTCATGGAGTGTCCTTATCTCTGTCATGGCTGCTTTCAATGTTCCATTCAAAACCTCTCCATCAGGTGTCATTGTGCAACAGCTGCTCCCCAGCTTAGCACAGACCCTTCCCTCGATAGCCGTTAACAGGTCAAGTACATATCTGTTCTGCAGGGCACCAAGCGTAGCATCCTCATCTGCTCCTTAATTTCATTCAAACCTTTTGCTGTTGAATTTGACAACTCTAGCAGCTCGTATCTGGTGAGCTGCCACTACTTTGCGTTAGTAGCAGGCTGGACACCTGGGAACAGAAGTGAGGTAAAACGTGTTGCAGCTGTAGAGAAGAGTGTGAACTCATCAGGTATAGTGGGCATGTTTTTTGCACTTTTCTCTGAAAAATAATTGTTTGCCCGCTTTGTCCTCATTATTGATTTTTGTTCCTCCTCTTGCTTTGCCCTTTTAACTGCAAGCCATTCTGCAAGGTAGTCCTATTTCGAGGCACCACCAGTGCAGGACTATGCAAGGTGAAAAGAGCACAAACACTGCTCCAGTCAGGCAGAAGCTGAGTTTAAGCCTTCAATCCAGAGGCCCACCATACGTCCATCACCACGGCAGTCCCCTGCGGCAGCGCTGCATTTAACTCACCTTGGTGCATCCAGAGTTAGCGCCCAGGTAGTTAGACCCACTTGATCTGAAACACAAAGGGAATTGTGTAAAGCTCTTGATGTCAACTGGTTGATGCTTTTCATATAACTAAGTGAAAGTATGTATATATTTTCCCCAGATTGCCCTGCAAATATTATTCATCATGGCAACCACATTTTGTTAAAAACTGTTGTAATGTGACTTGAATGGAACCATTTGATGTCACATGGAGTTTTCTCTGACTACAGTTCTAATGATGTTAGCAGTTGAAGAGTGTATGTTCTGTCTCTGGATTCTCTGGCTGTGCTGGAGGTCTTTGTACGGTATATCTTTCAAATAAACATTCAACTAAAAGACTATTTGCCATGTAGTCTCCATCATAACATTGGCAACAAGGATATTGAAAGATAGTAGACCTCCAGCAGCGAGCGCACGTCTTCGAGTGCCAGGCCCTACCGTACTACGAGGTATAGAGGTGCACTGGCAACGGGCGAAAAGGAAAAGCAGTGAGGAGCATTTACTAACCAAAAGGGACACAACAAGTTGCCATGCGGGCGATGTAAAATTTCTTTTTAAAAAGGGACATCTTAAAGAAGGAGAGGGTATCATCAAGTAATACCACACAAGTAGTGAGTGTGCGAGGGGCGGGCAGTGCTGGCAGGCACCAGAGACATATGAGAGTATCAAGACCCTAGAGTTTCTTACCTTAGCAATAAAGTTGAACATTACCTGACAAAGTGAGAAAGTATCCAAAGAACACAAATTCCACAGTTCTGTCAAGGGGAAAAGCAATAGTAAGGCTTTGGGAGTCAAAAGTGAATCAAGATGGCCTTGCCAGATATAGATGATCCTCCAGTCTTCCTACCCACTCCGGGGCCTGCAAAAATATTGTGGGCTCAGTGGCGTAAATCTTCCATGCATTATCTCAAAGCGGCCGGTGGTAATTCATATTCAAGTGAGAGGAAACCTGCGCTATTGTTGCCCTTTTTGGGATATGAAGGGCAAAGGATCTTTGAAACACTCCCACAACCAACCAATGACGGAAGTGGTGACTCTGCAAATGAATTTGAAGTGGCCCTTCTCAAGTTGGATTTACACTTTAATCCCAAGACAAACACAATATTAGGGCGCTTTAATTTCCGTATGCGAGTGCAAGATCAAGGGGACTCAGTCGAGGAGTATGTGACTGCTTTACGACATCTAACTTTGTCTTGTAAGTTTCAAGGGTCATTTGATGAACACATATGAGACCAATTTATGACCCATTGCAATTCGAACAAAATTCGTGAAGAGTTATGGTTGAGGGATGAGCCCACACTTGACGAGGTGTTGGACATAGCAAGACGTCTGGAGCATTCTCTGGCTTGTGTGGCAAAATTGGCAAAGAAGGAAACCAATGACTCAAAGGAAGGGAAAGTGGAAATATTAAATGTAGTTGATGCCAAGAGTAAGAAAAAAGGGGAGGACAGACAAGCAACACGCGGAATTGTGAAAGACAAAAAGAGACAAGGAGGCTACCAGAGAGTAGAGAAAAAGGAGGAAAGATTATGTTTACGATGTGCGAACAGCAGTCATTTTGCAGTATCAGCAGTGTGCCCAGGGCGAAGAGCTATTTGTGCAAAATGCAAGAGAAAGGGGAACTTTGCAAACTGTTGCAAGAACTATCAGATGGGTCAGTTTAACCAAAGAAGGGTATTATATGTCAACGAAGAAGATGAAGCAAGATCCTCGGATGAAGATGTGACTCTACCATTACAGATTGTTATTGTCAATACCATAAATGTAGTGTGGAATAATGAGGATGAGAATAGGTGTGAGCATCCGTATGCCACAGTGAGAGTGAATGGGAATGATGTACGCATGATGGCTGACTCGGGCTCCAAAATCATGTTGGTTTCAAGAGATGTGTTTGAAAGGGAATTTAAGGGTGAAACATGAAACTTACTGAAACCAGACATTAATCCTGGGGGATATAACCAGGACAGGATAGAATTGTTGGGTTATGTTGTGGATACATTTGAGTTCAAAGGTCACTTCTGTGAAGGAAAGACATATGTCACCAAGATGGGACTCACATTGCTAGGATGGAGAGAGCAGAGAAATCTGAAGATAAGGATTGACCCCAATGAGGAAGAACAAGTATTACATGTGGCGTGCTCAACGTTTTTAAGAAGGGTGTGGGTAAGGTAAAAGGGGTCCAGCATCAGATAATTGTGAAAAAGGGAAGTTTACCTATAGTTGCCAAATTGAGACCTCTTCCTTTGGCCTTGAGGGATGGTGTTAAGAAAGAATTGGAGAAATTGTAGCAGATGGGAGTGATTGAAAGGGCATGAGGAGTGGAGTGGACCAGTAGTGCTTGTTAAAAAAGGGTCTGGAGAATTGAGACTGTGTATTGATTTACGTGAGCTCAACAAGTGTGTTCTAGTTGATATACATCCATTACATAACATGGGAGAGATGTTAGCAAGTGTGGGGCGTGGTAAGATATTTACAAAACTGGACATGGTGTCGGCTTACAACCAGGTGTAGTTGGAGGAAGGGTGTAGAAAATTGACAGCGTTTATAACTCATGAAGGAGTTTACCAGTTTAAGAGGATGCCATTTGGCTTGGTGTGGGCTTTGTCGGTCTTTCAAAAGGTGATTGACCGATTGTTGAAAGGAGTGAGAGGGGTTTTCTGCTTTCAAAATGATGTCTTGGTGTGTGGCGAGACAGTAGAAGAACATGATCAAGTTTTGGACACAGTATTGAGGATATTTGAGGAGAAAGGACTCACGTTGAGAGAGAAGAAATGTGAATTTGATGTGTATAAAGTAGAGTATTTGGGAAATGAAGTGTGAAGGGGTGAAACCGAAAGGGAGTTTGGTGAACTTTATAAAGGAAGTGAACAGGCCGGCAAATAAAGTTGAATTACGATAATTTCTTGGTATGACCGAATTCTACCAAAAATTTGTGGAGAACTATGCAGTCAAGGTTGTAGAGATGAGAAAGTTGTTGAAGAAAGGTGCTGAGTTTGTATGGAACGTGGGATGTGAAATGGAATTTCAAAGGACAAAGGATGAGATAAATTTAGCACAGCCCTTAGGTAGTTTTGACAAGAGGAGAACTACTGTCATCACAGTAGATGCGAGTAACGGGGGTGTTGGTGCTGTTTTATCATAGATAAGTGATAATGGAACTGAAGAAGTGATTGCGCATGTGTCTCGAGGATTGAGAGGTGTAGCAGTATGGTACTCTGTGTTAGAGAAAGAAGCTTTAGCACGTTACTGGCCGGTAGAGCAGTTCAAAAACTTTGTGTGGGGAACTTATTTTATTATTCGGACGGACCACAAGCCTCTCAAGGTGATTTTTGAGAACAAGAGTCTTGACAAAGTCTCACGCAGGGTGGCTGGATGGGTCACCAGGATGCAGTGTCGTTGATTTAAAATAGAAGTGATTCCAGGAAGGGAGAATATTTTAGCGGATAGTTTGTTGAGGCTAAAGGTATCATCGTATGACGTGATTAATGAAGCCTAGATGGAGAGGGTGTTTGTCAATTCAAATGGTATTGTATATAAGGAGGAGTGGATTGAGGAAGTGAAGAAAGATGTGGTGATGAGTCGAGTAATGACTTATGTAATGTCATCTCGTGTGGCCTAAGAGAGTGGACTTGATGGAAAGGGAGAAGCCATTTTGGGATGTGAGAGATGAGATGTCGGTATCAGATGTTATTCTGTTTAGATGGGAACGGACAGTAGTTTCCGAGGTTATTCGAGCTAAAGTTATTGATCTTGCCCATGGTGGCCACATAGGGGTTTCCAAGACCAAAGGAGTATTGAGATGTAATTATTGGTGTCCAGGTTTCGACAGAGATGTCAAAAGACGCTTGAATGAATGTCCGATATGTGTTAAAATTGGCAAAGGCAGTGAGGTGAGGAAACAACCTGTAGTAGATGTGGGTGTGCCTTCAGCAGTGTGGTGTGATGTGGCCATGGACATTCTAGGTCCTGTTGATTTGGGCTATGGTAGGGGTAGGTTTGTCATTTTGGTCATGGATCTGTTTTTGAGATGGTGAGAATTCAAGGTCGTGAGAGAAATTTCGGGAGAGAGTATGGGGGATGTGCTTCAGGATATATTTGCGAGGGAAGGTATGCCGGAAAGTATCCTGACTAATAATGGTACACAATTTACTGGAGGATGTTTTATCAAATATTTAATGAAATGTGGAGTAAAACATAAGAGGTCTGCATGGTACCACCCTGAGACCCATGGAGTGGTCGAGAGAATGAATAGATGTGTAATGGAGAGTATTCACATGGCTCAAGAGTGTGGTTATGACAAGAAGGTGGCCATCCAGAATAAGCTGTGGGCTTTGCGTATGGCGCCTCACACTACCACTGGGCTGTGTCCTTTTGATCTGATGAGAGGGCATAAGCCAAATTTGATAGTGAGTCCCCCGTGGTTGGGTAGAAGTAGAAAGTATGATTTGGCTGTGGATGAGGTGAGGAGGATGTTAAAGAAAAAGAAAGAGAAATGGGTAATGTGTGAGAATGAAAGGAGAGGCAAGAAGGAGTTACGAGTAGAATGTGTTGATGGCGTAAGGATCAGGAAGTGTGTGGTTAAGAGAAAGGGAGATTCGTTATATTCCTAGCCGGTGAAAGTGGTTGCTGTTTTGAAGGGAGCAGTAGGGGTGCTGGGTGGTCAAGTTTGGAACAAGGACAGAATTGCGATGGTAAGAAGGAGGTGTGAGTAATCGTTTGTGTGAAAGGGGCGAGATGTGTTGTAATGTGACTTGAATGGAACCATTTGATGTCACATGGAGTTTTCTCTGACTACTGTTCTAATGATGTCAGAGTGTTCTTTTTTCTTTTAGAGAGTTCTGTTGTTAGAAGATGAAGAGTTTATATTTTGTCTCTGGATGCTCTAGCTGTGCTGAGGTCTTTATACGGTATAACTTTCAAATAAAAGTTCAAGTAAAAGACTATTTGCCGTGTAGTCTCCATCATAACAAAAACCTACCAATCCTTCAGCATAGCATTGCATTGTTCCCCTTCCCATTGGTCCCCATACCACATAGCTCCCTCTTCCCTAATAAATGGCCTTGTATGACACCAGGGTATGCTCTGCCGTTCCTCACTTGAGCACCATATTCTCTTGTGGTTGCTTATTTGTATTTTTCCTTGTTTAGAGCCCTCAGTAACATACTCCACTACCTTATGCTGTGTTTCCTTATTCTGAAGCATTTTTGATAATTTCATGAAATTGTCATCATAAATGTTTTCACCTTCATCCACCCACTGAACAGTTACTGTTTTTCCCAGGAATAAACTTCTAGTTTTGCAGCAGAGTGACAGGTGCATTAGGCATCCTGCTTCCCCATAGGACACAGCTTTGGGTAGAAAAGGTTTGGACGTTCCTATCACATGTGGGATAAGAGAGCAGACGTAACAGGTGCCATTCACCCTCTCCCCACACATATCTTGTTATACGAAACATTTCCCGTTGATGAATCTGGCTCTCATGCAGCACCATGATGAACACCTCCGCATTTATTGAATTTGCCTTTTCCCTATTTATATTTTCATTCAATTGTGTTACACTGTTTCTCTTAAAGCCATAATATATGAAAAGCATTAAACCTATACTAAAACATATTCATATCATTACACTCCAAAACACTGAAAACCTCTGTTTCATCTTCATTACAACATTTTCTTTAAAGGTATTTTCATCATTTTCTTTTGCTGGTTTTTGATATAGTCTGAAAGCAGAGAAAACATTTAAAGAAATGTCCCATATATTTACCATCATGTTGTGCTTGGAGTGATGGAGCTCTTGTCTTTGTGCACATTGGTGATGTGGACCCATCCTTGCCACTCTTCAATCTTTACTGCTGTGGGTGTTTAATAGATCACGCTATGTGGGCCAGTGAAGCGCTCTGCCTTTCATTAGCGAACGTGATTCTTAACAAATATCTTCTTGCCTCGGTAAAGAGGTGCTGCTTGTGGAAATCTACCTGATGTTCAGCTTTGAGTTTGTGGCCTCATCTGCAAGGATATGTAGCAAAGGTATTTTGTAAGTTCTTTCAGATACATATCAAATTACCCCCAAAATGCAAGAAGAAGAATGTGCATCAGAGATTGTACGCAAGAGCAGAATAGACGCATATTGTATGCGACGGCAGAATAGATGCATGCATCCTCAGCCATGTAACAACCTCGTGAGGTTTCAAGTGGTGATCTCCTGCGGGGATATTATGCAGTGCAAACAAACAATGATGAAGCAGTGCACCCAGGATTTTCCAAGTGTTTGCATAAGCTTTGCTAAGCGCATTTTAAGCAGTCCATTCAGGCATGTGGGTGGTAAACCATGCATAGCTTATGCCTTATCCTCAGGAGTGTTGTTATCTCCTTTATTATATCATTATCAAAATGCTGACGATTGTCAGAATGGATTTCATCTGAAATCCCCCTCTTTGGGAATGCCTCCCTCACAGGAAATATGGCCGCAGAGCGGGAGTCATTATGAGCACAAGGACCAGGCTCAAACAAACAAAAGAACGGACACACCACTACAAGCAGACCTGAAAGAGGTACATGTCTTTTGCATATCAACATAGTCAATATGCAAGTGCCGTAATGGGCCTTCCAGTCACTGCAGTGTTCCCTGCACAACTCTCAATGTGGGACCTGGCAAATACTTTTGACATATCATGCAATTATTCACAAATTCCATAACATTCTCATGAAAATTTGGTATGACCCAATCTTCAATTATCCTCACAGCCACATGCTCTTTCGATTCATGAACAGGGTAGTGAAGCTGTTCCAATGCCACCTGCAATAATGTCTTTGGCATGACCACTTCTCCTGTGCTATCATGCTGCCATACCAAATCCTCTCCTCTTCCACATCTCTTTCTCCTCATCTGATGCTTCTACCTGCAACTCTATTATCTGCATGATTGGGGTTGCATTAAAGTTTTCAGGTAATGCATCTTTTTCTTTGCTCAATTTTAATACTGCTAGTACGAGTATTTTTTCCTTTCCGCCAGGGAACAGTACATGTGTTTCTTCTGGTAGATATGCTAAAATCTTGCCCTCCTGTGTGTGCTTTTCATTTTATTAAAGCAAGTTCTGCTGGGAGTGGTACATTTATAATAATGTACTGGGTAGTGCTATCACTTCTTTTGAAACCTCTTCTCTCCGATCTTGCTAGTCTTGAGTGCACCGTGGAAATAAAATAGGCCGAATCAGAAAAAATGTTTACTAGCTGGCCCTCTGACATTTTCAGTGCTTCAATCAAGGCCACCAGGTCTTCTGCTGTGCAGAGTAGGTGTCCGGTAGTCGTGTCTGTGAGTACACTATCAGCTCCTCCCTTTATATTTGAGATTCTGTCAATGGAAATCATGCCCCCCCCCCTTCGTTTACCTCTTCTTTAACCAGGGGGTTACCTTTGCTCCTGTCTATGCATGCTAGACAGTCATGTACATAATCTCCCTCCTCAATGTTTTCTGCAATGAACTCTGCTGGACTTAGTGTCCTACATCTTACCACTTCTATTGCTGGGTTTAACAATATTACCTTATACCCTGAAGATCTCTGGGTTGTCAATGTTGATTTTGTTTTTCCAGTATTGCGAATAGTGCATGCTCCAAAGATAGAATTATGGGGCATCTGATAGTTATTGTGGAAGCCTTCTCAATTGCAAATGCAGCAAGTGCATGCCTACATGGAAATGTCCCTAGATCTAGGGATCCACTGTAATATGCAAGTGGTTTGTGTTCCTGTCCTTTTTTCTGTGTCATCACAGCTGTCATTACTTTTCTAAAACATCTCTTTGTAAGTGGGTGTAGTCCGTTCTGGTGCATGTGCTAGCTCGTGTTTTAGTTCATCAAAACTCTCGCCCATTTCAGTTGTCCATTTTATGTGTGTTTTGTGCTTCTGAGCTTCTTTTAATGCTTGCAGCAACGGTCTGGTATAAGTGGAGTAATCAAAAACCCATGCCTTGCAGTAATTGCACAGGCCTAAGAACTGCTTCATCTCTTTCACTGTCTTTCATTGTTAGGGAAGGTCCTGGCATATTCCATTTTTTTTGTAAGCATTTCCATGTAAAGTGCATTTCACTAGTTGATTGAAATAGCATTTAGCTTGGACACTAGCCATGTTTGGCAGGGGGCAGTGGATTGGATCAATTTATCATGGCATGAGATGAGGATTCCTCATTAAGATGCAAGCCCTCTTGGGGTCCATATGCCCCCCCGTGTTTATGTGTTCCATCGCCCCCCTTTTTTAGATCCTGTGGGTGGACAAGGATGAGAACCTGACGTCCCTTCATTCTATGTTACGCAGTCGAGTTGGCATGGGACCCGGAGTAGGTAAAACTGCATTTTGTTTTTTTTGGATGTGTGAATGGCCATCTCTTCAACCGTAGGATTCTGTGGATACACTATTTAAATGTGTCCTGTATGTTTTTTGGGTTACAGAGTAGCCATATTGGTAGTGAAGACTTTGTGAATTCATATTGCTGTTTGTGTACCATGGATTACTCACCAGGTATTAACAAAATTTCCTTGGTTGAATTTGGGGTATGCTCTAGATTTAATGTGAATCATTGTGAAGGACCTTCAAATTGTTAGATTAAGTCAGTTTCTCTTTTGTTTTTTTTTAGTATGCAGCACTTTGATTGAATACTAAGGATTACACTAACATTCTTTGTTGCTCAGCCCCTAAGGAATGTCCTGCATTAGGTCATGGATTTAATCTGTGTATGATGTCCAGGAATAACTGTTTGTATCTTTGTTATTGAGCAAGGGATGAATGTTATTACTTTCACATGTACGTGCCTGTGATCTAATGATTTTACCATAATCGTGTTTTTTATAAAATTATTAAAGTACATTTTGTAGTACCAAAAAGTTAATTTATCTATTGTTGAAGGACGTTGGATTTTTTATCACAGCTTTTCCTGTTGGTCCAGAAACTAGAGATGCGACCTTCCCTTTATATATTCTAACTTTTCAGTCTTTGGGCTCTATAGGCTCCATGGCAGTGCTTCCAACTTCCAGCCTCTGACCTGCTGAATTGGTTGTAAAGCACAGCTGCTCTACGAACCCGCTGCAAGTACGCTTTCTGAGGACGTTATACCGGCGAGCAGTGATGACCCTCAGTGAGTGGGGAAACCACAAAGGTAAGCACACTGAGCAAAATATCGGGTGAAATACGAATTATAGACGGGGTCTGCTGAGGGAACAGGCATGCATAGTGTGAGGCCCTGCTGTGACTGTAAAAGCACACATGAGAGTAATATTTTCTGGGAACTTATCTCTGGATATAGTTTGATTGACCATGTTGACCAGTGAGATTGCTTCACAAGGCCCTGATTCGAATATAAGAATCCAACACTGCAGATAATGGTTCTTTAAGACGCGAGGAAAGGAAACTGCAGGGATTTTCACTCCCTTTGATCCTGACCATCTTGCGTCGGAAACACTGGTTCCAAGGAAGAAATGGGGCGAACTAAGAATATGCCTGACATTCTGAGCAAGTGCACACACATACGTTATTATGACTACTGTCACGTACCATTAAGAAAGATGACCACAAAGAGCACCCCCACAGCGACACCTCAGAAGAATAAGCCTAATACACCAGTGGGTCCAAAGACAAGACAGTGTGGTAAAGTGGGGAACATTCCAACTGCTCAACAATGGCTGCCTCAGCTGACCATCGTACAAGCTCTATCCAACCATAAGCTATAGTCTCCAGCCATTAAACCGGAAAAACCAAGCCAGAAAATAAATCTATCCTATTTAAATATGAATGAGAATGAGAATGGAAATAAACAACAGCTGGACACTCCGAGGAGAACGACAATACCCCCTTTACAGAATACACAACATGACAACTACCAATCTTGTCCACGGAACCTAAACTAGATGAAAAATGATGTCCCACTTGGCAATGAAGAGAGCACAAATATGCAGGAGCCATCCCAAATTACCACAAGTGCAACGGCAAAAACGTAAACCAACAAGAGTAGCATTGCGCTACTGAGGTACCCAGAGGTAACCTGTTCTAATGACTTACCAACAATGGAGAGGGAAAAATAACCCCACTAATATTACCAATCCAGATTAACATAGTGGAAACTGAGGCAATGGACTATAGAGAAGTACCTGCATCATTAAAACTTGACAGAATCCCCAATGGAAATATATCGACTAAGAGATCTATGGAGTTCAAAGGGAACGACAACCCTCGATCCGAAGAGCATGAGCAGACATTGCATTCTATCTTCATGGAAGAAAAGGACAGTAAGGAGAGAATAATAATAGAGCAATCTACAGATGGCCCCACACAACGAGGAAACCAAACAGAGAAGGCAACATATGATAACCTTGCACTACTAATGTCCTTTGGCAATAACAAAACGAATCCTACTGTCCACTCACGTGTTACAAGCTCACCCTCTAGAGACCGTTCACAAAAAGAAAAGGCAAAGTTAGTGAAATTAAAGTGGCTTGAGGAACATTTGTCACAAAAGAAGCTGGAAGCGAGTCCTTTATACTCGAACCATCCCACACAATCAAAGGCAGCTCGATTATCCATGGAATTCATGTAGAATGAATCTCTGATGAATAACATTGATAAGAGGAAGGAAGTATTCAATGAGATACTTAACAAAAGAGATCAAAAGATCGAAAGAAAGGCTGATGACTTCAACTCCCACAAACAAACATATGGATAAAAAACAAGCCAAGACCAAACCTGCCCCTTTGCAGTTAAAAGACCAAACCCTGCTACCAAAGCAATTTGAATCTGACGATATGTGGGGACTGGGAGCTAGACAATGCCTCTCACAGAAAGATAGCCAGATGACCCAGAGACCGGATGGTTCTAATAAGGCCCAGAATTACATGAAAGAAGAACAGTACTCTGCAAATCAACAATGAATTCCAACAACAATGAACGACTTGCAAAATATGCTTATCACAATATTATCTCAAACAATGATCCCATTCATCAAACTCCATGAAACCAACAGTGAGAACATAAAGGATCAAGCAACGTTGCTTGCCATGATCCATACCAAACAGTTGTTCATGGAAAATTTTGAACAATCTAGAATACGGCAATCATGACTGTTTGAGATAGCGAGAGGTGAAAGAAATGAGAAACAACAATTGACAATGGACATGATAGCATGGTTAAAGGATCATCCGCAGAATAATGGAAACTTACAACCTATCAATGGCGGTGCTTGCGTCGCCTCAAATCTTACCTCGGTGGTGATACCAACATTGCAAGGAAAGTTGACTGTGACGGAGGGTGCCAATCTAACCAGGAAGGGTGCACAATTAAATGAAGAACTAGAAGCAGAAACACTGATGACGCCTCTTTTGAGACCAGTGAAAAAGGGCCCTCACATATACCAAATATTTGACCAACAACAAAGCATATCAGACCAAGCTAAAGGAAGAACAAACAAAAAAAGCAGGAAACCTCCAAAGCAGATAGGATCGAGAGCATTCCTGCACAATCTTATGCCCCCTCAACAAAAATTATCTAACATCAATCCAACGATAAAAGAAAGAAGTAATCCTAATGAGCTTGCGAACAAAACAACAAAGCAGAAGCCTCAGAGTATGGTGACAATAGAAAATAAAATACAACAAATGAAACCTGAAATACAAATAGAAGATTTACTAAATCTATCTACATATAGTGACGCTGACTGCATCGATGAAATGGATCTCTCAATTTCATCCACACCATCCAATTATATTATGTTGGATGAATATACAAGCATAGAGGTGGTCATAAGCATAACAGAGAAACTCCCTAGGGAGGATATCTCTGACACTTACAATGAGGACTTCATCATCGAGAACGAGAGGGTTAATGGGCGAAGACTGCTCGAGGGACGAAAGGTTGGACAACAAAAGACCTGATTACCAAAATAGAAGTAAAGAAAAGACTATAGCCCAATGTGACGAAACAATGCAAAAGCAAGGAAGGGAACAATATTGCCAAAATGTGTGGACCCCATTGCCCAAAAAGAGAAATACATTCTCAGTATCATCAAATCTGTTCGCAGTGGCGCGCCATTGATACTGAATAGAACCAATGTTCTGCTCCTGCTAAATGCGATCCCGCAACTAAAGGATCTCAATACAGAGGACATCAAGCTGGTGATGTTCCCCGATGAAACATTGCTGGACAAAGTTGAGTTGGAACTATATGATAGTCGAGTCATGCAGAAGATCAGGACAGTGATAGAAACCCTCAGAAAATTGGGCTTTAAATGTATGCAGAAAGAACCGAATGATAGAGAAAGAAAACAATCACAGAACAATCGTCAGTGGCTAGATACAAAGCATCAGGAGGAAACAAAAGACCATTTCCACCAAAAGAGTAGATATTACGATTCATTTGATGGAAATCAATCAAGAAGCTCGTTGTCGGTTACTACACAGTACATAAATAAGAAAATTGAGATCAACCATCCAATACATCGTGAATATGAGGAGACACGATACAACAAATCTCACCACAGGACCTCTTACTATAACCACCAAAAAGGGCCAAGATAAATGAGTGGGCCCTTTGCTCATGGAATACCAGAGGCCATGCCTGTTTATTCTAGCAGTCTAATCCAGACTTAGAAGAATTTCAAATCATATGCTTCCAAGAGACCTGGTTAACAGCCACTCCATGCTGTGATGGGTTTCTCACATTTCTAAATCCCGCGATACAGAAGAAACAAGGAAGGCCCGCATGGGGCCTTATGACAATGATCCATATTGAATCGGATTGGTCCATAATGGAAACACAGAATGTAAATCCATGGCTACAATACACTATTGTAACAATACGACAGGAGGCTGCCCTCGGGCAAATAAAGGCGACAGGGCATTGCAGACAGATCACAATATTTAACGTATACTGGATATACTTGAAACCAGCTGCCTGTAACAATGATTATTTTCTGGATGCTGTATTCATGAACATTGATGATTTAGCCTACAAGAACCAAAAAATCAAATTTATCATCAGCGGGGACTCACATATTCATCTTCTGACTAAGACCGGTGAAGCGAGAGAGAAAGATCAGTTGTCCCAACGCTCAAGGCAATGGCGGAAGGAAATAAACAATCGCAACTTGATATTGGTCAATAAATCCACCAAAGAACGGGCTATAAGTATTCCCTCTTGGACGAGGGGCAACTCAAAAGCATCTATTTATTATATATATATATCGGTCAAGTGATCTAAACAAGGGAATGATGAGAATCAATATCATACCAACAATCAAAAGTGACCATAAATATGCTAGCAATGTATGGCACAGACATAATGCACCAGCGAAAGATTACAGTCCCAACAGCACTTGAACTCAATAGCAACGCAACACGATTAAGGATTAATGCAAACCAACTTAATAAAATGCCGAACATATTTCATGACAGAATGCTAAATGACAAAGAAAAGCTGAACTATGGATGGCTTCTGCTGCCATACATAAAGCCGAACTTGACTGGAAAAGCAAAGATGCATAATCATACATACAACCAGAAACTGGCACAGGAAAAAAAGCTCTAAGAATAACAATTCGCAGATTGGCAAAAAATAATAACACTGCAAACAAAGAAAAGATAGCAACAGCCAGACAGGCCTATAGAAATTGAAATAAAACACATTTGCAAACACTGCTGCAACTCGATGCTGAGAAGATGTTAGCTAAACTCAAGAATACAAATTTGAGATGATTATGGAACCTCCTTAACAATAACTCACTATACCAAGATCGGCTGGTGTCGAATGTGCCTGAAGAAATTTGGATCAAACATTATGCCATGCTATACAAGAAACGTGCATCCGAAGAAGACATTACAATCGTACAGAAATCGACCCTAGATTGGGATGTACTTGATTTTATTGAAATCATAGCAAAACTTAATCCATCACGAGCTCCAGGCCCCGATGGTCTGTCAAATGCCATTATGAAACAAACACCTGACATATGGTCAGATTTATGAGATCAACTGTTTATCTTGATCAACAATCTAAATCAGATTCCGAGATCTTTGAGAAATTCAGCATTGATCCCGATATATAAACAAGGACTTAGAGAGAATCCAGCTAACTATCGCCCTATTGCTCTCCTTGATCCTCTAGGCAAAATCTTTGCATCTTATCTTTTAAAGCATCTAAAAGAATGGGCAAACCAAAACAACAGATTTGCGACAAGACAAACGTGCTTTTCTCCGAATGTTGGCACTAACATCAATCTGTTGCTTCTGAATGTAATCAAGCATGAAGCCCTAAAGACGAATTCCACAGTGCATGTTCTATTTGTCGATCTCAACATGGCCTTTGACTTGATAAACCAATCAAAGCTATGGATGAAATTAAGGTCCTGGAATTGCCAAACAGCGATTACAGAGCCAATCATCTTGTTGTATTTGAATATGTCTATTAACATCAGACTTGCAAAAGATGGCACCACGAGTGCATCAATAACGACATCGAACAGACTAAAACAGGGCGGCCCGCTGGCGGCAACACTGTACAACTTTTATACGGTCAACTTTGAAAATCATCTCAAGGACGAGGCACTGAACCTTCCAAAAGTTAATTCGATCAATACCGGCAATGATGTATGCAGACGACATTGTTTTACTGGATAAAACAATGTCAGGCCTAAAAGTTGGCATATGTAAAATGGGGGATAAGCAAGTGTTGTGAGCACAAGGTTTTCCTCACTTTCTTAAGGGGGCTGTGGTATGTGAGCAGAGATACAGCAGAAAAAAACGTACATATACCACTAGCTACCCACCTCTAACACACCGAAAGGTGGCTACTTGTCAGAAATTTACCTCACAGTAGGAATTTCATAGGATTATATCTCCCACCATAAACAAAGAAATGTGTTTAGCATATTTTAATTATTATATCAAACAACATGGTAAAATAACATAAAAAACCTATTTCCAGCGTTCGTTATTTGTAGAAACACAAATGGGCGGAAGAAGCAGACACCAAAACATTTGCAATGTACAATTTGCGTGATGTTAGTTAGTAGTAGTGTGTTTTGATCGCATTTTCAATTATACAACAACATGGTATAATAGCGTCAACATTTGAATATGTTTCTACGGAGAAGGACAACACTGTTGCAGTTTAAAGCTCATCAGTAAAGTCCAACGCCCCGTCTTCAGGACGCGATAGGTTAAAGAAACACGTTACACTGGCAACATGGCGCCTATGTGTCAGTGTAGTGACCTAAAAAGATAAATGAAAATTGTTTTACTCAAACATGATAAAAACGGTGATGGTGGTGTTTGTGTGCATACAAAACAAGTAGCCAGGTTGCTAACCTTAAAAGTGATTTCTTTTGGTGTGATGGGCAAAGCGAATGCATGAATCAATTTAATTGAAGCGGCAGACCAGTCCGTCTTAAGAATTCAAGCTGTAAATCAATACGTACATTTATTTGGATTTTTGTTGAAACAAGTAACATATTGAGCCAACAATAGTTATATTTTGATATATGAATCAATCATATTTACCACTTTATGTGTAAGGCAGCGATTTTTGCTTCAAGTCCTGCAGAGAAATTTCAGTGGTGTACCGAGTTTCTATGGTATTCCGGATACTACATGTCCCATAATGCATCGTGGAATCTAAAAGAAATGCGAAAAGCCTTTCAATTTCACAGGTTTCTATGGTATTCCGGATACTACATGTCCCATTATGCATCATGGAATCTAAAAGAAATGCGAAAAGCCTTTCAATTTCACAGGTTTCACCTGATTTACGTTTCTTTCAAGCATTTAAGTTGCAGGGAGTAACACTTACTTGGCCATAATGATCCCAAAGGCTGTCTTGCATTGTTATATATTGGGTTAGATATTTTAAACCGCTCGCATGTCAGTGAATGGCTCTGTGTGGGAGACAAAGGCACCAGAGAGTACAATTAGACTCTCTGTACATTTTTTGAGCAACAATCAAGTGTGGCATGGATTTCAAAGCAGGCTTACCTGTTGTGTGTGCATTCGCCTTCAAAGAATCGCTTTACCCCGTGGCTTTTTTCCTTGGTTGAATACTGGTGTAAGCCAAATGTCATTCATTGACATCGAAAGAGGACTGCCAAGTCCAGTCCATTCGTGTGTGTAATAGAGGAAGGACTTTCCTCAGTATTAGAAAGGGGTCGGCCATTTTTGAGTGTATATAGATCCTATGAAGGTATACTTAACACTGCAGTGAATAATGATCTGCTTGCTAGTTCTCAGTAAGGGGGTGTGTATAGTGTGTCAAATACATTTTTTCTTATAGAGCAAATTTGTGCACACAATGGTTATGCATTATATGACAATTTTAGACAAGGCATCACCCTCCAGCAGACATGATAGACATAAATGGCAATGAGATTATATTTCATTGACCCCCCACTGGTTGTCTGAGCTATTAGTGGATAAACAGACTCCACTCTACGGCAATATTTAGACCGGACTGGACTGTATTGAGATTATACATCCAGTTTTTGCTCAATTTTTTTAAGGAACAGATCCCTATTCCCTCCCCGTGGGTGAGTTTTAGATGTCTCAATAACAAACCAAAACATATCTTCGCATGTGTGTTTCGCTTGTAAATAATGGGCCACCAATGGTTTATCCGGAGTACCATTCCGTATGGCTGAGCGATGTTCGCCAATTCGTAATTTCACTGACCTGATCGTTTTGCCTATATAAATTAACCCACAAGGGCATTTTATCCCATAGATCACCCATTTAGTCAGGCAATTTGAGAAGGATTGGTATTTCCATAGCTTGTCATACAGATCAATCTGTTTCAAATTCTTGGTCAAATGGCAGACTGAACAATGTCCGCATGCATAATGACCACTGACTGGTGGCAGTCCCCATAATATAGATTGAATGGGTGTCTCAATGTTGTTAATAGGGTAAGATTTGGCATCCGCTTGAAGGCAAATCTAGGACAATTGGGTTGAAAATCATCGGTATGAATGATTTTCCAATGTTTTAGTATCACCCTTCTTAGGTCATTACTCAGGGGCGAGAAAGATGAGACACATGTAATTCTATCATCTTGTGGTTTTGTGTGTTTCTGAAGGATCACTTCGCGATTTGCGTTACTTGCTCTCTTCATAGATCTCTTGATTATTTTCCGAGGATATTGTCTCTGTTTTAGTTTTTGGCTCAAGAACTGGCTATTGATTTTAAAGTCAGCCAATTCACTACAGTTCCGTCGGATTCTAAGGAATTGTCCGTAGGGTACATTTTTATGTAGACTAGATGGATGGAAGCTACTGAACAATAAAAGCGTATTCTTGTCTGTGGGTTTTTGAATAATGTAGTACCCAGTTGGTTTTCCTTTTTGAAGATTTTCAGATCAAGAAAGGCTATATTGTCAGTGCTTGATGACATGGTGAATTTGATGGTTAGAGTTTGGCTGTTGAGCCATATTAAAAAGAGATCTAGTTGGTCCTGGCTTCCGTGCCAAAGCATGAAGACATCGTCTATGTAACAATGCCATGAACTAATGTGTTCATGGAATGGATTAGTCGACGTGTAGATGAAATTAGATTCGTAGTGATCCATGTATAAATTTGCTAAATCTGGTGCAAATGTAGCACCCATTGAGGTCCCTTGCCTTTGTTGGTAAAAGGTTTGATTACACAAGAAAAAGTTTTTTGTCAGTGCCAGCCTCACGCATTCGATGATAAAATTGGATGGCACTGTACGGTCAGCTCTTGTCTCTAGATATTGATGTAATACTTCAATGCAGTGGTCCTGGGGGATGTTGGTGTACAACGACTCTACATCGAGAGTAACCAAGATGTCATCGGCCCCTGGGTGTAGACACGATGTGTATCATAGCTGTAGTGTCTTGCACATATGATTTAATCTTAGCCTCAAATGGTCTCAGGAAAGAGTCTGCATAGATGGACAAGGGCTCCAACAATGAGCCTATAGCTGAGACAATCGGGCGACCAGGTGGATGAATCACATTCTTATGTATTTTGGGTAATAAGTAAAAGGCAGCAGTGGTCGGATTGGGTCTAGTCAGGAACATCAGCTCATCCTTACAGATCAACTTTTGATCGTGTGCATGTTTCATAAGGCTCAGAATTTCTTCAGTCAATCCTGTAGTAGGGTTACCTACAAGTTTCCGATAACAGAGTTGGTTATCTAACTGTTTTTCAATTTCCAGATTGTATGCGTTCACATCCCAGAGTATGATACCCCCCCTTGTCAGCGGGTTTCACTACAAAGGAGGTATTGCTTTCGAGATTTTTTAGAGCTCTTCGCTCTGCTTGTGTTAGATTATCTTTTTGTTGGTTTTTGTTTTTAAAAAGATAATTTAATTCTCTTATTATTTTGTTTTCGAAAGTGAGAATTTCTGGAGAGATCATGGCTGGTGTTGGTGTAAAAGACAAAGGACATTTAAGTCCTGATATATTATCGTCTGAAGTCAGCCCCTCTTTGAGGACCACAGGACCTTTCAATTTAAGCTTCCTTACAAATTTATAGAGTTCGATCTTACTGTTGAACAATGTTGTACTATAGGTCGGAACAAAACTGAGACCTTTTTGTAATGTGTCTTCTTCCTGTTTAGTGAGAGTTCTGTCTGAGATATTAATCACTAAGTTTTCCTTAATTGTAGACGTGTTTGAGGTTTGGGTCTTAGGCTTCCTCCTCCCCCTGCGGGTTCTTTTGGCCGTGCGCCTAAGCCATAGGACCTGTGACAGTATTTTTTCTATCTTCATTATTCTAATGTTTAATTTTTTTTTTTTTTCGGATTTTATCATCACAATTATGGGCACCTATTTATGATGCCCCATAAATACTTGGTTTGACATCTTTGTGGGCCCTGGCCTATTTTACATCATTATTTGTGACCACCTGCATAAATCTATCACTACTACTTTGTTTTTTCATAAAATGTTTTTATTTGGGAATTTGTTATTACAATTATGGGCACCCATTTGTGATACCCTATAAATACCTCATTTTTTATTTTTGGGGGCCCTGGCCGACTTTACAGCAGTATTGTGACCAGACAGCCACAGGACCTGTGACAGTATTTTTTCTATCTTCATTATTCTAATGTTTAATTTTTTTCGGATTTTATCATCACAATTATGGGCACCTATTGATGATGCCCCATAAATATTTGGTTTGTCATTTTTGTGGGCCCTGGCCGATTTTACATCATTAATTGTGACCACCTGCATCTCACAGAAACGAGGTGGTCACATGCTAAACAAAAGATCTGTTGCCTAGACAACGGCTTCACACTGCAGTCTGAGTCACTGCCCTGCAGCTGCACAGTGGAGGATCGTTTCTCTCTGTGTATTACAAGGTAAGAATCTGATTACAATCCTTCTCTTTGACCAAGTATTAGTGTAAAACACAGTATCTAATTGGATCTTTTATGATCCACAGATTGGTTTCCTTGTAAGCACGAGTGGATTTTCTCCATGCCTTTGTGCATAATGTCATTTACAACCGACTGCTGAGTGGGCAAGTAAGTGTTACTCCCTGCAACTTAAATGCTTGAAAGAAACGTAAATCAGGTGAAACCTGTGAAATTGAAAGGCTTTTCGCATTTCTTTTAGATTCCATGATGCATAATGGGACATGTAGTATCCGGAATACCATAGAAACCTGTGAAATTGAAAGGCTTTTCGCATTTCTTTTAGATTCCATGATGCATTATGGGACATGTAGTATCCGGAATACCATAGAAACTCGGTACACCACTGAAATTTCTCTGCAGGACTTGAAACAAAAATCCCTGCCTTACACATAAAGTGGTAAATATGATTGATTCATATATCAAAATATAACTATTGTTGGCTCAATATGTCACTTGTTTCAACAAAAATCCAAATAAATGTACGTATTGATTTACAGCTTGAATTCCTAAAACGGACTGGTCTGCCGCCTCAATTAAATTGATTCATGCAATCGCTTTGCCCATCACACCAAAAGAAATCACTTTTAAGGTTAGCAACCTGGCTACTTGTTTTGTATGCACACAAACACCACCATCACCGTTATTATCATGTTTGAGTAAAACAATTTTCATTTATCTTTTTAGGTCACTACACTGACACATAGGCACCATGTTGCCAGTGTAACGTGTTTCTTTAACCTATTGCGTCCTGAAGACGGGGCGTTGGACTTTACTGATGAGCTTTAAACTGCAACAGTGTTGTCCTTCACCCTAGAAACATATTCAAATGTTGACGCTATTATACTATATTGTTGTATAATTGAAAATGCGATCAAAACACACCATTACTAACATCACGCAAATTGTACATTGCAAATGTTTTGGTGTCTGCTTCTTCCGCCCATTTGTGTTTCTACAAATAACGAACGCTGGAAATAGGTTTTTTATGTTGTTTTACCATGTTGTTTGATATAATAATTAAAATATGCTAAACACATTTCTTTGTCTATGGTGGGAGATATAATCCTATGAAATTCCTACTGTGAGGTAAATTTCTGACAAGTAGCCACCTTTCGGTGTGTTAGAGGTGGGTAGCTAGTGGTATATGTACGTTTTTTTTCTGATATGTAAAATGAGTGAATACATGGACAGTAATGAACTAAGAATTAATGTTGAAAAAGACGAAATATATGACGTTAACAAAACAGCCAATAAAGAAGAAAAGAGCTCATACTCTATGTGTAGAAGCAAAACTGCTAAAAGAAGTATCTACTTTCAAATATTTGGGTATGCTCATTAACCAATCAAAGAATGAAAAGGAATGGAGAGTTGCAGTTGAAAGAAAAATGCAATTACGGGCAATACAAGGCTGTCTCCCGCACAAAAAATGTGGGAAATTCTCTTTAAAGCCAATCATGGCATTCTACAGACAAAAAGTTAGCCCCATAACCACCTATGGCAGTGAGTCCATGATAAATGCAGGAGCAGTGAATTGGCAAAATATAGAAGCCCTGTTTTGGAGGAAACTCTTGCGCCTACCGCGTGATTATCCAATATCCAGAATTAGGCATGAAATTGCAACACAGTCAATGGCCTCGATAGTCCGGTGGAAACAGTTTGACATTTTAAGGAAAATCTTAGCTGATGAAACAATGCAAGCTATTCAAATATTTCGTTCCACCAATAAGTCTATGAATAATGCCATTGTGGAATCCTGGATGAAAGCATTAAAAGAACAACTAACCATAGAGGATATATCCATGGAAATGTTGATGCACCGTCCCCAGCATGCCAAAATAAAATGACAATGTAATGACTGCCAGAAAACCATAGAGGACAAAGCTAAATATGCGATGAACATTCATTGTGATAGTGACATCCAAGCAATTCATGAACTTCTCAAATATCTGCAACTATTTCCGGACAGACAAATCCGTGAACTATTTTTAAGAACTCATTTGAATATTCTGCCAACCCGAGAAAGACTTGCAGAAATAAGACAAATCCCGATGATAGAGAACTAATGCAGATTCTGCAAAGATGCAGAAATACCGGAAACTTTATTCCATCTAATCATGGTCTGCCCTTCATTAGCACAGAAAAGAAGCCTGTTCAGAAGCTTTTTTCAGATTGCGTCCTGACAACTGTCCACAGAAACACGATGGTCATTGATGATAAGCGGACTGGATAATAACTCTATATACATGCTTATGCTATTTCTTAGAAACATTCTTGAATCAAGTCTAGAACTTGAGAAAGTATACATTTGACTGTGATTTCTATTTGAAAAATTTGAAAGATAAACTTACTTGAAAGAATGTAATTTACTGTAATCACAAATGAAAAAGTTTGTTTCTAGCTGCTCTTTTTAATGTCCATTAAATATTTCCACGTCCCCTTCTCATCCTCTCTACTGGCACAGGTTTCACCCTCATCTTTCTTTTTATTTGTTCCTTCCTTATCTTGAGATACTCGTTTCGGATTTGTATATCCCGCAGCTGGTTTTAGTAATGGGTATATCATATATGGAGGGGCCCAGGACAACCCTGCTCCTCCTCTTCTTTCCCCTTTTCCATCTCTTTATTGTTTTCTTTATACAATTTCCAAAGTCATAAAATGTTCCGCCTCTTTTTAAGCTTTGCACATTTGAGGGTAGCCGACAAATATCAATGCATACTGTCGATAATATTTTTGTCGAACATTCCCTCTCCAGGACATTCCTTGTAACACTTACGCACTGTATCATGTACTCACTCAAACTTGTACTTTGTTAATTTTTTCATGATATTGGGGCAGTTTCCTAGACATGTGATTAAGTGGTCGTCCATCGAATAGGACATCATTATTGCACCTTATCCTTATTGTCGAAATACTCTTCCCTGCATTTGTCCTCTTCTCCTTTATAATTTAAACCTCTAAACTCAATTTTATACCTACCGCTTACTAGTTTGCCCTATTTACATACACTCTGGCTGTTGCCAAAGGCCCCACCCTTTTATAACTCACACTCCACACTTACATGCACTTTCCTTCTCTGCAGGCATGTCTTGTTAGGTTGTATTAGCACATGAATGGCCTTCTCCCCAGGCGCAATACCGTAATAAAATGCCCTGCGTTAGCACGTTAAAAGAACATTTACCCCCCCTTCAATTGACTGCACCTTCAACTCACACTACCCAGCTCTGTAAATATTTACACATTATTTAGGCTCTGCCCCTACCGTCATCTCCAATAGCACTTTCCACAACACTGAAAAATAAACTGCTATAACTCACAAAATACGTGTGTGCATGTCCCTCAAAGAATTCTTCCCCAATGAAAAGAAAATGATGCAACTATACCAATTTCCTGCACTAGGTGCAACTCTAGTCTAACAAGGTGCACCACTTTATATGCAACCCCCTGCTCTAACGCAGATGTGCCTCCGTCTACCTGCTCCCTATCGGATTGGCAGACCTAAAATCTAACACTACTACATCAAATGGCCTCCACCACTCTGAGCGTGCATCGCTATGCACTTTCCATGCATGAGTACACTTATGTATCCCTTTAGGAGATTCTTCACTTCTTCAGATCTTGGAGTCGCCCTTTAAAGGCTTGCACTTCAGTCAGAGTGAAGGCGGCACTGGAAAAGGCGTACCTTTGGGAAAGTGGTGTCCGCAGACCTCCTCTTGCACAAGCTCTTAGTACTTGCCAATGGATGCTGTCCTGCACTCCTCCGGGAGCACGGCTGGAATCCCCACACCTCAGTCAAAAGGCTGAGATATCTTGCTGGGGCCTCCAAAAATGTGTCATGGGTCGCCTCGGAACTCACCAAGAAAAATTACAAAATGAGTCAAAAAGAGTGTACGCAGGCAAGAAGAAATGCAGGTTTATTCAGGGCCCAGACACAGCTGGGACAGCTATATTCTAACAGATCATGGAATAGAACTCCATGAAAAGGTGTTGCAAAAGAAACACCCCAAAATCTAAGACTTTTATAATAATCTAGCTAATTAACATTAGTAACACATGAACAAATCTCCCCACACCGAGCTGATTGGTGCTCGCACATCAGACCTGTATAGAAAAAAATACATTATATTCTGTAATTGGGTACACAAACCTTGCCACACTGCCCTCAATTTTAATATGTGACGTCACAATCCAACCCCCACTTCCCATATCAAAATAAAAATTCACTGAAACAATCGAGATGACCAGCAGAACTTTCTGCATCTGTCCCAGTCATCTCATCTAAGTTCTCGTGAGAAGTGCTCCCTACCATGACACTGTCAGAACCTTGAACCACGGACATACTGCTATATAAATGTTTAATATTTAGAACTGTTCAACCTTCGTCCCAGGCAAAATGTGCTAAGGGGCGATCTGAAGCCTCTATGGCAGGGGTGTTGCTAGGTCTGGAAAAGATTTGGGGCTATGCTAATGTCAGGACTGTTGGGACCCAGAGCTAGCTACCTTTTCGGTTGTAGCCCCTGAGCTTCTATTCGGGGCTTCAACCAAAAGACAGGGGGCAAGAGCCCCCTCAGACATTAGCATAGCCCCAGATCTCTTCCAGATCTAGCAACACCCCTGATGAAGTATGCATGCATCATGATGTCTTCGGAAATTAATAGGCATTAATGTTGCAGGCAAGTCTGTGATATGTAGCCTTGTATATGGCCTATAGTCCGGAGGATAATGGATGTGTTTTGCAAATGGCATTTGCACACCTTGATTGAGTGTTCATCGCCACATGTTAAGGTAAGCAAAGTCTGTATCCCAATTTCTACATTGTTTATACAGATCTGTGACGTAAAATGATCATTGCCAATGAGTGGATGGACCAAAGTGCAATGATGACATATAAGCTAGTCACCTGGAGTGCCGGAAAGCCAGTAACCCACATGACGGTGTGAAAAAAGCTCATGTCTCTGCTTAGAGAGCATAGGCCATAGACAACCTTGTGTGAAGTGGCCTCAATGGCTTTTGAATCATATTGTGTGTCCGACGAAGGTTCATGTGTGGTGAACTTGGGCACAAGACCTGTTGAGCCATTCTGGCATTGTTATGTCTGGTATGCACTGAAAATCATAACGCGGGGGCAGACACATTACTTGTCATGATGTTCTGGACTGCAGCTACTATGCTGTGTAGGCATCATTGCAGTTCAACACACAACATAATGCACACAGAGTGCTAGTGTATCAGTGGATGTTGTGACCACCCCAGGTGGATTCACAGGCAGTTATGATTGGTGATAGATGCGATGGATGCTTTTATAAGAGTCCCTCTAGGCAACTCCAGCGACAGTGACAACATGGGCAGGGACCGGTGAGACACAGCATTGCAGATCTGTTTGATGCACAGTACTGTCCTTGGGTGCACTGTATTATCACTCATGGATGTGGCAGAGTTCCAGCAGCCCAGGTCACACAGCCACCCCCCCCTCCGCATATAAAATCGAAACAATCATTGTCATCAATACAAAAGCAAAGTCTCAGGTCTATAAAATACACACATTTTCATTTGGAAGGCAGGCGACACATGCCTTGATGGTCATGATATGTGCCTTTTAGGAAAACCTTAACAGTCATATTCATGGTGTGTGTAGAAGGTTAGTGATAGGGCAAGTTCTCTCATTACTATCCCCTCACCCTAGATAAGCAGAGCAACCAGAGCTACCTAGGGAGAGAAACACATAAGGGTTTAGTTTAGTGTGGTTGAAGGGTAAGATAGACAAGGGGAACATTTGGTGACAATATGAATTGATGTATTAAACTGACCTTAGAGTTTGTTGTGTGACAATGGGCCTCATTACGAGGTTGGAGGCAGCCATGGCGCTGTTAGCGCCATGGCTGCCTCCAAAATCTTACCGACTCCGGTCTGGTGGATGGAGCAATTACCGGTCCATTCCGAGGTCGGCGAGACCGGTAATACCCCATTCACCAGAGCCATTCCCCATTCCCATTTGAGCCCCCATAGGGCTCAATAGGAAGGGGAAAGGCGGCTATAACGGTACAGCAAATTGCGGTACCGTTATTGACCCCAGTATCCCTTTGCGGGTCCCATCCTTAACGCCTGGTAATCCCTTACCGCCCACCTTGTAATGAGGCCCAATATAATTGGGGAGTCTCGAGGCATGACACCCTTAACAGTTCAAGACGTGTGTGTGTTTTGATCAACACAAAAGCAACATGAGAATGAGATCATTGGCCTCTCGTACACCAATACACATACAACTCTAGCAACTGTAAATGAACATTATTGTTATTCAAAAAAACAATACTGGTGGTGGCACACACTTGAAATGTCGCATGGGGCCAAATCTATGCAAAGTTATGGGAGCCCCAATCCTAGGTAATGCTGAGGGAATTCATTGTCATAGGGAAACTATTACGGACACAGGCTCCTAATTTAAAACCCGTTAAAGATATGAAATAATTGGAGAAAGGGGATTCTGGCTTCGTATGGGAAATAATGTAGGTTGGATTGGTTCAGGGTCTTCTATTCCAAAATAAACAGATTTGAACATAACAAGTCTCCAGAGAAAATATTAAACTTTCACACAATAGAACAAAAAGTGTAGGCTTTGGAATCTGCTGAACGGTGCTCCAAAAAATGCAGTTCAAAAGGTTCTATGGTTGTTGCTAAACAGAGCGCAGCTATATCTTGCGACCCACATTATTGACCCAGGAAATGGCACCTTTAGTCGGAGCGGCAGTGTAGGATTCAGCTCTTGAATGTGAATTAAGGGAGCCATTGCAGTCAGTTATCTCATGCAGTGTATTGTTTGCAATAAAAGCACACAAAAAGAGTGCAGCACCAGCGGTGGACAAGATGTTAGCGAACTCTCTCTTTAATGAACCAGATGTATGGGGGCTGGGCTCCCCTTAAAATCCACTGTTGTGTGCTGGATTAGGCTGAAGGATAGAACCCTTCAACCTTCTGCCTGGTGACACCAGGAGCCTCCACCTCTGGGCTTCAAAACTATTTTTTTTAAAAATGATGTGACTTTCTGCACAGAGAGAAGCTGTGGGGGCAGAGAAAAGAGTGGACACAGGGATGTGGTCTTGTGGGTATGCGACAAAGGTGTGCAGTGGCACTCACTAGAATGTAACCCGGTCATAAGTCAAGGAGAAGAGAAGAAGTGCAGAGCAAAGAAAAGGGAAGCCTAGAATAAGATCTGAATTTTTTTTTTTTAAATCTGGAAATTGGTGTGTAGAATCTGGAAAAGGGTAATTAAATGTTCTGTTGCCAACATACATTAGGATGTGGCCATTTGGCAGCACTGCAAAGAACTGCAAAAATGTGCAGTGCTTTGAGATTGGTCTCCTTCAGTGCTGCGGGACCCCTGATTTGCAAATGCATTATAGCTGACATTGTGGGCCAGATTCATGGAATTATCTGCACAGAAAATAGGGTACTTGTGTGAACAACTGTGGGCAAATCCACCTCTGTCGATTCATGGAATGGAATGTGTGGTACTTTTCCTGGACCTGCGTGGAGTTCGCGCTGGCTCGGTACGTCTGTGCTAGCCGGCGAGGGGCTTGCACGGGACTCCAAGCAGAGCATGGGTGTGTCTTGCTCAGAGGGCTGGGAAGGAGGCAGAACAGCAAAAATGGGGAGGAACTTGCAAAAAAGTGGGTGTTTTGAGGGACCACCTGCAGGCAGTCCCTTGCACGCCCACAATTGCGCGGCATGAGACATATTCATGGATTGGATCGCGCAATATCTCGGCTGCGAAATGGCCACACAAGTCCTTCACCTGATCTGCCACATGAAGGCAGGCTTACGTACACTTGCACGTCGATTTGTTGCGAGCAGGTGGGGTTGCATGTCAGATTTATCGATGTGTGTACTCAATCGGGGTTCTGATGTAAATTAGGGGTGTGCGTAAGCAGTGTAGCAGGGTGCAGGAACGTATCACAGGGATTCGCACACAGAGTTATTGCTGAGTTATGATTTTTTTTACACATGTTGTCGGGGTGCCGGATACAGTTACGGGGAAACCTGCGCGGGGTGACCAAGTCGCAGGCATGCTTACGGGGGACCTCACGCACTGTTTGAAGAGTGCGTGTATTTGCGCCGGGGGAGCACACAAAGGTAGCTGTTCTGGCTGTTTATGATGTGCATCTGGGCTAATCAGGGGCGTTCCGGGTGAGACTTACGAATATGGTTAGTTTGTGCTGCAAATTCCATGAATACGTGGGTGTGCATTTTTCTTTCTGTGCTTGGGCTTGTGCAGTGTCCTTCTCGGCTTGCGGCCCTTGCAGGATTTATGCACACATTTCCATGAATTGGGCCCTGTGTGCCTTCATGCACTGTTTTCTGTACATGCTATATGTTAAGATGTGACTTCCAGGCTTTCTTAGTTACTTCTTAGGTTTATTACAGGAACTTAGATTACAGTTACATAAAGATAAATAATAGAGAGTGTGGACTATATATAAAGCACTGGCCCCATCACCCAGTCAGGGGAGCTCTAACTGCCTCAGTATGGAACCTTCATATAAACATTCCACCATTCACACAGTGACATTCCATGTGACATCACAGGCTCACAGCAAGACAGTATTACACAGACAGCCACTACATAACACATCTCCTTTCCTTACCAGACACACACACAGAAGGTCACTACCCAACACATCTCCTTTCCTTACCAGACACCCACACAGGAGGTCACTACATAACACATCTCCTTTCCTTACCAGACACACACACAGACGGTCATTACACAACACATCTCCTTGCCTTACCAAACACACCCACACACAGAGGCAAAACAATAAAGAATTCCAACTAAACACAGCCTATCAGGTGTAACCAGATTGGTCAATACGACCAAATACCACAGATCATCGTGAGACACTGGCCAGACATCCCAAGTCCATCTGCGTACCAGGCATTTGACCACTGATGACCTAAAACAGCATTACAAGGGTACTGTGCCAAACAGACTGTCTGGGGAAAACGCAGTCTTTAGCACAGCAAAATATAGGAAGAATATCGCAAAAAAACGAAGGCGCTACCTCCTTTAAATATCTGTGGAAACAATCCAACGCGACACTAATTTACTAAACTTCTAGCCCTACTCCATACTGGCAGAGGCGCTACCTCTCGCACAACAGAATGTTCCACACGCTGGAGGCGCTACCTCCCTCGCGTACACTAGGGTCCATGCTCACCAGAGGCGCTACCTCTCTTCAATACAATTCTTCGCATACGCACCAGAGGCGCTACCTCCTTCAAACACCCTGGTGACACGCACTTCAGAGGCGCTACCTCACTTCAGCACTTATTTTGCCACATTAACCGGAGGCGCTACCTCCCTCAAACACCAATTGAGCCACGCTCACCAGAGGCGCTACCTCTCTACAATACAATTCTTTGCATACGAACCGGAGGCGCTACCTCCATCAAACACCCTGTTGACACGCTCAACAGATGCGCTACCTCACTTGAGTACTCGTTTCACCACAATTTCCCGGAGGCGCTACCTCCCTCAACTACCCTTTTTGAGCCACACTAACCAGAGGCGCTACCTCTCTCTCTCGTGACCCATATACTAGAGGCGCTACCTCTAGGTACCATTACCATGTCACTCAGACCAAAGGCGCTACCTCATGTCAATACCAATCGTGACACATGCACAACAGAGGCGCTACCTCTCATTATAATCACAGCGTCACTCACACCAAAGGCACTACCTCTGCGTGACAACCTGCCACATATCACCTTCATGCTCTTCTCTGTGCATCCATTACACAGTCAACCTTAACACAGGTATTAAAACATTTTGCATTACATAGCTGTTAAATGAATTGTTATGACCGTAGAATAATGTAAATGCAATTTAAAACTATAGAACAACCATCGTTTCAACATTTTCGTCCTAAAAGTCCATGGCCAGGTGTGACCCTAATCTGACTTGTGTAACCCTACAAGTCCATGGCCAATCTTATGACCCTTAAAAATGACCACATCAACCTAAAGGTCCATGTTGCTATAGAGCGACTAATATGCCTGAAAATCCTCAAAATGTTATGCTAGCACATTCTTCCGATATCACTGCCAGCAAACATTAATCACTACACACTTAGGACTTATCACGGTTCACTTCAAACTGCATGTTAAAATAGCATAAACTTCCTAGGAGTCCATGGTTGAACACCTTTAACCTGCAAATCCTCCAAATGTAAATTCTATCTAACACCATACTGCACATTATTTACCAAAAGTAAAAGGTACAACTCATGCAGGTTCGATGCTAAACCACATTTCACTATCTTCAAAATGAATCTGTTCAAAGGATACTTTTTTTTATTATATGGTAAAGAACTAGTTCCATATCTTCAGCGCTTCAACATTATCACTCGCCATGCTTTCCTCGCTGCATCTGCAAGCCTATAATTGTTGCTTGGAAAATCAGATTGCTGGGTGAGACACTCTTCCAATACAGTAGACTTGTTATCCTAGCTCACCCGTTAGTTGCTCCCCAACGTCCCGTAGAGTGAGGCAGTGCGGCTTGGTCTGTCGTGTACTATAAAATCATCCGACGTATTTCCAGCTGCTGCTAGTCCACTCCAGACGACAGCAAGACCCGCCGCCACGCCGCGCACCTTATGCCGCAAGTCCTCCCTCACACGGACCACACGCTGATTGCCTCCATTAACCGCCACGTATTTTGTGCGCGTCTTCCACACACACATGGAAACAGATTGGTTACAATTCGTCCTGAACGCTGCCACGTGAGGCGTCACGCCGTCCATTTCTAAACGGGTCCTTTCCTCTACGCTTGAAGCTCCTCACTTCTGGCTGCCGCGTATCATCTGCTGGCGAATTCCTGACGTAGCTGTCCTAAGCTACGCTCGCCAGTTACATACGGAACCTTTGGCTTCATTGCTCTTTTCATCACCAGCTCCCCCTGTAACCCGGGTGACGTCACCAGTCTCATCACTGCTGTGAAGCAGTACGGACCTCCTCCAGCCAACCGTCACCCTGCCTGGAATTCGCTGTGGCCGGCCGACTCAGATCCCTGAGACAATGGAGGTAACT
Organism: Ambystoma mexicanum; assembly: GCF_040938575.1. NCBI lineage: Eukaryota > Metazoa > Chordata > Amphibia > Caudata > Ambystomatidae > Ambystoma > Ambystoma mexicanum. The sequence goes on from NC_090935.1 coordinate 1,228,539,033, forward strand.
TTAAAACTTCCTGCACACACTGGCGCTCCTAGAAAGAGTAATCACCATTTTCCCACAATACGACACCCTTCTGTGGGGCACCCATACAAGCCTCAGACTGCCGGGTTAGCTATATTCTTCATTTTCTTGTTTGAAAATAAGCAGCTTTCTTTTGCAGGTGGTATGCTCTACTCCATACTGATTGATAGGGGCTTCATTAAAACTTCTTCACCCTAGAGACTAAGCTTTCTAGGGCATCCCATGATGGCCCAGCTTCTCCTTTCAGCCAGCCCCTGGAACCCAGCTTTGTCTCCAACATGCGCTCTTGATCCCCCTATATGGGCTCTCTTCCTCAGCCCCTGGACCCAGCTCTTCCCTCCAGCTTCTGAGCGGCTGGTCCTTCAGGACATGGGGCTCCACTTATATGATAGAGCGCCTGTAGTGGGACTTCCTTGCTCCTCCCCACTTTAACCCTGGGTGATGGGTCTCTTACTTGTTTGTGGGGGCAGTGCTGACCTCCACTTTGTCCTCCTATCTCCTGCACCCCCCGCAGCAGGCTCCTTCAGACTTCAACTTCTTATTATGTACGCAGGTTCTTCTTGAAAGACATCCTCGTCGCCATTGTTAAGATGTGACTTCCAGGCTTTCTTAGTTACTTCTTAGGTTTATTACAGGAACTTAGATTACAGTTACATAAAGATAAATAATAGAGAGTGTGGACTATATATAAAGCACTGGCCCCATCACCCAGGCAGGGGAGCTCTAACTGCCTCAGTATGGAACCTTCATATAAACATTCCACCATTCACACAGTGACATTCCATGTGACATCACAGGCTCACAGCAAGACAGTATTACACAGACAGCCACTACATAACACATCTCCTTTCCTTACCAGACACACACACAGAAGGTCACTACCCAACACATCTCCTTTCCTTACCAGACACCCACACAGGAGGTCACTACATAACACTATAGAGTTTGTCCACTGCAAGAACACGTTTTACCTGTATGTAGTACCACCTGATTGTGCAGTTGTGTCCCTTCTCAGGGTAGGCACATGTCCACAATGTGTTTACCTCTTGTGAGGAGATAATAATGAACTCCAGGGAGCAGAATAAAATCCAGAAGAAGTCCTCTTTCAAGGAAGTCCTCTCGGGTTTGAGCACAGTCCAGGCCAGCTGTTTCCAGGAGAACTGCACACCTCCCCCTAGTGGCAGGAAATATGAAGCATATGGGTACACTGCTGGTTCTTTAACATTTAGCAGCTGTCATAGTAATAGTGACTTTCCTCAGAATGTTCAAGCCCTTGTTTGTGAATCTGAAGGTTTCACATTCTGTGCTGCCCGGGCAAATCTGCTCCAAACGGCTGCGTGCTGTGCAAATATTGACTCATACTCGGCTAATCATGCCCTTTGTGTATGCACTATCTCTAAATTTACAGATCACGTGAACTGTAACTGAGAATACCGCGGAACCTTTAATGATACTTTTATTGCTTTATTACATCAGGTGGCAGTGAGAATCCAACCTTCCTGCTCTGCTTTGCCTTTCAAAGATAAAATATAATGCTCTAAAAGGATTATCTTTTAAATGTGATAATGCCAGCAAGACATGCATTCATAAAACGTACAGACCGTAGGAAAGCCTTCTTTCATCACATGCTGAAGTCAGAGAGGAACACCCTCTTTTAGAAGTACGCGTTTTTTCAAAGTTAGCAATACAACTAAACAACTTTGTAAAGTCAAGTGGACGTCAGGCAATCAGAGGCTTCCAGAGTCAATATTGGCTGAGCAAATAAACACTGGCTCTCCCAACATGTCTGAAAAACAATTCAGTTAAATATTTACTTGAGCTTATCTCGATGGGAAAAAGAAAAGAAAAAAAAAACGTTGTCAGTGCTTTCGATGAATCAATGTGCAAATACTGTTTTGTAGAAGGCTGGGACTGACCTAATTTAACGTTGAAGGTGATTGCCCAGGAATGACCCCTGTGCCGATGGATTGTGCCATGTGTTTTCAGGTCCAAAGTGGCCAGAGTTCTCAACTCACCCACAGCTTTGTAATATGGCACAGCCCCGCCGGTAAAATCTAGAATTGAAAGGTACTGGCGCCCAGTGGGATGTACTTGCGGTCGTATGTGCAAGCTCTGCGTGGCGCCGAAGAGGGCAGAATGCATTCTAGCATTCTCGTAGGACAAAGGGCCCTTTTATTATCATAAACTCTCTGTAGAAAATGAAATTGCTGTATTTTTAAGAACGTATGCTGATCAACTGTTATTGGTTTCTGGATATTTGTGTGTTCCGTTTAGTCGTAAAAAATGTACAGGGACTCATTGTTTAGTTCACCGCATTTTGGCAGTGGGGACCCACATGTCGACATATCCGTAGTCGGTTCCCCACTGCTGAATATTGCTATTTTGAATGATGGAGTGCAAAAGTGCTGGACAAAAGGTAGTGACAAGCGTCTACAGCACCTTTTGCATTGCACTTTTGCACTCCAATGTGCAAATGAATAACATGCTGCATGCCTTCTACGCATGGCAGGCAGTGTTTACTATGGATCCCTATAAGGTGTGCCTGATTTTTGTTGCCTCGTGAAGTCAGCAAATCCCCTTAGGGATTCCCAGCATTTGCACCGGCATGAAAATGCATTTATATGGCAGAATGGAAGGGAGGCGGTGGAAACGAAAGTTGACTTCTGCCCCTCCTCTCCGCCATACAAATGGACGAAAATTAGCCGTGAGATGAATGCATGGTGCAAGCAAGAGCTTTATGCAAGGAAATGAGTTGCATAGTGTTTGAATGATTTGGGGTTTGTTTATGATTACCATAATGTTCTACTACTTGATTGTAGTAGTTGTATCCTTAGTCTAAGTTCTATGGTGCTCTGTTGCCGTGAGTAGCTAGGTTCTCACACTATGAATAGGCAAATGCAAAATGATTGCTGTAGACAATGGGCCTCATTCTAAGTTTGGTGGTATCCGGCTGGCAAATCTGGCGGACACTACTAAACGGTAATACCGTTAACAGCACCTGGTATGCTGGAATTACCAGCAGTTTACAGGTGCCAGTAAGGGTATGTTAATCCCCATTCCATGGGGATTGCTGGAATTACTATCACCGGTAATACCAGTGCCAATAATGCCAATAATACCAGCAGTTTTTTGCCAGGGAGGTGCCTGACCTACCTTCAGCTCTTGGCTGGAGGTAAATCAAGCCACCTCACTGGCAAACTTGTAGTATGCCGGTCTGAAAACTTGCAGTAAATGGAATTACTGGAACGTTAACTCAGACCGGCATACTTGTAATGAGGCCCAATGACTGTACAATAAATGTATGCCTCTCCACTGCACTTTTCTGTAACAGGATATTATAATACGTGTATTTTGGAGCAATCAACATTTATTCAAAATAAGACAAAGCTTAATATCTGACTTCTGGTAATTTAAAGGGATGTCATAATAGATAGGTGTTGTTATTACCCAATGTCATTGTACTTAATTTACCCACCTTGGCTGTGAAAAGGCTAATTTGGTTCTGCTGGGATACGTATATGTCAGTGAAGATTACACAGATATTGCTGTTTTAAGAGTTTGTCCCAGTGAGCTATCTTAGCAGCTCCAGCCTCCAGTCCTGATCATAGAAAAACACCAATGGTTTGTGATACAGTATCTTAGTACACTTTGCAAAAATATAGCTATGAAGGAGGACCCTATAACATGGAGGTGGAATCTTGTTTTTTCTACTGCAATTGCCAAGTGTTTTTGTGTTCACTTGACATTACACCACCATACGTTGCATCAGAATCCTGCCGTACCTCGACTCCAGCACATCAAGCAAAGCAATTTGCATATAGTCTATCATGGGATATCCTGACGATCTATGGATCCTGTGCTGCATGTCATGGTATGTGTCAGCACCACAATCTCTCTAAGCAATCTATAACCAAGACAAAGGAAGCATCAGAAACCCTAACCACGACCCCTCCCACAAGCCCCCCCCACAGAAGATAACCACAGGTCTACCCATTAGCACATCAATACCAACCGAGCCACGACTAAGCTGACCTCTTTAGCCCTGTGACACTCTCCCACATGGGCCGCTAACCAGACCAAAGCGCTGTGGTCTATCTGATCTTGGGTTCTTCCCTAGGGATAACAAACTTCCAAGCCACTTCTGCCAAGCCTACTGAAATCCGATTGGCACTCAGGAACTGGGTACATCCGGCGTTCGCCCATCGACACCACAGGGTTCTCTTCAGACTTTCCCACTGGCCCACTAACAAACCTCACTCCCTTTTCTCTTAGAGAGCCACGCGGAGCAAAGCCACCAATAGTGTCAGAAAGGCCTATATAAGATCACTTACAGTATATTTCGTTTCGATTAACCTCTCATGATCTCAATCTTGCAACCTTACACCTTAGTAACTTTTATCAGATGAATAACCAGGTCTAGTATCCTTAACAGACTCCTACCGTTCCATATTCTGTCAACAGCCATTTCAATCAGTATTTCTCAACCCGGGGTCAGTTAGCCCTGATGGCTAACTGGCCCCCATATATAACCTTAACCAAATCCATACTGAATTCCATATTGGTACACATGTAATGGTTACATGCAATCTGCAATCATCTGTTTGGGTATGTTTGACCTTTTGCAAATTGCCCTCTGCAATTTGACCCAAAAAACATTTGACGTTTTGACCAAATTGACCTCCATTGTTAGGGGTGCGGGGGACACCCCCGCAAACCCCTTTTGACCTACTTACATGAACACGAGGAGCGGGGGACATAGCCGCAACCCCCGCACCTCATGTTCAGGTAAGTAGGTATTAACCCATGTGACCTAAAACAAAAAGGTCAATTTGGACCGGATACAAAAAAGGTCAATTTGGATCACCCAGAAAAGGTCCATTTGGTCAAAAGGTCAAATGTTTTACGTCAAATAGGCTAATACCCAACCATCAACATCACACACGTTTTTCGCATCTGCCTTGCCGCAATCCGACTAACACCTGTTTTTGCTTTCAGAGTCATGTGCAAAGAGGCCAACATTATTGGCAGAGGCCGCAATACCAGACCACTTGACCTTACCTTACGGAAATGTATTTTGGGTGAGCTCTGAACAACCTATCAGGCAAGTTTATAATTTCTACCAGATTGTGACATCGGAGAGGTTTGAGAAATGCATGTGCTATGCTATCAAATGCTCATATAGCTTCAGCCTTTTTCATTCTAGCCTGGAGATACTTCAGGGAAGGAAGGTCGCATGACAGGGTTTTTTCAGTAGCAGGATATTGCAAGGAGATGGGAAGGCAGGAATCTCGCACAGGGCATGCATATGTCACAACGGAAGCACAGTGAGTTACGGGTTTGAATCCATGGTTGTTATTCAACCAGCAGGGTGAAACTGTATTTTTACTTTTGAGGTGAATGTAATGAGGTGGGGATTCTGAATTGTTCAGTGTGTTGTTGATAGAGTAGAGGCTTCAGTGAATCTGCTGGTGGTTATTTAACCTCCATTACGGTACAGGGATAACATTTCATTCATGTCCATGGATGTTGCTAATATGTACTGACGCACAAGATTTCCATCAGTAAGTCAGATTTTCATCTCCAGAAGTGATAAGGGTGATTAGTTGTGATGATAGTTGGGGTTGGGATTCAATATCATGTTTAGTATAGAATTGTCTTTGCTTTTTCCATCAACAACATTGACAATATTTTCGAGCTGTTGTCTGCCAGGGAACAGGTTGGGGTGATGGCCTGCGCTTTTTTGAGCTAATCGAGGGAGCATAAACTTCAATTATGACTGCATTTGCATCATGTATGTGGCGTGTTAGCGGATGATAATGTTCCTGAGGTTTCTGCAGATGGAGGCATGCATTAGAGGGATTCTGCACCAAAATGCTAAAGGCAGTGATGCAAAGAAATAATATACACATTCAGGGTGAATTGGTTTGGTAGGTCTGCAACTTACAAACAATTGTCTTCTTTGCCGGCATCTTGAAAGATCTTTTACTACTCAGTTGCACAAAACAAACTACTGTCTCTCTCCTAGTAATGCGTCTAGCAGTGTTGCACTTCTGGGCTGCTGCACAATTCCAAAGGACTGTATTATGGCCTCAGGCATATCCCAATTGTCATTCAGTACAGCTTTTCACCAGGTCATTCACGGTATCTTGAAATGTAACACCCAATGGTATCGCTTTCTCTAGACTGCTGTCTGCCTGGTACCTGCTATTCTTTGTAAAGTATCGAAGTAATCACCACGTGATTGATGTAATGCTCTGTACCCCCAGTAGACCTGTGCCACCATGGGCAAATAAGTACATTTTCTGAATCTGGAAGTTGCATTAACCCACACACGTCCAGGTGACATTCACATTGGATCTTACATTCACACATGACAATGCACATTTCGTGGCTTTGTGCAGGACTCCTTTATCATAATGAGTGCTACTATTGCAGATGCGATGAATTCTCTACCCCTTGAAAGTAAGCCGCATTGTGTTTGTTCCTCGACTACTTCAACTTTAAAGTTGCAAGTCATTGGTGTAGCAGTTGCCAATTTTTGCTAAGTTCATACAATGTTTACTAACATATTAAAACGGGTGCACTTTCAAAGGTGGCAACAGGTCCGAATACAATACAAGGAATGTGCAAAGTGGGGGGCCTAGAGGTATTGCAAAGAATGTGTTCCTTTTACAACAATTGCTTATGTAACATTGCATAAACCTTGAAGACAGGTGTGAGGAATACGACTGTCCGCATGGTGGGCATGTGCCCACCTGGGCTTTTTTTGAAATGTTTAATTAAATGGAATGATGGTAGACCAAACTCAGGAAAATGTGTGGGGCTAATCCACATACATTTCCCTATGCTCACACAACAACAAAAGCATAGACCCGTGTACTCTGGCTGGAAACCGCTTACAGGCACAGTCCCCCCTGTCATATTTAGTTGGAATGTGACAGCCAAAGAGGGTACAATTTAATCCGAGGAAGGGGGAGGGCCAACCTCCCCATGCCATGGTCAGCCTGATTAACTGATAGTCTCCATGGAACTGCCCTACTCTTTGTCAGGCCCTGCAGCTGGTTGCAGTGATTATCATAACAAAAGTGGGTATTTTGAACAAGCCCACATGGGGCCTGACTGCAGAGGATGACAAAGGAGACAGGAAACCCAAGAACCTTTCATATGAAACTGTGCCAACTTGAAGCCAGCTCCCGCCTCTCAGTATTGATGACAGTGAACTGTCATGTCTGGGTCTGTTGTTACAGTCGGCCACCCCGCTGTGGGGACCAAATTCATAGCTATAAACCTGTTTTTGCAGGGGCCAGAGAGTCTGGTCTCACAGCATATTGAAGGGAGACCTGCTGCTTTAACAGGAGCCACACAGGAAGGACCATTAACCAGAGATATTCTTTGAACACAACCGACAGGAAGGTGGGTGACATCAGGGAGTGAACCCAGAGCTCTTTCTGTTGATAAAAGGGTTCTGCCTTATTAGTTCTGGGGCAAACCTTGTTTATGTTTTCACCCCTTTACCTTTCCTGTTGCAAAGCACTCTGGTTATGAACTTGTGCATACAGCAGATTGTTGGCAGGGACCACATGATTGGTTCACCAAAGTAGCCTTAGCCTACACCAATCACTGTGTCCCACTTGGCTTTAAAAGAGTGCTGGGCCCCTCTTTCGGCAGATCACCTGAAGACTTCACAAGAAGTAAGAAAGCAAAAAGTACATTGCGGTTCTGTCCCCCTGGCCCTTCCCAGAAGTCACCTAGAGACATGTTAAGGCCCATTTCCCTTTTTGCTGAAGCCAAGAAACCCTTACCAACTATTGTGGTTATTAACCATACCAACCACCCTCCTGTCAGTATCCAGAGTGCACCCCTTTTCTTTCTTAGAACTGTCTGTCCTCTGCATTCCTTTACATGGTGGGTTGTAGTTCATTGTGTTGTTAGATTGTCTGTTTTTTAATAATTAAATAGATATTTGTATACAACCTTATCTGGACACTCCGTTTATCGTTGGGTATTAATTGTATTTTCGCTGTGCTGTAACTGATCAATGATCCACCACCTTTAGAGGTGATAAGTCTGCCATTCCGTCCATGTTACCAAAATTGGACAAGGAGGTTTATCATTTTAATTGTATTCTTGTTTATGCCAATCTGTTCGGATCCATCCTGGTGTATTAAAGGTGTGGGATTGATTGATGGTTTAGAAAACGATTTTCACACCTAGACCACTGATACCCTAGAATTTTAGTTGTCACAAGAGGACTGGCAATGCCAAATTTAAACCCCGGGTATGCAGCTGAAGAATTTTGCAATGCGACTCACCAAGGGAGATACAAAACATTTTAAGGAACCTTTGCACTTTTAAAAGTAGATTGCAAGGGCAGCACATTTCTGGTGGAGAGCTAATTTATTCTCCGGAATAGCTGTGCTGGATTATTTTTGTCTGCTGTGTCCTGCATAATCTTGTTATGCGGCAGAACACTCCTCTCGCTGAAGGTACCCAGGACGTGGGTGGAAATGAAACTGAAATAATAATTCAGGATTTATATAGCGCTACGAAAACCTCAGGCACCTGAGCACTGTTTATTATTACCCACGGTGTGTGGTGCTTATTTACAACCTCGAAAGAATGAAAGGCTGAGGTTGGCCCCACCGGGATTCAAAACTGCATTAGCAGGCTCTGCAGAGATGTCAAAGCGAGCGCTCTACTTGCTTTGCTATCAGACCGGCTTACTGTGATTACAATGGTAATAAAGTACTGTAAATGATACTACTGTTCATATTTCCTACTCAAAATTGTTGATTCTGAAAAAAGTGAAAATATTTTAGGTTATATGTTTTGGATGTACATTTAAGATGTTTGGGAGTTCATGTTCCGTTATGAATTGTAGATGTGTTCACTTAACCATATAATGAAAATAAAATAGCTCTAGAGAAAGGTTATCAGTGAAAAAAAGAAAAAAAGAGAGTTGTTTGGTACATGTATCTTTAGTAAATGTAATCGTGTACTTGACACATCCACTTGCACTTTACATGGACCTGCTCCCTCAAACAAGAAAGACAGTAGCACTGCACACAACACCCAAATGTCATGTTCTATATTTATGGAAATAAACTAGACTTCTGAGAACAGCATTAAGGCAAAACGAATGAAATGAGGGCATTTTGTGCTCTGCTGTGGTTAGCAATGCTTCGTTTCCTTAGGTTTAGTATGCTACGCTACATTTTACTGTACTACTGCTAGGCCATGTAATCTTAAGTTGTTTAGACCCATTAAGGAGTGTAGGTCTATTGGCTCAATGTGTTTTGTCCTAAAATGCATTTTTGCCATGCACCTTTTCTCTCTTTAATGTGCACCTTCCCGTTACTTTCATGGGGGGGTTCCCAAACACCTCGATGTTTTTGTTGTTGTTTAGAATTTATGTTTGTATGTACATGTTTAGTGAACAATATATTTAACATGACATTAAAAAAAATTTACACATATTTTAAAAATACAAATCCAACCCTACCAACCCCTCCCTCACATGTATAGTGAACAATGCAATGATTTATCATTCTAAGATACTCCCTCAATTTCTTCACAGAGGTTACCCTTTAATTTCAATACAGCATAACTCTTAATATTAAAGATAATGGATGCATTGATTCCATTTACAACTCCAAAAACCTCTCCCGCATTTCTTCATGAAGGTTGCCTTTCTTATTCCTGTACAAGATCACCCTATCCATTGAAGACATTCGCTGTAAATCCTCCAACCATTGAGAGGCAGAAGGCATTTGTTCACTTTTCTATTCTCGTAGAATAATTGTCTTTGCAGATAATGAGGCCATGAAGTACCAACACCTCTGCGGGTATGACAAATCCACTATTAAATCCTCCTCCCCGGGACAATGGTTGTAAAATTGTAATCCATTTCCAGCATAAACACATTGTTCATAGTCAATGTGACTTCTTTCCAGAATACCCTCAAACGCTGCACTCCAACTTCATATGTTCGAATGATCCCACTCTGTGCTTGCATCTCCAACATGCGCCAGCATCTAGCAAACCCCTTTCATAGAGTGTCTGTGGTGTCCAGTACACTCTGCTCAAAATGTTGATCTGCCTTGCCCTTTCTCCGAGGTTTAATGACGTCAAATTTGCATTCCTGCACAAATTGTCCCATCTACACAAACTCATTTAAATAGTAGATTCACATTAACTTCCTTGTTTTTAGCCAGGTGTTCATAGACCCATGATGCAAAATGTCCTTCCAATTTGAATTCCTTCAACCAATCTGCCCAATCCTTGCTCTCTTCTGGGATTCTCTCACCAACAGCCCACTTTAATCTCCGATATTCAGCATATGTGCCATCCCCCAGACCCTTTTCAGCAGCTAAAATATTAAAAGTGATACATTTTTGTATTTGTAAACAGATCGCCTAGGCACTGGATACTGGTCAGAAACAAATTTGGCCAGAGCAGCATATTGCCTTCTAACGTAATCTCAGAATTCAGCCATATAGATGATTTTTTGGAACAGAATACATTTTCATTGGTCAACTTCACAAGGCTACGCCCACCCTCCCTCAAGAATATCATCGGATCATACGACTTGCATCCACTTGCATCTTCAGATGTCAGCAGCGCCCTTGGTACACCTACTCATCTCTGCTTGTGTCCAAACATCCGTCAAATCTTCAATGAAAGGAAGCAAATGTCTTGCTGCGAAGGCTAAATGGTAGTTTGAAAAATCTGGGACTCCCAAACCCCCTTTCTCAGTAAATAGCAGTACCTTCCACAATTTCCTTTACTTAATCCGGTATAACCTTGTACAATTCAGCTGGCAGACCATCCAGACCCAGACATTTCCCTACATTCAGGCGACACGCAGCTCTCTTAAGTTCCTCTATGCTAAGATCTTCATTCAAGCTAAGTCTCCCTTTGGGGTTGATTCTCTTTAAGTTGCATCCTTCAATTTATACATTCATATCATTAGCATTCTTTTTAACCTATGGCGTGTACAGGTTTTTATTATATACTCTGAACTCCCTATTGATCTCTTTTGACTCGTGTGTTATAAAACCAATCATTGCTTCAATTGCGCTAACTTACTCTTCATTTTCCATAACCCTAAATTGATGTGCCAAAAGCCGATCACATCTTTCACGACCTCCATAGTAGTTGCATCTCGTTTTGAACAGGAGCCAATCCGCCTTTTCCAAAAGTATTTCCTCTGTAGTTTGTTTTTCTTGAGTTTCAGATCAGAGCATACATCTAGGGTAACATTTTCCATTGTTTGCTTTTACATTTTATGGATTTCCTCCCGAAGTATCTTTACCTCCTTCTCCTCCAACTTATTCTTCTTACTGAGAGACATATCAACATACCCCTCATGTAACATTTAAATGCCTCCCCGACAGACTCCACAGATAAATCATCCGCCCAATTCTTCTCCACAAAAATGTTGTCCAAAACCTCCACTTCATCATGTAGTCTGACCTTCATTTTCCAGATACTTGTCTTATGGTATTGGAAATTACAATGACATCTCAATTGTTACAGGTACGTGATCAGAAATCAAAATAGTACCAATATCGCCCCATTTATAATTCTGTTTTCATAAACCAGGCATCCGGAGTAGATTTGTACGTGAATACATGCTATGACACCCAGAATGAAATGTGTATTGGCTGCCTTGTGAGTGTTGAAGTCTCCAGGCATCTTGTAACTTCAACTCTTCCATAAAATCTATCATGGCCCTGTTTTCCCCTAGCCTCTTGATACAATGAACTAACACTTCTGTCCAACATTGGGTCTAGTGTGACATCTTCCCCCAATATGAGGTTGTTCCGACCGAGATTTTGTAAAAACTGTGCTAAAGCGACAAAACATTTGCCATCTCCCCCGTTTGGAGCGTAAACATTGAAATAACTGTATGTTACAGTGACATATACAATCCTTCCTTCATTGTCCTTTTTATGTAAGATTTCAGACACAGGCAAATGCAACTGGAAGTTAAATGGTGAACAAAAAACCTTTCCCACCCACCCCAGTTTCAATTTCTCTGCTTCTGTTTCCAATACATGTGTCTCCTGTAATAAGGCTATATCAGCCCCCATCTCATTCAAACGGTCCAAAATCTTCTTTCTTTTGTTTGCACAATTTGCTCCATTAACATTCCAAGAGACCACCTTTAAGCAACCTTTGGTAACATTTGCCATAGTTGAATTGTCTGATCCTCGCCTTGTGAAGAAGCACATATACAGCACATACACACAAACAACTAATAAACAAACACAAAAAACACAAAACCACTTGGTTTTGTCAAATTCAACCCTAAAGCACCTCACTCCCGACGTCTTTGTAATGAGAACTCAGTTCACCCCTCCCCATTAATTCTACTTTTGAATTATGTTACTTCTCTATCCAATTCTATTTGTCACATAACCTCATATTCCAGTTAAAGCATATTATTGACTTTAAAAACTTAAGTCCTATTCAGTGAGTCCATGTTGCTAGTCCGAAAAGGAAAGCTTCACAAAGAGAGCGCAAAAAGAGCCCCGACCTCTAAGTCTCATAAGCCCAGGTCTTGTTCATAAGGAAAGCCTGGTACATGCCGTATATGCCAAACACTTTGGAATCAAAGCAAAGAGGACTGCTTCTAGCAGCACATACCAACAATAGTTGCAATTATATTCCAGCAGTTATTTAGCTCTATATAATAGTGATACAATTCTGCAGAAAGTTAGGAAAGTACATAGTGGCACAAGAGGCATTTAAATGTCTGCAGGGCAGTGAGGGCACCTGAGGAGGGACATACGTTGCTGAGTTTAGAGTAGTTTCCATTCCATTTCGTCACACAATGGATAATTAATGAGTGATAGATGAAATGGATAGTTCAAGTAATGCGTAATAATATCCAGCACTGTCAGACTAACTTCAATTATTCCCATGAAAGAGTAACCTGTTGGGCGTTTTAACCCCAGGACCTCCATGTACATTTAATGCAGCTCATGAAGACATGAAGGGCATCTGCTTACTAATTGACTTTGATCTGATCCCTGCACTGCGGGAGCAGAGCTAATTACCGATTGCCAAAGGGGATGGTTAACTGTGAATTCCAATGCTATGTGATTTTATAACTCCGGTAACAAAAAGGCTGAAATGCAAAAATAAAAATGTGGCACGCTAAGTATATTGATATATATGATGTCAGCTCCATTTACCACCCCTCCAAAGCCCCTTCAGACCTATATGGCCTCCCCAGCATCACACACTCACTCCAGCGCGACACCGTTGGAATCCGACACAATCATGTACTCTGCCAAGTCTTAATACGATATCCAAAACAGCGAATCCACGTACATGTTTACCTGTTTATTCAGCTGCCTATTTCAAAATGGGCCAACCATCTCCCCGCTCAGACCTGCACTCCACAATGCCCCTTACCACTGACACTCCACACCCTGGCCACCATTTTAGCCCTGCATTTCCTATTAGAGGAAGGCACCCCACGCGGTGCATGTCCACACCCTCGCATGGCTTCTTATGTCACGAGCATGGTCCAAAATGCCTTTGTAGCCGTTATTAACCGTGAACTTACATATGTAAAAATATATATTCCAAAAGCTACGTTATGAACTGTAAAACCATTTTAACATTTGTAATAAATAAATAAACACTCCAACACCATATTACATTGCATAATTAACACCTAAAAGGCCAACAGGCCGATTCATGTAATTCCTCTCAAAAGTGTCGCACGCGGCTGGCGCACAGCGTGCCCGTGCGAATGTCTGCACCAGCCGCGTGCGAAAAAATCAATTCCCGCGCACAGCGTATTCATGGATTCTCGCCTCCAAAAGCAGACGTGGCGCAGAGTGGCGCAGCGACCCTGCAGCAGCGCCAGTTACGCCCCCAAGAACGCCCTCGCGCAAGGAAAAGCCATCAAGATCGCAAAACCATCACAAAGGGCTGTGCCAACACTGTACCAGTTTACCGGACTGGCAAAAGCGGGGAACACGTATTACGGGCGTCGGGAACACGCGTGCGTGAGAAGATTCACACGCGATCGGGCCAGGGGGAGCGTGTGCGTGTATATCAGGGGTGCGCGAGAAGTTCCACACACGATTTCCCTGGGCGCGTGTATTTCAGGGGTGCGCGGGAAGTTCCACACGCGATTGGCCTGGGCGCGTGTATTTCAGGGGTGCACGGGAACCCCCACACGCGATTGCCATGGGTGCGTGTATTTCCGGGGTGCTCGGAAAGTTTCACACGCGATTGCCCTGGGCGCGGGAAGTTTCACACGCGATTGCCCTGGGCGCGTGTATTACAGGGGTGCGCAGGAAGTCTCACACGCGATTGCCCAGGAAGTCTCACACGCGATTGCCCTGGGCGCGTGTATTTCAGGGGTGCGCGGGAAGTTCCACACGCGATTGGGCTGCGTGCGTGTGTTTCAGGGGTGCGCTGGAAGTTTCACACGCGATTGGGCTGCGTGCGTGTATTTCAGGGGTGCGCGGGAAGTTTCACACGCGATTGGGCTGCGTGCGGGTATTTCAGGGGCGCGTGGGAAGTTTCACACGCGATTGGGCTGCGTGCGTGTATTTCAGGGGTGCGCGGGAACTCCCACACGCGATTGCCCTGGGTGCGTGTATTTCCGGGGTGCTCGGAAAGTTTCACACGCGATTGCCCTGGGCGCGGGAAGTTTCACACGCGATTGCCCTGGGCGCGTGTATTACAGGGGTGCGCAGGAAGTTTCACATGCGATTGCCCTGGGCGCGTGTATTACAGGGGTGCGCAGGAAGTCTCACACGCGATTGCCCTGGGCGCGTGTATTTCAGGGGTGCGCGGGAAGTTCCACACGCGGTTGGGCTGCGTGCGGGTATTTCAGGGGTGCGCGGGAAGTTTCACACACGATTGGGCTGCGTGCGTGTATTTCAGGGGTGCGCGGGAAGTTTCACACGCGATTGGGCTGCGTGCGTGTATTTCAGGGGTGCGCGGGAAGTTTCACACGCGATTGGGCTGCGTGCGGGTATTTCAGGGGTGCGCGGGAAGTTTCACACGCGATTGGGCTGCGTGCGTGTATTTCAGGGGTGCGCGGGAAGTTTCACATGCGATTGGGCTGCGTGCGTGTATTTCAGGGGTGCGCGGGAAGTTTCAAACGCGATTGGGCTGCGTGCGTGTATTTCAGGGGTGCGCGGGAAGTTTCACATGCGATTGGGCTGCGTGCGTGTATTTCAGGGGTGCGCGGGAAGTTTCACACGCGATTGGGCTGCGTGCCGGTATTTCAGGAGTGCGCAGGAAGTTTCACATGCGATTGGGCTGCGTGCGGGTATTTCAGGGGTGCGCGGGAAGTTTCACACGCGATTGGGCTGCGTGCGTGTATTTCAGGGGTGCGCGTGAAGTTTCACACGCGATTCCATCAGGGTACGTGTATTACAGGGGTGCGCGGGGAGCACCACAAGTGAATTGCACGTGTGGGTCCTCCCAGGTGTTCCCTCTACACCCTCCACGGCCCCTGCAGGTGGCTCACACCACAGGGGCCTACCCTGCACATGTCCTGCAGGCACCCCATCCACCATGGCCATGCCCCCCAGCCAACCCACATGTCAACTTGCACTACTGCCCACCAACGCATGTCCCCCTGCACCCCCAGCCACCAGGGGCACCCTCCACCAGGCCCCCACCCATGTCTCCCACCTCCCCCACCCCCCAGCACTGCGGGGCACCTGCCAGCAGGCCCCCACCCATGTCCAACTCATGTTCCCCACCCCCCCACCCCCCAGCACTGTGGGGCACCTGCCAGCAGGCCCCCATCCATGTCCAACTCATGTCTCCCACCCCCCCCACCCCCCAGCACTGTGGGGCACCTGCCAGCAGGCCCCCACCCATGTCCAACTCATGTCTCCCACCCGCCCCACCCCCCAGCACTGTGGGGCACCTGCCAGCAGGCCCCCACCCATGTCCAACTCATGTTCCCCACCACCCCCACCCCCCAGCACTGCGGGGCACCTGCCAGCAGGCCCCCACCCATGTCCAACTCATGTTCCCCACCCCCCACCCCCCAGCACTGTGGGGCACCTGCCAGCAGGCCCCCACCCATGTCCAACTCATGTTCCCCACCCCCCCACCCCCCAGCAGTGCAGGGGCACCCTCCACCAGGCCCTCGCCCATGTCCCATCCATGCCCCCTGCACCTGGGTCCCAACAATCCCCAATCATGTCCGTAATGGCCATCCTCCCCTGCCAAAAGGCCCAACCAACTATCACATCCACCCACATATCAAAGGCAATTACATGTTACACACCCAATGTAAATAATGCAAATGAACACATGTCTGTCACACACAATGGCTGCAAGTGAATGTTAAAACACCCAACATGACATGCATGAAAGCAAAGAGATGATATGACACATTGAAGGATGAAAATTAAAATGTATTGAAAATCAACTTGTATGGAAATGAAATGAGAAAAACCACAAAGCAAAACAACCAAAAGAAGATGAATGTCCATGAAAAAAATCAAAAACACACAGCACAATCAAAATGAATGGTGTCCAAAGTCACAGTCAGAAAAGTAATCCAAGTGTAAATGATAAACAAAAACCATTGCTCCATGGCGATGAAAAAAATCCAAAAAATAAAAGAATCCATTGAAGAACTATTTACAAGATAATCCCGGGTCCATGAGCCCAACCAAATGAAACCTAACTATGACAACTAACAAAAAACTGAACAATATACAAAAATGTGGCGCATTGTCCAATCGCAACCAAATAAAAAAAAAAATTCAAGGAAACCTAACACTAACTATATAACTATATACAAAGGCGGCGGGCAAGTCCAGCGGCTCACTCTGTGGTGTTCCGGGCCAGGGCATCATCGAACTCCTGTTCGATGTCCCGGAGGCGGTCCTGTTCCATGGCCCCGAGGGTCCGCAGGGACGACGCCGTCTCCTCCTCCAACCCCCTGCGGATTGCCTCGTGGCACTCGGCCCGCCTCAGGGCCCTCCGCATGGAGTTCTCCGCCCTGACCAATGTGAGCCGCGCCTCTTCCGCCCGCCGCCGCTCCGCACCTATATGCTAGCCCAACCGCTGCCACACGGAAGACACTTCCCGTCCTGGGTCCTCCTGCCCGCCGGCCGATGCCTGCCCCTCCGATGTTGATGGCCCCGAGCCATGATGCCTCCCACGTTGACTCCGCTGCTGCCTCCGACGCCACTGCCTCTGCCAGCACGACGGCATCCAGGCTAATGGAATCCACCGACGCCGTCGTGCACATGCCCTGCCTGATGATGCCGGCACATCCTCCATCTGCTGGGGTACAGTTGCTGTGGTGTCCACCCCTGCTGGACCTCTGACTCCCGACTGTGGCAGGGATGGGATCCCCACCGAGCTGGCTGCATTGGTCAGGGTAGGTCCACAGGGGGCCCTGGTGGCATCTGGGCCGGAAGATGGCAAGGAGAATGACTGGCGTATAGTCTCCACAAAGGAGGAGAGGGCCGCCAGATTGGCCGACACATGCAGGAAACCCCCGAACATGGATGATCCCAATTGGGCCACGTCGGCACGTCCTCCTGGGAAGCATGCACGTCATCACGAATCACAGCCGTGCGCATCGCAACCCCAATCAGGACCTTCTCCATACGGCCAGGGGTCCCCTCGTCCACAGGTGGAGGGGAGTCAGATGACATTGACATCCCCTCTACCTGCGGACGGGCCCGGGACGGGGCATCCCTGCTGGTGCATGGTGGTGCACCCACAGGGTCAGGGACAGCACATGCACAGGCCCCTCCACGGTGACCTGTGCTGCCTCCTGCCCCTGCCCCTGGACTGCACCACTTGCACCAGCAGGGATGCCCCCACCAGGCCCCATGTGCGCCTCAGTGGCGGCCTCCTCCTCCTCTGTGGAAACCACCAACCTGGATGGCTCCTCACCGTCTTCCGCCATAGCAGGCCCCTGTGGGGGCTCACCCACCCCTTCCGCTGCAGCCATGGGGGCATCCCCGCCGCAAACATGTGTCAGTCCAGGCAAAACACACACAGTGACAGTCATGGTGCATGCCATGGACATTTCCGTACATGTCCAATGGACTCTCGAAACATACAATGTAATGGAACTCACATGCATCATGGGTCATGCCTATCACATGCACACACTTCACCTCAGTCACATCCATCTGGCCCCGCACACCCCAATCACAGTGGATACAAGGATGACTAGGCTGCATCAGTGAATCTGTAAATTGTCACAGACATGTGTCATGCATCCATGGCATTCACAAGTCACAGACACGCAGGTCAGGCACACAGACATGGATACCATATATGTACCTGGCATCAGCACCCATCCCTCACCCCGACCCATGTCCAGGAACAGAGACTGCCATGCTCTCATGTGTACAATCTGCATAGGGCTCCCCATGTCGCATTTAAACACATGCAACAACCGTGCGGTTCACACATTACTGGTCGCACATGCATTACCATGATGTCCCTGCACACATACATGCGTACATGGCCTATGTCACACATACAGGCAAGTATCAGACAACCAGCACACTGCAACATGCCCTGTCTCACACAGCAATGCTTGGCCACTTACCGCTCAACTCCAGACGGGTCTCCCTCTCAAGGACCTGGGCGTGGAGCGCTGCGTGTACGCGTTCCAGGACCCTCATCTGGATGGAACTCATGTGGCCCCGGCCCCCCTCCACGAGGCGCTGGGCCTTTATGAGGGTCCTGGACCTCAAGTCCTCCCAGCGCTTCTTGACCTTCTGGATGGTGCGGGTTGCCACCCCCTCCGCGTTGATGGCAACCACATAGTCGGCCCAGATCCTCTCCCGTCCTTCCTTGTTGGCGCGGGACGATCCGAAGAGGGCATCATACTGCCCCAGGACTTGCTCCACCAGGACACCAACTTCGGTGGCAGTGAAGCTGGTGCCCCTCTGCCCCTCTGGCCGGGGGTTGCCACTGGTGCCAAATGTTGATGTGCCCGACATGGCAACCCCAGGGGCAGGAGTGGGTGGGCAACTGGGTCCTGGGGCTGGGCTGTGGAGCGATGTTATCCGAGTCGGGAGTCTTCTGTTCCAGCAGGGGTGGACACAGCAACTGGACCCTGCAGATGGCTGATGTGCAGGGACCAAATGGCAGGGCACGGTGGCAGCAGGCAGGCAGGCAGGCAGGCAGCAGCAGATGGCACGTGGGAGGCTGCTCGGGGCACTGGGGGGCAGTAATTCGGCCTTCTGGGCAGGAGCGTGGTCTTCCATGTGTTTTCGCGTGGCTAGCTTGATACGGAGTGATTTGGCACGTGAAAATCCTGCACCTCAGCGTGAAATTCGAGGAAAGGGGCTTAGCGCGTAAGCATGTCAGCACGCGTACGCGATTTCATTGGACCAAAGGCCCTTACAGCGTACGGTGTGTTGCCCTGGCAGGGCTTGGAGATCCCACGTGCCTTTACACTGCTCTGTACGTGCTTTTCGTGCGGTGCGTGTGTTTTCCATCCGTTGGGGTTCACACGCTATTACTTCACAGCGGGTGTTGGCTACGCGTTCTTCTACATGCAAGGCAGACGGTGAGTGGTACCCCGCTCCCCCCGGCCCGATCGCGTGTGGGACTTCTCGCGCACCTCTGAAATACACGCACACGCTCCCCCAGGCCCGATCGCGTGTGAAAACACCCGCGAGCCCCTGAAATACATGTACCCCGCTCCCCCAGGCCCGATCGCATGTAAAAACACCCGCGAGCCCCTGGAATACATGTACCACGCTCCCCCAGGCCCGATCGCGTGTGAAAACACCTGCGAGCCCCTGAAATACACGTACCCCGCTCCCCCAGGCCCGATCGCGTGTGAAAACACCCGCGAGCCCTTGAAATACACGTACCCCGCTCCCCCAGGCCCGATTGTGTGTAAAAACACCTGCGAGCCCCTGGAATACACGTACCCCGCTCCCCCAGGCCAATCGCGTGTGGAACTTCACGCGCACCCCTGAAATACACGCACAGGCTCCCCCAGGCCAGATTGTGTGTGAAACTTTGCGCGCACCTCTGAAATACCCGCACGCAGCACAATTGCGTGTGAAACTTCTCACACACCTCTGAAATACACGCACACGCTCCCCCAGGCCCGATCGCGTGTGAAAACACCTGGAGCCCCTGAAATACACGTACCCCGCTCCCCCAGGCCCGATCGCGTGTAGAAACACCCGCGAGCCCCTGGAATACACATACCCCGCTCCCCCAGTCCTGATCGCGTGTGGAACTTCATGCGCACCCCTGAAATACAAGCACACGGCCCAGATCCTCTCCCGTCCTTCCTTATTGGCGCGGGACGATCCGAAGAGGGCATCATACTGCCCCAGGACTTGCTCCACCAGGACACCAACTTCGGTGGCAGTGAAGCTGGTGCCCCTCTGCCCCTATGGCTGGGGGTTGCCACTGGTGCCAGATGTTGATGTGCCCGACATGGCAACCCCAGGGGCAGGAGTGGGTGGGCAACTGGGTCCTGGGCTGGGCTGTGGAGCAATGTTATCCGAGTCGGGAGTCTTCTGTTCCAGCAGGGGTGGACACAGCAACTGGACCCCTGCAGATGGCTGATGTGCAGGCACCAAATGGCAGGGCACGGTGGCAGCAGGCAGGCAGGCAGGCAGCAGCAGATGGCATGTGGGAGGCTGCTCGGGGCACTGGGGGGCAGTAATTCGGCCTTCTGGGCAGGAGCGTGGTCTTCCGTGTGTTTTCGCGTGGCCAGCTTGATACGGAGTGATTTGGCACGTGAAAATCCAGCATGTCAGCGTGAAATTCGAGGAAAGGGGCTTAGCGCGTAAGCGCGTCAGCATGCGTACGCGATTCCATTGGACCAAAGGCCCTTACGGCGTAAGCGCGTCTGTGACGTTTCGTGCACGGGCGTTGCCCTGGCAGGGCTTGGAGATCCCGCGTGCCTTTACACTGCTCTGTACGTACTTTTCGTGCAGTGCATGTGTTTTCCATCCATTGGGGTTCACACGCTATTACTTCACAGCGGGTGTTGGCTACGCGTTCTTCTACATGCAAGGCAGACGGTGAGTGGTACCCCGCTCCCCCCCAGGCCCGATCACGTGTGGGACTTCTCGCGCACCTCTGAAATACACGCACACGCTCCCCCAGGCCAGATCGCGTGTGAAACTTCGTGCGCACCTCTGAAATACCCGCACGCAGCCCAATCGCGTGTGGAACTTCTCGCGCACCTCTGAAATACACGCACACGCCCCCCCAGGCCCGATCACGTGTGAAAACACCCGCGAGCCCCTGAAATACATGTACCCCGCTCCCCCAGGCCAGATCGCGTGTAGAAACACCCGCGAGCTCCTGGAATACACGGACCCCGCTCCCCCAGGCCTGATCGCGTGTGGAACTTCACACGCACCGCTGAAATACACGCACACGCTCCCCCAGGCCAGATCGCGTGTGAAACTTCGCGCGCACCTCTGAAATACCCGCACGCAGCCCAATTTCGTGTGAAACTTCACGCGCACCCCTGAAATGCCCGCACGCAGCCCAATCGCATGTGGAACTTCTCGCGCACCTCTGAAATACATGCACACGCTCTCCCAGGCCCGATCGCGTGTGAAAACACCCGTGAGCCCCGGAAATACACGTACCCCGCTCCCCAAGGCCCGATCGCGTGTAAAAACACCCGCGAGCCCCTGGAATACACGTACCCCGCTCCCCCAGGCCAATCGCATGTGGAACTTCACGCGCATGCCTGAAATACACGCACACGCTCCCCCAGGCCAGATCGCGTGTGAAACTTCGCGCGCACCTCTGAAATACCCGCACGCAGCCCAATCACGTGTGAAACTTCACGCGCACCCCTGAAATGCCCGCACGCAGCCCAATCGCGTGTGGAACTTCTCTCGCACCTCTGAAATACACGCACACGCTCCCCCAGGCCCGATCGCGTGTGAAAACACCCGCGAGCCCCTGAAATACATGTACCCCGCTCCCCCAGGCCCGATCGCGTGTAGAAACACCCGCGAGCCCCTGGAATACACGTACCCCGCTCCCCCAGGCCCGATCGCGTGTGGAACTTCACGCGCACCCCTGAAATACACGCACACGCTCCCCCAGGCCAGATCACGTGTGAAACTTCGCGCGCACCTCTGAAATACCCGCACGCAGCCCAATCGCGTGTGAAACTTCACGCACACCCCTGAAATGCCCGCACGCAGCCCAATCGCGTGTGGAACTTCTCGCGCACCTCTGAAATACACACACACGCTCCCCCAGGCCCGATCGCGTGTGAAAACACCCACGAGCCCCTGAAATACACGTACCCCGCTCCCCCAGGCCCGATCGTGTGTAGAAACACCCGCGAGCCCCTGGAATACATGTACCCCGCTCCCCCAGGCCCGATCGTGTGTGAAAACACCCGCAAGCCCCTGAAATACACACGCCCAGGCCAATCGCGTGTGAGAAACTTCTCGCGCACCCCTGAAATACACGCGCCCAGGCCAATTGCGTGTTGAACTTCACGCGCACCCCTGAAATACACGCACATGCTCCCCCGGGCCCGATCGCGTGTGGGCCTTCTCGCGCGTGTAGGACTTTGGCGCACATTTTTTTCCTGCGCAGGGACGCTACCGCCTGCTTTCGTGTGGCGGACATATATGAGCCTGTGCGCGTCTTTGGCCGTGCGCTGTTTTTCCCTATTCGATTCCATGAATACGTGTTGTAGGCGAGCGTGTGGGCGTTCTGCGCACTTGCCTCCTGTACTTCCCCCGTGACGCCCACATTTTCACGAGTTGTTCCCCATTCTGCGAGTGACGCCCTGTGTTACGCCTACTTTTGTTATGTGCGCCGCGCTATGTGCGAATTCGCTGTGGCCTTATCGCACGGCGTTCGATGACCTGTGCGCCGGCGTGCGCCGCGCACTTTTTAAGCGCACATCCCATATTTCGCGAGTGCACGGACTTCCATGAATTGATGTGCGATGTTTTCTGTGCGATAATCGCACTTGCACTGCGATTTTCGCTATTTCTCTGCGAATCGCACGTTTTCGCATGCGTGCGCCGTTTTTTCGGCGCACATTAATTCCATGAATCGGCCTGCAAGTGTTCAAAACATTCAGCCTCAGCAGGGCCATCTGTTGTTTTCACGCCTCCATGTATGTGTACATTTTCAAAACTGCAGGTTTTACCAAGATAGTTAAAAAAACAATTCTAATGGCAAGGCCTTTGCTTCCTTGAATGCCTTCCTTTTCCCCACAATCTCCTTAGGGTAGTCCGTGTAAAAGGCCAGGGGTCTTACATCAAGAAATACTTTTCTTTTTTCCCTTGCAGCTTTAAGGATCCTCTCCTTGATGCTTAATTTAGTGAGCACCAGAATAATCTGCTGTGATTTATCAGCCATAATTTTACCGGCTCTGTAGGAGTTATCCAAATCACCAGAACTCACAATCTTCTTTCCTAGCACCTCTGTCAGAACCCCAAATACACAGAAATCCAAATCCTTATCCAACTCAGTACTTTCTTGTAAGCCCAGTAAGCAAACGTTACGATTCCTACTTTCAACCTCCAGGTTCATGTTCTTTTTCTTTAGGCTTGAAAATTCCGGTTTCAAATCATTGTAGGCTCCAAAGCTCATTGCCACTTCTGAGGCCAAAGCTGAATTATCAGACTCCACTTTTGTAAATCGGGTCTCTAGATGGTTAACTTTTGATGTCAGCTCATTCAGGGAAAGCATCATCTCACCCACGCCCTGGGAAACCTTCAGGAAAAGGGCATAAATATCAATGATGCCAGGAGGATCTTTCAACTTGCCACCTTGATTAGACTTTTTTGGGATAGGGTTTTCAGGGACTTCTATCTTCTTTTTATTCAAAGTACTCATTCCAGAGTCTTAGTGACTTCAATATCCACAGACTGGGGAGGGAGCAGAAGCTGCTGGCTTATGCTGCTGCCAGGTCAGTTGACATTCCAGAATCACACACCTTCATGTTTGACTTGCAATTCCTCTCTCTTCACATCCTGTTCCATCTGTGTGTTTTCCATTTAACTCCTCCTTTCCCAATTTCGATTTTGTAACCAAATGTTTCGGTTTAATTGAATTTTGCTCCTTCCTCTTTTTAATTTATTAATGGACCAATCAACACTATGGGCCTCATTACAACTCAGGTGTTAAGGGTTAACGCCGTCGTTAACCCTTAAAGCCTGATTCCGATTTTAACGGCTGTTTCTAGCAGCCGTTAAAATCCATGGCGCTAACCCGCCATGATGCTAATTACACCACCGTAATTTACGGTGGCGTAATTAACGCCTTCCCCACTCCCATTATGCCCTATGGGGCAAAAATGGGAATGGGGAAGGGAAAATGGGAAATGGGGATTTACCGCCCCACTCACCTTGGAATGGGGCGGTACATCCGCCATCCACCATGGTGTAAACGTAGTTTACACCATGGTGGTAAAGTTGGCGTAATTACCGCCTGGGTCGTAATGACCCCCTATGAATGATGTTTCTAAGAGCAGGTGTTGCTTCCATGTTCCTTGAGTATTGATGCGTTTTCACTTGTTATGTATTATATTGTGATGTAATAATAAAATTGCAAGGCTGCCAATCACATTCAATTCAAGCAATAGTTCTCGTCGGTGCCATCTTTGAATGGGAACACATGCCATACAACTGCTATCTCTGCAGCTAACTCAAGAAGAGAAGGTAAAAGCTCACACTTTTTTATGGAGATTGATTTACATATTGACAAATCACTACCATTGGGGGTTACAATAAAATAACTCAAAAGTAAACCAAAGCTCTGGTAATGGACAAATAAACAAAAAGGCTAATGTTATTTGCTACACCATTACAGCTGTATCTTAAACAGTTAACAGAAGCATCCGACATCTCTTTATCAGATTCATACGGAACCTGAAATCTTGGAAGTTATAGGCCATGTGCTAAAAATAGATAAAGGCCTAAGATCTTGTCGAATTTGTAAAGAGAAAATCAATATTTAAACATTAACATAGATGGTTATATATTGCACTGCTCTGCAATCAATAAGAACAAGATTTGTTAGGGATATTTGTCTGCTGCCAAGAACAAAAACCTTAGCCCTGAGGTTTAGAGGCTTAGAGGCTCAGTGCATAAATAGTAGGCAGATTTGTTTGATAATTGCTTTCATTCAGTACTCGGGAAAGGTAGGGAAAAATGTTCCTTCTTCAGTCGCTTTGTCAGTAACAGGACACCGATGCTTCAAAATTCGAAATTTTTAAATGTAAACACTAACAAAATGTTTCAGTAATAGGACACAGACCTTTTTAAGTGTTAATTCTATTGTAACTGTATTAATGGAACTTATTGTCGCGAATTGCAAATCTTTTGCTAAATTGTGAAGGATTTGATTTAATATTTAATCCATCCCACGAATTATAATGATGAAGCAATAGGTACACTTTTTTTTTTACAAACAATGAACACACTTTAAATGAATAAATACATGAAACTAATACGTAAAGTATGTTGCAAAGTCAATATACATCAGGCAAGGGTGTGGGAGCCCCTCTACTGAGAACAAACACGGTTCAAATAACCTGTTCTTTGGAAAGCTTCCACTCAGGATGGTCTACAAATTCTTTCTGTCTTACTGCACCCTTCACAGAGTGGAACTTTCCATTTGCATATCAGTCTAGTCCCACCCACAAGGGAAGTCCAGCACTGGAATGCTAGGCAATTCTCCTCAGAACAAGATCACCATCAGCAACCCCAGACACGTGTTTCAGCCTTGTTGGGCCTTCTCAGTGAGGAGATGCTAAGCCTCTCTAAGGCACAGTGAGCAAGGGGTCCTTGTCTGGATTACCCTAGGTTATGTAGGGTGAAATACAGGTTTACATTATACATTAGTTTGCAAATGTTTGTCCTGTGGTGTCTTAAAAATAATGACACCCTCTATATTCACTAAAACAGAAAGACATATTGGCATTTCCAATGGTTGTCCATGCTAAGGAACAAAATAATGTCATGGCCGAAAGCAAGCATAGATGAAAGGGACAAGCCCTCCCAAATCCTCTGATGAGAGACTTGGTCCAACCAATCGGAGAACACTTTTCTGTCCCCTTTTCATTTACTCCAGCTGAAATATGTTCTCAATAGAAAAGTCCTTTATCGATGAATTATCAAAAAGAGGCCCAAACCTTTTGCTTGATCCCATCCACAAGGCTGAGAAAAGCTTTAAAGCAGCTGTAAAATGACACAGAGGTGGCATTAATTCCCTGAATGTGACCATAATGCCCATTGTAGAGCTGATAATGTAAGCTAGTAAGCAGACTCTACAACACGGTTGGATTCAAAATCCCCCCATTGCCCAATTTTTACAGGACAAGGTAACTGCACCCCAGGCTGCATATCATAGACAGGGCTGGATTATGCATGTTTCCTGTTAAGACCATGTTTATAACCATCCCCATAAAGTATACATAGGACTCAATCATTACTAGGCAGCCCAACACAGGGCACTGCTTGCAGAGGAGCCAGAGCTCCAAAGCATGCCTGCAGTTCCACCTATCTTCTCTGCCTCTATAACCTGAACGTTTTCAGCCAAGGGGTTAAGCAGAAGGGATGTGTCTCTGCTGTTTCCTTGTGCACATGACAACATTGTTATCCAGGTGTTGCAGAAGCTGAACCACCCCTGAGCAGAATACATAATCAGATCATATATTAAAGTAGGCGTCGGCAACCTTTGACTCTCCAGACATGTTTGACTGCAGTTCCCATCATCCCTTTCAATTTAGGCAATGGTGAGGGGTCATCGGAGTGGTAGTTCTAAACATCTGGAGAGCCAGAGGTTGCAGACGTCGTCCTAAAGTTTTGATGATGAAATTCATTGGCTTCACCACACAGGGAAATCTCATCTGAGGGCAACCCACCTCTGGAGAATCAGCTCCTGGCTTCAGTGGATGTCATCTGCATCAAGAATGCATGGAAATGGTGAAGGTTGTGCTTCAATGAATACTGGTTAACAAACCATAACAGAAGTCCGAAATACATAAATGTGCGCACTTCCCTGTAAAGTCAGTTGTCTAAGGACGCCATCAGATGCTTACAGTAGCATTCTTGCATTACACACAGTACTTCTACACGAACGCATGTACGTAACATCACTATGACTCACAAGCACTCTGCAGTTGCACTCATACAACACATTCAAATGCTGCTTCTCGTGTACATTGAAGGGATCTGTACAGCTCTACCTTTCTCCTGTGGCGGCTCACTCAAGGTTCAGCATACTGCCACCATGAATGAAAGGATGCACAGGGAGGGAGGCACACAGGGTTGGAGTCAAAGGTCAGGGACGTGAACAAGAACCGTACACGTCAGGGAACTTACAAATCGAATCCCACTCTCACTTCACCATTACAAATGTACATGCATTAGCCAACCAACCAAAATCCATCTGAGTACTGGCAATGCCAGATCTTCTAACTGGAATACATCACTAAATGAGGCAACATCCCATCCCTACTCGACCTCCACTTTCTCGAACCACGGAAATCTAGTCCAAATGCACCCAACCATACACAAGCACAACTCACCAGCACTCACTTCCTTTCCTTACCGTCTTCCACCCGCTTACTCCAAATTCTTTTTAACTAGCCCATCAACTTCGCACTATAGATAAGCTTTGGAAACACAAGCATTTGGAAATATATAGGGCCTCATTACGACTTCGGCAGTAGCCATGCCGCTATTGAAGGCATGGCTGCCGCTGAACTTGGGTCCGGGTTCCCAGAAGGGGGAATTACTGGGCCATTCCGAGTTCGGAGGGCGTGGTAATTCCTCCCTCCAGGAACTCGGGCCGGGACCTGACTCATTCCCATCTGAGCCCCCATATGTCTCAATGGGAATGGGAGAGGGTGCAAACAACGGTCCGATTACGAGCTGCCCGTTGTTTGCTCCCTCTTCCCCTCGCGGGACCCGGTAAGGACGCCTGGTTTGACCAGGCGTTACTTACCTAGTCCCGTGAGGGGAGCTTGTAATGAGGCGGAACGCGTTTAACGGGTCCGCCTCCTTTAGCGGAGCCCGTTAACCCCGTTCTGCCTCAATCGTAATGAGGCCCATAATGTCCACCTGGGCATGCCTCAGTGCCAGGAGACTACCACAGCAGTAACTGGCACTATATTTGCAATTTTCCAACAGTCATTTTTGAAATACCACTGAATCATGCAGTGTATTCTTGATTTATTTTTTGTTATTAGTTTGTGACTCCCATATGTAACCAACATTCTCATGGCAATGAATTTGCAGGAGTTGTCTGTCTTTCAGAAGAGGTCAAAATTACTGAATACTGAGTATCATGCAAACTGTGAAGGAGTTGGTTTTGTATTAAAATCAATGTTGCCTGGCCTACTTATTTAGTCTTTACAAAAATGATCAGTGCAAATGAATTGCTGGAATCCTCTACCGTGCACTTTTGTTCATAAGTAAGAAGGTTCTGCAAGTTTCCCACTACTCTACTTACAGAGGGTAATTTACCCTCTGCGTTTCTCACTTCCACCATCACAATCGATCATTAAGCCAGGTGTGTCTGTGCTGCTTCCACTATAAATGAAAGCTCAATGTCATCTGCACTGTTTCCAGTTGTTGCTGCCATTTGCATCACATATTTTATCCCTCTGATGCAGACCCTGACTGCCCCTAAAGACTGATGTTGGGGTCACCAAGTGGCCCAGGTGCTGCCACAAGTCATGAGTTCCAGTTATAACGGCACCGGTAAGGCAATACCGGCATCCATTACCGGGCCGTTGTATTATGACCCTAGATGCCGGTACTACCGGCATTGACAAGGACCCACTGTGGCCGTGCACCACCGTACCAGCATGCGGGCGCGCGCATGGATGGCGTGCCCGTAATACCGGCATCCCGCAAAGAAAGGGGACACCACGAGATGCAT
Organism: Ambystoma mexicanum; assembly: GCF_040938575.1. Lineage (NCBI taxonomy): Eukaryota > Metazoa > Chordata > Amphibia > Caudata > Ambystomatidae > Ambystoma > Ambystoma mexicanum. The sequence goes on from NC_090935.1 coordinate 1,228,567,947, forward strand.
GGACATGTACATACCGGCATCTAGATGCCGGTAAGAAGGGCCACCATGATGCCGGCAATACCGGCATCGCGGACCACCCGTAAACAGAAAACTGCTGTGTAACCAAGCGCCACAGGTGCACACAATCAGCACAGGTGGAGTCAATGGAGTCAGGGCCAGCACAAAAGGAGCACACCCACACCCCCTTACACGCCAAAATGCTACCACTTGCACTTGCCATACTGGGGCTGGATGACATGCCTGCGCTTCTACTCCTTGAGCAGGCAGTACAACAGGAGACACAGCGGAGATGCAGGAGGAGAAAGAGGGTGAGACTAGCCCAGCAAATCCCACCAGTGCAGGTAGTTGTTCCCCGCCAACAGCAATCAATTCCACGTATAAGGGCCAATCCATTTGACTTAACCCCAGCACAGATTCACACCCTGTACCGGCTGGACAGGGACACCATCACCAACATAGTGGAATTAATACAGGATGACTTGGCCATCCCCCCTCTGCTGAAGGTGGCATCTGTGCTCCACTTCCTGGCCACAGGCACTTACCAACACACAGTGGGCCAAATGCATGGCATGTCACAATCATGCTTCTCTGTAGTGTTAAACCAAGAGCTGGATGCACTACTGAAGCATGCAAGTGCCTACATATCCCTACCAAGGACACCACAGGTGGCACATGCCACCAAAATAGCATTCCATGCACTGGCAGGCATGCTCAATGTAACTGGTGCCCTCGACTGCACCCACGTAGAGTTGGTAGTCCCACATGCCGTGGAGGCGGTGTACCACAATTGGAAGTTATACCACTCCATCAATGTGCAGATGGTGTGTGATGCGAGCCAGATAATAACACATTGCTCTGCCAGATACCCAGGATCCACGCATGATGCCATGGTGCTGCGGAACTCCTCACTATCCGGCTACATGGAAGGAGACGTCGTACGAAGTGGCTGGCTGTTGGGTGAGTCTGCCCCCTGGGCCATGGGAGGAGATGGATGGGGGTGCTTCATGCATATGCAAGGGGAATGCCCCCTGGGCCATGGGAGGAGAGGGATGGAAGCATCTTGAGTCATCCGTCAACACACAGCCCTCAAATGTGCAAACAAAATGCCCCTAGCCAAGATGCAATGGGGGGGCCTGGTGGCTTAAATGCCTAGGACCCTAGGTCAAGTATGTCACCCAAGGCTCACTCCATGGATTGGCATGCACTGTACAGGGCTGATAGTCATGTGGATGTGGCTGCCATTGACGAGATTGTGCATATGAACTTGAATGATGCACAGGCTGAGCACGCATGGCAACTGAGCATTATCCTTACACATACCTACTTCTGCTCCCATGTAGGTGATGCTGGATATCCTCTGAAGGCGTGGCTACTCACCCCTGTCAGGAATCCGCAGAACAGGCACGAGGAGGACTTCAATCGTGCATGTACACGTACACGTGTGGTCATTGAGCAGACGTTTGACCTTTTGAAGGCACGGTTTCACTGCATCAGCAGGTCGGGAGGGGGACTCATGTACGGGCCTGAGAAGGTGGGCAAGATCATCATTGTATGTGCAATGCTGCATAACATGTGCATCCGAAAGAACGTACCCCTGCCACCTGACGTGGAGCTGCCACCACCTGGTGAAGTAGAAGGAGAGGAAGGAGTAGATGTCTGACATAGGCCAGGATACGATACACGTGAGGGTCACGCAGTGCGGCAATTGGTCATAGAACAATCATTCTGATGTACTTGTATGCAGAGGGTGCCATGTACTGGGAACAGTGGGCACTGGGTGTGTGGATAAATGGGCACAGTTCACTATGAAGCAATAAAATGACAAACAACAAATCATGCCTGATTACAGACCCAGGTCCTTCGGGCGTCATATAATAATCCATATATGAGGCCACATATATTTAAATGTCAATAATTTGATACGAAAAAGCAAAAAACAGAATGAATGGTAGGAGTTATTGAGTATGAGTGGAACTTGTAGATACTTGCCTGTGGAAATGTTCCAGTATAGTATTTTATATGAATTTGATATGCAAATAAATGTTTTTAGAAATTGACAATTGAACATTTATTGGTATTTATGAAATAAATAAATGTATTGAGAGGCTATTCCCGGTTCCATAGGTCAATTTTTTGTTGATTATCAAACAACAAATCAGCATTGACCACTCATGTGATGTTTGCTACACAACAGGTGTATTAGTGAGATTTTTTGTACAACATAATTCAACAATTCACGCCCCAACACCCCTCCACCTCCCCCCACGCTACCACCATCTGTTACTCACCGGCCGGCGAGTGATCCGGGCAAGCGATCAGGATGGTTGTACTGGATGTTGCTTGAAGAGCTCGAGATGGAGCCTCCACCTGAGCCTCCTCTCTGTTGAGGGAAATAAGCTCTTTTTGATGATATGACCCTCACCTGCACTAAATCACAGACTGAGAGACAGATCACCCAAAAGAGCGGGGAGAACACACCGCCACGGACCCAGCTAAAAAGAAAAAGACAATTGGTAAATACTTGGGGAGAGCAAAGATCACCACAAGAAAAGCCTCACAAAAGCAGAAAGTACCTGGGTCACCCACTCCCCTTGTAATTGAAAAGGAACAGAAATGGAATTTCCCCTGTAAGTACAGAAAAGATATTAGCTTCTATTCTGATGGTTCAGATAGGAATTAATAAAGAAAAGTTAAGAAAGTCTTACCAGAACAGGAATTGAAATAACCTAATCAATCCAGGTTAGAAACAACAGAGGTACAAAACAATAAACAGGAAGGTTAGTAGGGATGCTATACCCGGGCAGCACGAGGAGCGCACTAGATACTGGTAGGTACACTTCTCAGCAAGGCGTCCCTGTGTGCACTTCAGAAATGAGTCTTTGTGTACAATCAGCAAAGCGTCATTGTGTACACTTGAGGGAATAAATCCAAAACAACGGAATGGAGTCGGAATCCACAAAAGAACACTGGAATTGAAGAAGGAAACATTTCCCAGTACTTGGAGTCAGCTGGGAAGGTGAGGAAAACCAGGTGAAGGCGGTGGTAGGTAATTCAGGACAGAAGTTTCTGTACGGTAAGAAATAGCGGAAGGCAATCCAGTGGACAGGCAGCGAGATCTGGTACACAGGCGGGCTAAAGACCGTACAGAATCAGGAAGCCCGCAAACCGTAGAACAGGCAAAGGTCCGGTACACAGGTAGGCAGAAGACAGTACAGAATCAGGAAGCAAGCAAACCGTAGGACAGGCAAAGGTTCGGTACACAGGTAGGCAGAAGAATTGAGAAGTCTCAAGGCAGTCCGTAATTGGAAAAACAGGAATTGGTACACAGGAAGGCAATGATTAGGAAGGCACAGAAGATGAAACTTCGGATGCTGGTTGCAACGTTAATCAGAAGCAGCGTCCTTCCCGCTGCAGTGCCTAATATACCCAGAAGGCGGAGCGCCGTAAGCCCGTCAGAGCTCATGTTCCGAAAAGTCGGACTTACATTGAAAGGTAGGTTTCCTGGGAGATGTAGGCAAAGGCTGGGTTGTCGATACCATTGATGTTGTTGAGCCAAATCTCCAGGGTAACCGCCACCGAGAGAAGTAAGGGGCTGAGAAACGTCGGATACTGTGGCGAAGCGTCACAACTTTGGTAGGTACCTTGAAAGTGGTCTGTTTCACCTGGCGTGATGAGAAGGCACGCTGGTCATTCAGACCACGATGTGTGACACCATCCCCCCAACACCCCCAGTACTACACAATACACCCACCACCACCCTCCACCCTCCCCCTAACACCCAAAGTCAACAATGGCACAACATGTGTCTGCATGTATTCGTAAGGCGATTCTGCAAGGTGGCCCTGCTACTGTTGAGCCCCCTTCGGAGGTGGGGGTTGGATATCTGAGCACTGTGCACTTTGTAAGGACCTGCACACGGGGCTGGTCTGCCTGGAACACGCTGGCGTGGTCGATGTGGATGAGCCAGATGGTTGTGACCACAAAGACGGGGTTTTGCGCTGCTCCATGATGTCAGCAATCCTGTTGAGGATCTGACCCAAGGCATTGAAGCCATCGCGCAATTGCTGTGCACTTGAGTTGATGGCCTGGATTACGGCCGCTGTGCTGTCCTGGATGATATGGCGTGTTGCCTCCCGTTCAGCAAGGTACTGCTGGACATAGCCTTGCATCACCTCCTGCCGGGCCTCCAGCCTGGACAAACGTCCCTCAATGTGCCGTATGGCAATGTGGGTCATGGTTGGTGGGTTATATGATGGCACTGCATGCATTATGGGGCTGTGCATTGCCTGAGACCACTCATCATGGCTTCCCTGGTCAGATGAGTCCCACCGAGGTGTGTCCTGTGGGGTGACCTGCGGGCTTGTTATTTGAACTACAGGCTCTGAGTGGACAAGTCCTGCATCGGCCTCATTGTCAGGGTCCGCTTCCTTGTCCACACTATGCTGTGCTGATGCAGCCATCTCCCCAATTGTGCTTGCAGCAGCAGACTGTGTGCCATCGTCCATGCCAGTTGTGTCCTCGGCCTGTCTCGATAGTGTGTCCAGGGGTGTAGGGACAGGTGTCTGCTCGTCCTGTGTGGGTGTCTGTGTGGCTGGTATAGCACTGGTTCTTGTCCCAGGTGCCGCTCGGCCCATACTTGGTCCACTTGAAGTAGATGGTCCTGTGCCATCACCTTGCCTCCTTGCCCTTTTGGCTGGTGTTGTGCATTGTGCACTCCCATGTGCTTCATCACTGTCTGCATCCGTACCTGTGGGGGACAGAACGTGGCAGGGCATCAGTGATGGTGGTGCTTGCATCATGCATGCGTTCGTCTTTGAGCAGGTGGCGCCATGTGATCAGTTGCATGCCTGGCTTTGTAGCGGACTGTGTACATGCAAGGTTGGAGGGTGCATTTTGGAATCATACAGGTGTTCACATGTACACCATGGTGGCTGCTGTTGGGCCTTGATGTGTGTTGGGAGTGACGTCCTGTGTGACACGTGCAGGTCATCTGTGTGTCAGGTGTGTATTCGTGTATGGGGGCAGCATGCAGCATGCATTGGGATGGGATAGTGGTGGGCCCAGCATGTGTATATGGATATGTGTAGGTGTGCATGATGGGCCATGTATTGGCTGGCGTCGCTGTCACATTTGGAGGACAGTGAAGTTGATTAGTATTAGTGTGTTTGTAGGGACACTCACCTTCATCTGCCGATGTTGGCACACCAAACTCAGCTCCAAAGACTCCTTCTATTGACTCCACATCTATGACTGAGCTGCAGGTCTCCTCCCATCTGGCCAATTTCACTGGTGAGTGTGGTCCTCCTCCTGTTGCCAGCCCCTGGCTCCGATTGGCTGACAAGATGTTCCGGACTCTCAGCCTGAGGTCATCCCATCGTTTTTTACAATCGCACACTGTGCGTGCGGTGGTGCCGAGTGCACTTACTTTCCGGGCTACTTCTTCCCAGATGGCCTTCTTCTTCAGCTGGGCTGGATGCCTGAGGTCGCTGCAGAACACCACATCAGCATTTGCCACTAGGGTGTCAGTTAACGTGTTCAGCTCCTTGTCCATGAATTGTGGTTTGCGCAGGCGGGGAGTGCTTTTCTGGGTGGCCTTCGACATTTTGTCTGTGGTGGGCTAGGAGTTCTGGTGCTGAAGGTCCTGTATGTGGAGGATGGCAATGGATTGTGTTTTTGAAGATGGCCGCCTAAGTATTTCCCGTTCTGGCGCAATGGGGTTACCTCCAGGTCGGGTGAAGGTGGGCCCGTTCTTAGCACTATGTTAATACCGGTACCGCTATTTGGGGGTTGGCGAGGCCGGAGCCGTTATGTGTGCATTCGTTGTTGCCGCTATCTGGGGGTTTGAGGGTCGTTACCGGCATGCCAGTACGGCCGTTACCGGCATGCAGGGGGGCGCGTGCTGCATTAATGGCTGATTTTTCGCGCCAATCTCGTAATGAGGCCCACTGTCCTTTTAAGTGGCCTGTGATGCCAGAATCCTGCTTTAGGGTAGTTACCCACCTTGAATACCCCATTCCAGAAGTCAGCGGGAAATTGGCAGCAAGACAGGAGATACATATCGATGATGCATATCCCTGGGATGCTCCTTCTGGATGCACGCGGGCCATGTTGGAGAAAGCCTTCGGGTATTATCGGCTTGCACAATGTCATTTTGCACTACAGAGTCACAGTGGGAAGTAGTGGTTCTCGAGCGGAGAGGGGAAGCACAAGCACTTAGAATTCCAACAAGCACACACAACTAAGGCCCCTTAGTTGGAAGGCAGGGCTAAATCCTGTCAAGTAGGGCAGGACTGTGACAGCATAGAGAACCATCAATCCTCAATCCGGTTCCCTAATTGCTTAAACCTGAAACCAATAGGCACAGAGAAGAAAGGTCTGGGAGTTTGGAGGAGTTCATTTTGAAATGGCTGGGGAAGAGAGCAATTAGCACTGCAGCTCTAGAAAGGAAGCTAGAAGAGAGACCCAGGGAGCTAGGGAAGCTCGGGAACAGGAGTCTGGAGAATATACCCGTGAGGCCAGGCAGAGGAGGCAAGAGAACTGCAGGCTAGACGAGAGACACAAAAGGTTAGGGTGGCAAGGAGATGATTAAAGAGGAGGGGGAGAATAGTGAGGAAGAGTAGATACTTTATACAGAGGTGCCTGAGAACTAAGTAGTTAAGGAGGAGGTGGTAAACAAAAAAGATGAGACTGAGAATAGAAGTGAGTAATAGGCCATCAGTAGAGAGGACAGTGGTACGTCAGACCCTGAAAGAGTTATGGTGGTAGTGTGGAGAGAGATTAACCATGAGGCTGAAAAGGTGAATCCAGGGACAGGTGAAGGAAAAAGCATGTGGTGAAGCATCGTGGAAAAGCAGATTATCCCCAAAGACAGAGAGGTGAAAGAGAAGGAAGGTGAAAGGGGAAGTTTTCCTAGTCATGAGCTGCGGTAAGACGTTAAGGGGAAACAGTTTGGCTTGGTGGGATGTAGAAGCAGGACTCTGAGGGAGAGCAATGATGGGAGACCTACTGAGGACCCTGCTGATGCCTTAAGACGGCCTTCTTTTTTCCTACTGCTCAGGCACTTGATATAAGCTCTGCTCTAATGTAATGATTAATACAGAACCAGATATCCAACACCACTTTAGATCTGGGAGGAGTTCTCCCTGCCATAGTCTGCACAAGTACATCGCCAAGAAAGAGGCTGAGATAGATGGGAGGGGACCAGGTGAAACGGCACGATGAATCGTGACAGGCATGTTGCTTGGAGTTCTTTATGTTTTCTCTTGATCAACCTGCACAAAGACCTCACATTCTAAAATCAACCTTTTCTGACCTCTTTGCAATTACATTATTATGTGCATCTCTCTTTCTCTGCATGCATTCATAAAAAGGTTGTTAAACAGATTCTATGGTTGCAGCGCACAATCTGTAAAGAATTTCATTTGTGATGTCATCTCTGATGTCATGTCTATCAGTATGAGCAGTGCATGGCAGGGGTGTTGATTATGGTTGTTTATATTGACATAACTGGTGAATTTCTTTGTTTTTTAGATTTTGCTTTGCAACTATAATGTCCCTTTAGCAAAGCTGTTTAACTGAATTTAACAGGTTTTCATAAGAGCAACATAACTATAACGTCCCTTTAACAAAGCTCTTTCATTGAATTTGACACTGAATTTACTTTAGCATCAATTAATAACTTCTCTCCACTCAAAATATTTTCAATGGGCACTGCATCTAGCGATCTTGCGCTCAGGCCTTTAACTTAGTCTTCAGGGCCCATAACTCCTTGTCTGACCCAAGGGCATGGTCTATAAAGCAATTATGTCTGATTGTTTTTTTTTTTAAAAAGCAATCTGCCTGGAATGGTTGCTGAGAACTGGCTAGTCCCCAGTAACCACGTAGACAACATAATGAGTCAGGAGGGGCAGGACATGTAAATGAGCCGGAAAGGTTTTTGAGAGACAGTGGGGGTGATTAAAAGAAGATGCTGGGCCGCACCTGCCAGGTGTCGAAGAATTTATGGGGTGGTGGTACAACCACCCCCTTAAGCTAAGGACTTGAGGTTGGTGAGGATTTATTGCCCAGGCTGCGTCTGTCAGGTGCAGCCCACGGTAGGAGCACTGCAGCAGGGGCCGTGAGCGCAGCGCTCCCATGATCAGAAAGAGCATAAAACAACCAAATTACATGTGTTTTTCCTATTTAAGGAGGAGGATTTCTATCCCTACTCAACCTTTCCGGAAGGTTGTCCAGATACAGGTTAAACAACATTGGCACCAGCACACATCCCTGTTTCAATACTTTATATGTGGGGATATTAGCAGTGCAAGCGCCCATGCTGCTTACCTTCATCTGTACACTTGTGCCCTCATGCAGCTTCACCGATACATTGAGCAGATCTCTTGGTATTTTCCATTTCTCTAGCTTTAGCCACAAGAGTCGCCTATCCACTAAGTCAAATACTGCCCTGATATTCACAAACAGTATGTATAACAGGGATTAGTTCTGTTTTGGGCAGCGTGCATTAGTGTATTTAGTGTGATTATGTTATGGGTTGTGATGGAGCCAGCTCAAAAACCTTTCTAAAATGTACTTAGAAGTTTAACTGGCTCAGCCCAACTCTGGAATTGCCTTAGCACGACGGTTGCAAATACCCTGCTAGAGACATCCAGCAGAGGGAGCAGCCTTTAATTAGAGGGATCCATTTGTTTGCATACTTTATATATATTGGTATAAACACTGCTTGTCTCCAAGATTCTGGTATTCTTCATTATTTGCAAATCTTACTAAGAACCATTAATATTGAGGGCCAGATCTCCATATCTCTCAGCAGCGCAATATTGGCTAGGTCATCTGGCTATCGAGCCCTGAAGTTTTTTTTTTAATGTACTTAAAGCTATTACTACCCTTTCGCCATCAAATTCCAGTCTAATAGCACCTGTTGAGATACAGAGAATATGTAGGCCTGTATGCTGTGGCTTCCATAGTTTCCCTGAATATATGTCTTCCATTCTATCTCGCTAAAGGGAATAATAATCAAGTCCGCTTTTTGCCCCTTTACTGATTTTAAAGCATTCCACATGTTTTTGTGTGTATCGCAAGCATGGTTTGCCACTGTGCATTGTTAATTGAGAATTGACATCACTTTATCCAGTTATTTTCCTAATTAGAGCTGCCTTCTCTATTTTATCTGTATGTCTCCTATTCATTTGCCTAATATCGTGCCTTCGCATACATTTGGCAACTCATATATCTTTATGATACCCATTTAAAATGATTATTTAAAACTGCATTACAGTAACACAATTAAAATAAAAAACAATAATGTGTATTGTTTAAAATATATGTCATTATGCAAAGGGAAAAACATATTTTATCAAGACACATACATGTAGATCATGCTAAAGTATAGTTTATTTAATATTATCTAACTATTTTGTCTAATAGATATATGTACAATTCAATGGTTGGCATTGCACTTCCCGAAAGACGATTTTAGTGAAGAAGTACAAAGTGGAAATGGTAAATTATTCTGTATTTTAGCATAAAGGTATGCTATCTTCCCATTAACAAATAAATAATAACTTTATTTTGTGTGACATACATTTTATACTTTGAAATTAGGATAAGAGCAAAACAGTACACAGGAGGACCCATAGCCGAATCATGAAGATGCAGAATCCTGACATGAACGATTACGAAAATTAGAAAACTTTGCAAATAAGTTAGGTGAAGAATCCAGAGAACTCAAAAACATTCTAATTAAATTATAGACAGATATGATTAACTATTTCCAAAGGAAAATTGAGAGTCATTGTGAAACAAGTATGTGATCATTGCCCCCAACAATCTACTCAAACACGGACACAGAACATTACTGAGAAAAAAATGTGATAGAGTTGTTATCTCTCCCATCCCTAATAATGAACCTCCATTACTTCCCCAATCTACTATTTTTGTTAGCCACATTGAAGTACCTGGGGTCCTCTGATCACACCATACACAATCGAAATCCAAAAAGGAGCACACACCGGGCAAGAGTCAACGCTGTTTATTACAGCTGGGTGAGCACAAATCAAAAAGAACATTGGACTGGAACTGATTGATGAGAGCTGACATCTGGGCATACAGCGAACATTAGTTTTATACTACCAATACAATGGTCAAGGCAATCGAAACAGTTCTATCACAAAATCTTCATATTTTCCATGTTTCCCAAGAAACTCATTGGCTAAACTATGTCATATTCTTAGAGCAAACGTTTGTTAGTAGAACGGGATTGGAGCTAACAGATTAACAGTATCCCAACTCATTGTCCCCCTTATCTGGCACCACATCGCTTCTCACACCTCCCGAAAAACCAGTTTAAAACAGTTTGCAATTAGTAAAATAACATTTGTGCTGACTGCTGGAACTTTATTATTCTGCGATTGGTTAGCACCATTGCTGAAGAAACACGAGACACCCTGCTTCTGGTGGGAAGGGAGACATTCAAACGGCACTTACTGGATAACGGCTTTTGCAAACCTTGTAATGGCTACACTAAAGGCTGGCAAACTCTCAGGGACACAGAAACGTACCGTTTGATTGGTCCTCCCAGGAACGCAATTCTGTTTAGCTTTCCCATTCCCATATCCACCTGACGACAGGCACTTGTAGCTATCTGAACAGTACTCTGGCTCAGGACCTCTTCCCCTCTACCACTCTGCCCCAGAGTGCCCGTGGAAATGGCTTGCTGCTCTGTCATTACATCACCCAATGTTGCCTCAGCTGCCTAGGTCTGCCTGTGACAAGCAGCTTGAGCTTTGTCTCCCTCCACCCTAACGTGTGTTATTCTGATCATGTGTTGAGAGCAGGTTTCCCAGATGAGGCCCAAACTGGGGGAATCCCTGCTAAATGTGTTTACCTGGGATTCCCCCCTGCCTCGAAGTAATATACATAACCACCCTGGGACGTTGGCATACACAGTGCAATCTTACCCCCACATTTCCCTGCAAGACCTTCATTCATGGCATTACCACAGTTCATTTGTGTGCCCATGTTTTCCCCCCTAGGATGTGGCACCATCACTTCTTGCTTACTCTTGGTTGGTGCGCCCCCCTATCTGGTGCTGAAATAGCACCTTTAATAAAGTTATTTCCCTTCCTTCTCTTAGTTGTAAATAATGTATGCATATATAAATACTTCTTTTTCTTTTACCTTAAACGTTTAGTGATTTTATAACATCCACAGACAATATATTTAGTATGCGGATGGGGAACAATACACATGAGCATGAGTGGGGAGGTACGTAATATTTAAATCAACCATTGCACATCACAGTTGCTTATACTTACAAATCCCACAAAAAATAATATCTTGGCCAACCTTTCTCAAATATCACTAGAAATCTGTGACAACCCAGTTTCATAAACAATGTTCTGATGCCTGTGGTCAACAAATCTCTCCATTCATATTGAGGGTGTTTGTGATGGATCTGTGTTAAAAGACAGAGGAAAAAAGCCAGTGTACCAAAAGCCCAAATTAGTTTTTCCCATGTATTCACATATATATATATAATTATATATATAAAGAGGCAAATATATATATATATATATGTGGGGGAGACTCCCACAGGCACCCCCACCTTCTGCCCATACATTTTCTATTAACTTTACCCCCCCCCCACATATACCTATGTGAACAAATGTGGTCAGACTTTTGGTACTCAGTCTTTTTAACCTCAGTCTTTTTGGGTGTTTCCATTTGTGACCAGGCACCAATCATGCAGACCCATAAGGCACTTATAATTGGTTTGTGAACACTAAGATGGAGATGCAGTCATGTTGACATATCAAATTGATGTCATTTTGAGTGGGCTGATGTCTGGGAATGCCCTGATGTGGTCATGAAAGTTTATTAGGTCATACTACAACTCCCGTTCGGCATGATGTTTCTGTACACAATCAGCACCCAGTGTTTGTGGACACAAATAAAGCTATTTTACCCACATCCTACGAACTCTAAATGTTGTATCCATCGGTGCCCTTGCACACATGCTACTATAATTTCTAGGTGTTTGCTCCACTGTGTTGAACTTTTCCTGCCTTTTTTCGTGCTCCATAGTCCGCAGACAAGAACTTTGTCCATGGACAGCAGATCCATGAGGACCCGTCCATTTCTTATATTAATTTTCAATAGCACTCAGCACCTGCCAGGGGCTAAGAAATAGACTGAATAGATTGTGGCAGGGATGGGGATCCCCTCTCAGGGGCCACCTCTAACTGGAGGGCTTGGTGGAAGGAATAATCGGGGCGCAGGGGCAAATAAGCCACGGGAGGAACAGGAAGATGATGATGTGGTTGAAGTACCTGAGACTTCTGGCAGCTGCAAAGAATATTGGGTGTGATGGTTCTTCGGTACAGTTGGGGATTTGCCAAAAGCTCAGGCTGCGCGCAGGTGCTGCACTGAGTTTAGAGCCACACTCAGTCAAGGCCATATAAGGCAGTGCTCTTTTGGCTTGACATCCATGCGTCACCACACCCACACGTTCCACGCGTACCATGCGGCCATCTTACGAAAAGGCTATTCCTTTCACAGCATGTCAGACCTCTTCTAGCACATCATTACCGTTCACCTTGGCCTACATTCAAAACACCTCAGTTGCCACATTACAGAATGACCCGTGCCTCCAATGGACAACTCTCCGTTATATATACTGTGATGCACTTATTTGCTGAGGGGAGCTATTCAGCAGTGCCTTTCAGGCAGCATTAAAGACAGACACAAAAATTGCACCTTCCATAATTTTAGTATCTGAGGTGCCCCCATTTTGTTCTCCTCCTCCTATCCTTATCTTCCTTTTATGGTGGTTGGTGTGTGCTCCCCCCACTCAAATCTAAAAAAAAAAAAAGCATTCAAAAATGAAAGGTTCAACTAAGAACCAACATTTGTAGTGAAAAATTAGACGATGTAATGAATGTACTCCTCTTTTACGCCTCTATGTACCCCTGTTAGTGATGCCGGCAGACTTGCAGAACTGTCTGTGGAAACTCGGAAATATCTGTAGACTAGATGATAACAAATTTGAGAATGGAAGTCTGCAAACATTTATCTCTACATATAAAAAGCAGAACATCTTTCAGTTTATTTCTTATACAATTCCACACCATTCCACCAGTCTGCACCACATTTTGCACAGTTACCTGTTAGGACCCTCCGGACATTACTGGCTACATGAGATTTGGACACCTCACCTCTTTACTTGGATTTGATCCCCTTCACACATGAAACGGCTGCCTAGAATTGGCAATGCACCGAACAAAGCACATTTGAAGCATTCTTACATGAGGAAAAAAGCTTGAAGGCCTCGGAAACCATGTTTCAATGCCCTAGGATGCACCGTTTCTGAGATAGTTGCACCACAACACATCACAATGCACTGCACCACACCATGGTGAGGCGACAGTTGGGGCGAGCACACAGAAGGTCCCAGTATGCTTCAGCATGCCAAATCTCACCTCCCCTCCACATCTACTCTGGGGTATGTCAGCCAGTCACAAGCGCCCATTCTCAGTGCAGTTTACTTAAGAGTGCAAAGCACATCAAGTGACTCGGAACAGTGACCATTGATTTTCAACAATTGATGAGGGTGGTATCATGCCTGTCTACTGAAGCCCTGAAGAGTATGGGTACATTTTGCAATGTACACATAAAAGTCATTTTTATTACACCGTTTAATGGTGGTTCTGAAAAGAGCCATTTGCTTATGGTTACTATTCTTTTTCTCAACAAAAAAAAAACAAAAACAATGCTGATGTACTTCATTATCAATATTACATACACAAGGCTAATTTACATGATTTGTAAGAAGTACTACATCTTTAAAAAAAAATATTTTGTGCATAATGTTCACATTTTAAAAAGATAGCATACAAAAGTCTCTGGGACATTCACAAACAGCTCTGTCCTCATTACACCTAGCTTTTTCAATTTTTTTGACAAAATAGTTCAGTCTTTTTCCACACTTGTCTTCAAGAAAAGATAAATCTGGTTTGTGGAAAAAGAACCGTCAAATCTCCAAATGTACAATACCTGGCAAATTGCAAAGATAGTCCAATAACATACTCTACATTTTTACCTGCAAAATGAACAAAAATCATCTGTGTGTGTTTGCCATTCACCATGTACCGATTCATTGGTAACACTTGATTTCACTTCATACATGAACTCTATAACATAGCACCTCCACATTTTCAAAACCAAGATAATGTGAAATACTGAACTGCTTTGCGTACATCTGCAATGAATAAACCCATGAATCACCAATTATACAAACAGTTTCTTGTTGAGCTTGATGCTTTAAGCAACGCAGAAAAGAAAAACAAATACTTGCTGTCTTTTCCTATCCAGTCTACCTCCTCCTCCACAAACAGAATGCCTGGTTGGCTGAGCATCCTGATATCCACAGACATCCATGGTGTTTGTGAGCATTGTTGTCCTCTTTCCCTGCAGGGTATGATAAAGGTATGGCAGAGGGCCCAGATGGCACGTGATCCATCAGCAAACAACCACATGCGTCCCCAGACATCAGACGAGGGGCACAGGACATCCCTTCTTGTCTTTTGTTTACCCTTATCTCTGTAACACCCCTTTATTGGATGCATTCAAGCAGTCACAGAGCAACCCAACATTCACCTCTGCAAACTCTTCATCTACCTTCTCACCTCAGCTCAACAATTCAGATGTAACTTTGAACTCTGAGAGTGCATTTGTGCTGTGAATCAGAGCCTGCTCTATTACATTTTACCTCAAAATCTAAGAAGCCATCCTACTGTGTGTTTTCATTTTCAAAAGTAATCAAGTATGCTAAAACAATATAGTAGATACATTTCAAATGAATAATATAGTACATTTTGACTGTAGGCAGAATTCCTTTCTTCCAAACTATAAAATGTGATTCTAAACCAACATTGTCATCACGAAACAACAAATAAAAGTCAAGTAATTATGTAATATTTAGTAGTGAATTTAAAACATCTTCTGCTGTCATTATTTACATGTGCATCCATTAGTAAACTACAATTGTGCTGCTGAAATGTTCTACTACATAGCAGTGCACAATTTCCTTATTTCCAGAAAGCTCAATTAAAAAGTTACAATGCAAAAAAGAATCACTTTCTTTTTACATATACACTTCACTGCCTGAAAACTAGAACAGGTTCCTCAAACTATACTACAAATAAATTGTCAGCTTGCTTTAAATGCATGTTGCTGTCCAAAAAATGTGTGACTGCAGCAATGGCCCCAGCTATAGAAAAAAACATGCATGTATTATTCATGTATTCAAGTTTGCAAATGGAACAACATTTTGTCTTTATAATTTCCACACAAACGGCAAATTACAGCATAATCTTTCTCCAACAAGGTGACTTCCTACATTTCACAAAAAGTAAGTATATCCATGTAATATATATTCTGGTACAATCATCCTGACATAATTCTATTTTGTATTACCCCTATCTCTGTCTTCCTCGTCCAAGTACCCCATTAGGAATCTCTAATATAATCCTCCTTCCTAATCTCAATAATCCATAAACCCCATTAGTCTATTCGTTGTCTCAGTACCACATTACTCCCATCTCCCTCTTCCTCATCCCAGTGCCCCAGTCATAATATGTTGCATACTCCCACCTCAGTGTTCCTCAATCCAGTACACCACTAGTAGTCTGTTACATTATTGTCACCTTCTTCCTCGTCCCATTACACCATTAACCCCACCTCGCTCATCTTCGTCCTGCTACTCCATTACACCCACCTCCATCTTCCTTTTCCCATTACCCCATTAGAAGTTAGTGGCATTATCCTCATCTCCATCTTCCTCATTCCAATATGTCAATAGTAATCTGTTGCATTAACTCCACCTCCCTCTTCATTATCCCAGTACCTCTTTAGTAATCCATTCTATTACCCCACTTCCTTGTTTCTCATTCCAGCACTGCAATAGTAATCTGTTGAATTAGCACGGTTTTCTCTTCCATGTGCCAGTATCACAGTAGTATAAATTACATTATCACCAACTCCCCTTCCTCATCCCAGTATCCCATTAGTAATATGTTGCATTACCCCCAATATTCTAATGTCTGCCATAGAGTCCTCACCAATCTGAGAAATTACTTTCCTCACTTGTCAATTATCAAGGAAAACATACCATAGGAGCAATACCTGAGAGCATATTCAATCTAAAAAGAAAACTATTTATAGTAGTTTTAAACAAAATTAAAACATTATCAAAATTAGCTAAAGAAACTACAAACAAAAGTAAAACATTCTGCAACTTGTATGCTTGTGAATGGTATGACACCATATAAGGACCCTATAACACTGCATTCAATAGGCAACTAATGTAGATTCTTTAGAAGATGTGAGATATGGTGAACATTCCGTGCCCCACAAACAAAATATGAGGCTGCATCAAAAACTGATCTTAGTGGGGTAGGTTTAGACTTAGGAAGGCCCATTAGCAAGGAATGTCCGAAATCAATGTATGAAAGAACCAGCTATTGTACTAAAGAGCAGAAATGCGACACAGAAATGTATGGTTTCAAGGTTTTCATGGAGAACAAGTGGAAGTTAGCTGATTTCAGGAGAGAGTACATATGAGGAATTAAGGATAGGCGTGCGCCTAACATAAAACCTATGGATTTTGCCAAGGTCGCAAATTGTATACAGCCTCCTAGAATCTTAGCCTCACGGAACAGTTTTTAAAAGTGATGGATATGTCTTCACATGAGAAAAGGAAAGGAATTACATTTTTGTGGTATTTAGTTTCAGGAAATGAGAAGCCATCCATGTCTCTATGTCCAAAAGGCAACCGCCCAGCCACCTTATATCTCATGCAGAAGATATCTCCAAGTACAGTTGTGTATCGTTGGCTTATCGAAACATACACACATTATGTTATCTACTATTAACAGTAGATACATGCCACAGAATTGAAGACAATGAGCAATCACAATGGTTTTAAATGGCCATGTATCCAATAACAGAAACAAAACACAACATATCAGATCATCATTATGATGCACATAATGCAATAAACAGTTCAATGATAACCACATGGCATGTTCAGCTATCAGTAATAAAACATATTCCCATTTCCAAATGCTCTCCAACAACTAAATCTAAATGAGAGTATATTTTAATTCAAACAAACACCCATTCCAAGCAATGATACTCTTGCAACCCAAGACTGCCTAATTAACTCCACCAGAATTACTTAAAGGCATTTGTGGCAAGCATGTATATTTACCATTAGGCCTCAGAGAAAACATTGAAACTTCTGGAGAAGGAAGCCCAGTACATAAATTTTAATTGTACTGGTGAATGGTGTACCAGCACAAGATAAACACATTTGGCAGTAAATAGTTGACTTAAACAAAGTAAAATAATCCATGGAACATCTCAAAGAGCACAAGGAATACTAGATATAAGCTTAGAGAACAATCATGCAAAATATATGAAGATACACCACAAACTGGTCATTTAGAACATGTTGATCCTAACAATAAGGATACCATTCTTGACCACTACTCAATCCGTACTCTACATTCAGGAGGCATCATGGAAGATGCATTAGAAACATACCTAATGTGTCATGCCAAAGGGTCTCCATTGAGTGTATGAGAAAAAAGTTTAGAAACATGCTGTTTTCCACTCCTTTTGACTACAGGAAGATGAGGAAGTCATGATGATAGACCTATACAAATCAGTGCATCTGAATACTGTTGTTTCATAATGTATTCTGAAGATCCAATATACCATCAAATGATTCAATACATTTTCGACCTTTTATTTGAAAGTGAACTAGCAACTCTATGCTATAAAATTACACACATACCAAAAAATGGAACCCACTTTACCAATATGTCAGATAATGAACTACTTGAAAAGATAAAAGACAAAGATAAAGAGTTTCTGTTAAGCATTACAAATATCTTGTCAAATATGCACAGCACAAAAGAATACTGGTTCAGACATCAGAGTGGCGTTCACTGCATGCTAAAGAACCCAGACCCCCCACCCCATGATTTGTTACACTCAGTTGTGCAGATTATGCATTTGATCATTTACATGACTTCCTATGTACTGCAAATCAAAATAAAAAGGAATATACTTAAAAGGTACAGGAGAACTCTGTTCTCTAGATACTGTAAAATTGTCACATTACTCCCCCCACTGTTTTATTGCCATGTTACATTTAATCTGAAACAAAAATGGTCCTCTACTTGGAGAAGTGGAACACAACCTTGTTTTACAAAAGAAGACCAATCAAAAGTAGCACCACACATTTACATGGTTTTGTAGATAGAAAATGCTCCCAGATTGGGCCATGACAGTGATGAAACTCTCTTACACTTAAATAAAAAATACATTACCTGTAACATCCTTACAGAAGACACAAATAATGAGCAACAAACTCAAATCTTATGACACAAGTGTGGCAAATAGGAAGACAATACCCCAAATGTAATTTTGGATTACCTAGACCAGCATGCACCAAAGGTCAAGTAAATAGTTTAATGTCTGTTATTAGACACAGTATAAAAGGCAAGTCTCCTAAAACACATATAACATTAAAAGAGATCTAGCCTCCAAGTACATAAATAATTACAATCCCATAGATGCATTCTTGTGGAATGCTAATATGGACTTTAATTACATTGCAGAAAATTCAACTACAATTGAAAATATGTCACCAAACCTGATAAAACAGAGCAAAATGACCTTAGTGGTGAGATGTCATCTGAAAAATCCCTTTCTCAAAAACGGTACAGTCCAGGTATCAAAATGCTCTCAAATAGAAATTGCATATCATACAAATATGCAGATCAATAAATAGGCACAGCCTTTTACGAAACATGTGAAAATATTCATTAGATAAACCTTGGACTAGCTTCATCTAAAAATAAAGAGTACTAAAATCATAGTATGAAATGCAATAGCTAGTCAGAGAAAATCCCAAAAGCCAAGACATCTTAAAAAGTAATCTTATTGACATGTACTATCTAAACAGAAGCCCTTCTTTTGAAAACATGTGCTTGTATGAAACAGCACAATACCACACATACAAAAAGTCATACCTAATGAATCAGTTGGCAGATATTCAGTGTAAAATGTGCAGGAAGACTAGTAAAAACATTAATAAAACAGTCTAATTAACCATGTAACATGATGCTTCAAATCTAAAGTGCAGAACACATGTTATTACATGGCTCTACTACAGCTTTTCAAAGTTTGGAGAAAAGGGGAACAACTATACTATGTCCATGATACCTTTCAAGCTGTGTTTGAAAAACTGAAAGCAGCGCAACAAATGCAAATTTAAATAATACAAAGAAATGTTAGAAGATGAATGACAGCAAGTAAACGAGATAGAGCAAGCAATCTGTAAAGAAACCCCTGAACGGAGGCAACCATCTCTTGCAAGTAGCAAGGAACCACTCTGAGAACCACTTTTTCAAAATGAAGCAGAAATAGCAACGACTAAAGAATAAAACACCATGGGTAAATCCAAGAAATCTGAACAAGATTTATTAGTGTTCATATCACAGTTAAATGATGAACAACTCTGCAATCACATGCACGTCACTGAATACATTGAACATGGATTATACCATGGAAACAAAACAGACCATTGCAATAATTCCAAAGCACTGTTCCTTTACAGTAGTGGTGAAGCTGGTTCTGGCAAAGTGTTTCTAATTAAAACAATGTGTAAATGTCTGCAAGAAAAACAGACAAAAACCTTTCAGGTGTCACTACAGACCACACAGGGCTAGCTGCTTGCAATGTAGCAATCAATCTTGTGTTTCAATTGTCACCACTTGCGAACAATTACACTTGCATGGCTCAGAACAGCTATGCTTATAAATTCTTCTCGTGCATAGACATGCCACTCATACTCCTGACACTATCTACACTGTATCATGTGTAAGATAGGTAGTGGATCAATGTGCAAGAATTATTAAGTTCACTATAAAGACATAAGATCAACAACAATTTGTCATGTACTTACTAGAAAATCTAGAGAGAACAAATTGCTGTAAATGAAAACCTATAAATTACATACACTTGTGACATCCATGCAGTCTCTGAACCCATGTTTCACAAGACCATGTTCCCAAGGAATGATGTGTGTATCTCTCTACTTCAAATTGTGAGACTACACCACTTCAAATACCTCTACATAATGAACATCATTACGTTGCGCTCCGTTTGTCATTCATACATTCTTTCAACAATAAAGAATAGGCACATGGGCAATATGTTATATTAATGCTTTTACGATACAGAACAGATGGAACGAAAAATAACTCTAAACACAACTTCATATATGCATAAGTCTCTCTTGGTGGAAAAACATTCACCACAGTAGTCACAATATACCACACAGGTTCCACAACCACTTCTCAGCACTATACTGCATAAATATTGCTTAAACCAAAATTCAATTATAATGTTACAGTTTGAATACACAAATGAAGATCTAACTACTTTAAAACATGTTACAATCCACAAAACAAACAGTGTAAATTATACATTACATAAAATGTAATGGTGCTAATCTAAGGATTGTCTATGAATTTTAAGTGCGATGATATATGTTTAATGAATTGGATTCGCAGTTGTTTATGTATGGAATTTAGAATTATATATTTTTCTAGTGTAATTGTGTTTTGGCATTCAAATAGAAATGTTCGAAAATGTTTGCCACTAGAGCATGGAATGTTGCTGGGTGCATTAATTATCACCCATTGTTTTTCCCTAGTCGCTAATTATCTATGCAAATTTAGTTCTCAAAATGTTGCTTTTTACATTTGACATGAGGCCCAAATGAGCACTTTATGCATGAACTGTTCAGAAAATTATGTATTCTCTTATGCACTGTCACTTTATTTAATTAGCTCTTTAAATATTGTGAATCTTTCTTCAATGTTTCCAGCCATGAGTAAGCTGTGGAGAACAGTGAAATATCCATCTTTTATCTCCTGAATAAAATGTTTTTCTAACTGCAGCTGTATTAACAAATTTATTCTGACTCCCATGGATTATAACACATGGAGATATCCATGATGTTAGTGCCATTCTCTGCACGTCCTGGCATGAGTTATTCTCTGTCTTTTTTTGTGATCAGGATTAAATAAAAAGTATTATTTTATACTTACAAAATATATTTCCTGAACAGATTACAGTTGGAATACACCATCAGCTATCTACTACTTTAAATGTACTACAAAACATATAGCTACCTTGCTTAAAAGTTATTTTCTGACTGAAAGTAAAATATAGTTTTTTCCATTCACGTGTGATTCTTTTGCCCATGGCACAATGATTAGAAATATGTTAATACATCAGTTATGTACTACATACACATGTTGTACAGAACATTGTACATGCAATGTGCTGTACAGCAGGTAAAAGGTCATGTTTGTTATGTTTTCTATATCATGTTCTATTTGTTATATCATGTTCTATTTGTTATTATAATTTAATTTCTTTACAGACATATATATATATATATATATATATATATATATATATATATATATATATATATATATAAATATATATATATATATATATATATTCAGTGACACAACTTTGTTAAAGGGATGCTATGGTTAAGGTGCAGTAATAAAAATCTTTCAAAACAGGTGGGAAAAGTGTTAAAAGGATGAAATGGTTACAAATAAAACCGAAAACCCCCAGAAATGTGTCAGTTATGGTAAGGTAAGCAAACGTAACTCACGCCACCACCATGCACTGCTAAGACTACCACCCATGACATCAAAGATAAAATCACAAATATAATTTATGACATCACCGATGACATCACATGTGCATTATATTTTTATGAAAAATCCCTACAAGGGGTTGTGCTTATAATGTTGGCAAAAACATGCCAGGGGTGATCGGGAGACGTATCTTGAACTACGCACTTTATTAAACAATGTACAGCTGTAGACAACATTCCATTGCAGTGCTCTTTCTAGTACAGGAACCTACTCACACAAAAACATAGCCATTGGCTACAGCATGCACCTTAGAGGTGCAATATTTATAATCTTGCAATGTTGGCTAGTAAAGTAATGAATGCTTCCTTATCAGACTTTTGCATACTGTGAAACATGTAATAACACGCTAATAATTAATCTCTTACTACACACTTGTACTACTGCAAACAAAACATACAAAGATTACAATGCCTACAAATCTGGGGCATACACAGGGAAAGTAAAGTAAGAAAAAAAGAAGCAGTATAATCAGAAACTGTTCATAACCTAAATGGTTACCTGCTTGTATAGAAATGATTGCTGTGTTTCAGACCTGTTTCTTGCACCATGTATATGCACCACAAACTGCGACTGAACCCTAAGAAAGTACTGTAAGAACATATGAGAAGGGTAACTTCTACAAATATAGTACCTTTTCTCACTGTCAGCGAACAAAACCACATGGCCTAGATATGTCAGTGAACATAAACAAGGGGCTAGGCATGTGATGTCATCACTGATGTCATCAATGACAGGTGTGATGTCATATTTGATGTCATGGGTGTTAGTCTTAGCAGTGCACAGTGGTGGCGTGAGTTATGGTTGCATGCCTTACCATAACTGGCGAATTTCTGGGATTTTTGATTTTACTTGTAACCGTAATATCCCTTTAACACACTTTTCCCACTGGTTTTGATAGCTTTTTATTAGTGCAATTTAACCATAACGTCCCTTTAACAATGTTTTTTCACTGAATTTGATAGGTTTTTATTAGCGCAACTTAACCATAACGTCGCTTTAACAAAGTTTTTGTACTGAATTTCATAGGTTTTTTCTAGGACACCCCTCATTTGTGTACATGTCCATACAACTTACTGACCCCCCTGGTCCAACATGATAGCCACAGAGTCTGCGGACTACGCGACTGTCCGCGGACATCGGGCGGCATCCACACTGCACAAAAGCTCAGGGGTTAGCTCACGTTGGTGTAGCATGCAGCAAACAAACAAAAGATGTGTAAAGGGCAACAGATATGTATACTGCAAACAAAAATTAAGTAAGTCTACAAACTCTGCACTTATAAAAGCAGAAGTGCAAATACATAGGTTTGTGCAACATAATGTAATACACCAAGCAGAAAATTAGGCTGTACAGCTAACGATATTACCTCAGTGCTGCTTTCCATACACAGTGAGAAGCAAATGTCACAAGGAAGTCCAACATACTAAGAAGAGAACCATAAAAAAAATATTAAGTACACAATATATGTCTTCCTGTAACAGTGGAGTTTGTTTTTTACACAGAAATGGCAAGTACCCTGGAGGGGCTCGAGGAAAATGTCCCCCTTGATGAAATGAGTGACGATAGCAAATCTAATGGTATTTAGTACCATTTTAAAAGTAGGAAAAGTAATGCACATTGCCTTCACATGTCACTAAAACATGCTTCTTTTTTAACAGTACATACTGCAAATAAAGAAAATGGGCCGAACGCACCAGCTAATGTGTAAAAAGATGGGCACAGACACACCCAAAGTGCAAATGTGGGAAATTAACTGATAAGCCTATGTGCAAAAATAGATCAGCTGAACACCAATTTTGCAGAGTTGAAGGCATTTGTAGAAAGGCATATGATGGACAATATTAAATACCACTGCCCCACTTGTACCTGTACCCTTTCCCCATGTCCCAGCCCACCATCCCCACAAATTCGCTGTAGTCAAAGATGCTATGATGAGACCGCAATCCATTCCAACCCGGATGACCAGCCTGTGTAAAACCCCAATTCCCTTGTATGTTTCCCATTCCGCTACCCCTTACATTTCCTAATTCAGTGTATTTGTGTGTGTCAATACATTTCTAAGTGTTTACTGTTGCTGTGTGTTTTTTTTTTAAAAAAGCCCAATTTGGAGTCTGCAGACAGTGCGACTGTCCGGGCTGTCTGCAATCAAACTGGAGGTACCCCCGAACAGCGTGCCTGTCCAGAGGTTTCCGCAAAATTATGATGCACCTTTATAGGGTCGGGGCCCGGGCCCTGTCCTGTGGACACCTGGGTGCATGCACAAACGATCCCCTGTGCCCTCCGAACACTGCGTCTGTCCGTAGATGTCTATAAAATCGTGGTGTACTTTTAATTAGTTCGGGGGTCCTGCCCCTGTCCTACAGAAACCTGGGCGCATGCGCATCTCATCCCGTGTGCCCTCTGAACACTGCACCGGTCTGCAGATTTCCTTATAGGTGTGACGTTCTTTAATTAGTTTGGGGGTCCCGCCCCTGTCCTATGGACACCTGGGCACATGGGCATTTGTTCTCCTGTTCCCTGCGAATACTGTGACTGTCTGCAGTTGTCTGTAAAATTGTGGCATTCTTTAATTAGTTTGGAGGTCCCGTCCCTTTCCGACGGACACATGGGCACATGCGCACCTCATTCCTTGTGCCCTCCGAACACCGATTGTCTGTAAACTCGTGCTGTAATTTTAATTAGTTTGGGGGTACCGTCCATGTCCTACGGACACCTGGGCATATGCGCACCTGATCCCCTGTGCCCTCCGAACACCATGCTTGTCCGCAATTGTCTGTAAACTTGTCGCATACTTTTAATTAGTTCAGGGATCCAGCCCCTGTCCTATGGACACCTCGGCGCATGCGCACACCGCATTCCGTGCAATAGGTGTTCTACGGAAAGCCGTCCCATCTGTGAACATTCGTGACATCACCATGTGACCGCACCCACGCTGAGCATCGGTCCATATCCTAAATACCTAAAAAGTGATTTCTTTTTACCAATCCAAGGTGTTTTAAGCTGAAACTTTACCCTTTCAGACGTCTTAGACCATGCCCTAGTCAATCTAGAGACTTTTTGCAACTTGGTGAGCCCAGCTTGGGGTGTGAAGTTTCCCTGGAGCATGCAACTATCAACTGAGTGCTCCCCTGAACCCATATAAAAGTCCACACCCCACTGCTGCTGCTCATTCTGTTTCTGGCTGACCAAGGCTACTGAGCATTTATGCAGGTTGCTATTTTGCTGAGTTGCAGATTGCTGTGTTCCTGTTTTCCTGATTGCTTGGATAATGGTATCTATAGTTGGTCCTGCTTCTGCCTCAGCACCACCCACCCCCACCACCATCACTTTCTAGAGGCCTTGGGGAGGTGAACAGGCATGGTGATATGGAGGGGATCAAGAAGAGGAAGGTGATGAGGTAGTGGAAGTCCCTACTACCAGTTGCCAACGTGAGTCT
The DNA here is from genome assembly GCF_040938575.1 of Ambystoma mexicanum. NCBI lineage: Eukaryota > Metazoa > Chordata > Amphibia > Caudata > Ambystomatidae > Ambystoma > Ambystoma mexicanum. The sequence continues at coordinate 1,228,593,198 of NC_090935.1, forward strand.
TGGGTGTGGATGCTCTCTACCACCATTGGGGGGGTAGGGAAGACGCGTGCGGCCAAGGTTCGCTGCACTGAGTGCAAGCCTTGGCTGTACAGGACCACCTCAATGCGGCGACACCTGAGGTTGAACCACAAGGTAGCAGTTTGGAGGGGCGTCCCCTTTGAAGGCGGTAGTAGGTTGAGTTCCTAAATCACAACCTCTGCATCTGCTCCTGTGACCACAAAACACACTCCTTTGGGGCAGCGGATCCCTGACCAGGCCTCACAGACCATACACAATGCAGTGATCACTTGCCTTTCGAGGGTCACTGTACTGTGTATGTACTGCCACGAGGTACTCTTGTATTTCAAAGTGCTTTCGAGGTTATGGTCCTGGAGCACGAGAAACACAGTGGACATCTAAAGAATTTAGGTGGTGGCACCATCTAAACCATTGCACTCTTTTATGGGAGAAAGTGCTGGCTCTGAAAAGAGACTTTTTTGTTCTTTTTTTAGAAGGTTTAGAGAAAAAGTAGGCAACACATACTGTAAAATGCTTGATATAGTTGAGAAACGGCTGCAAAGCATTTTGAATATTTCGCAAAAAAAGCTGTTTGCCATCATCAGTAAGATGGACTTCATCTCTGCAAAAGTATTGGCACTACAAAATATAATGTTTTCATTGTGGAAGGACGACATGCTGACATCTCTTAAAAATGTGCAAATAGCCTTGTTGACATTGAGCCTCGCTTTTTCCATTTGCGGACCAAATGAAGTGGAGCGCAGCCACATCTGTCTCTGGGCAGTGAGAGAAAATATTACTTGGGAGTTTGGAAACATGTCCATGACTTTCCCAAATGCCTAATTCATTGCAAACTGCTGTGAGATTCTGGCAACATGGCCTAAACTATTCACTCCACAATGAACAATAATAATGGCTAGATGATGGTGCATCACCAAAGTGGCACAAAGGGGAAGCAATTCAACCCATTTCATGCCGCACACTCCGTAAACTGCACATCAACATGATCAAATCCAAGATGTGCCGCCACTCCACCGTGCTCTGCATATACCCGCAACCAATGTATCCATGAGTCCCCCAAAATCAACACACTCTGCTTCCTGAAATACACAGCCATAGCCATCTGCATACAGACCTTCTGCCACAGTCTCTCCTTGCACACCACACCCGAGAAACCTTATTGGACAATTCCCTGGCCTCCTCATTCCCATGTCCATGTCTTCCATCCTCAAAAGCCACGGATGTGACATGTGCGATCCATGGACTACAATGCTATCTGTGGACACATCAGCCAATTAAAGGGGGTGGAGAGAGAACTTATATGGAAGGTACGTTATGTACTCTTTAGTGGTCGCTCTGAAAATAGCCTTTTTTAAGGTGCTTGTAAACAAACACCTCTTGTTTTGTAGTTTTTGTGTGGCTTTTCTCTTCTTTTCTTCCTTACAGTCTTGCATGAACCTCTTCAAAGCATACCTTAGATTGTAAAAGAAAATGTCATTTCCAATGGTGGACAAAGAAATGCCATCAGCAGTGAAAAGGTTAACACTAAGAGAATTAATGTTCTCATTGTGGAAATAGAACATCCCAGCAGTATACACAAATGCAGACATGCCTCTGTTTACAAGACACCTTCCAGCATCTTGCTGAGGACAGAGGACATTGAGGCTGTTCCATACTGCTCTAGGTAGTACTTGTGATAAAACCACCTTTGCACTGTCCTTCAGTGCACTGAGAAAACTTGGAGCACTTATATAACCCAAATGCAGTGCTCCACAATGCACCACTACAACATCAGGAGTACTGAAAGTTGCCATATATCTGTAAAGAGCAAGCACTCCTTGCAAATTACGGTGGCGCACTGAACGACAAAGCCTCCACACCTTGAAATCAAAGAATGTCAGAAATGCCTCTTCCCTATGCATACATCTGCAAATCACTTACAAGGGAATCGCCCACCATCAACACACTGACTTTCTGAATCTCTGCCATCTTCACTGCACACACTAATGGAAAAAAGTATTAACCTCTCTTCCTCTAAAAGACAACCTGAACACCTGCTTTGCTAATCACCACAGTCCCATTTCCTTGTAAGGCATGCTGAAAAGCCCCAGATTTGGCACGCCCTGTCCGTGGACTACCGCAGTGTCCGTGGACCCCCGTAACACGGGGGCAGCCCTTCTTCCCTTTCCACTTTACTCTTTGCAGCACTCCCTCATTGGCTACTGTTAAGCAGTCACACACCCATCCAACAATCACAGCCAAGAACTCTACATCTAACTCTGTCATCACATTTGCACACTTCAGATGTACTCTTCAACACTCAGACTACAGGCCTCCTGTTATTCCAAAGCGTTTCCATCAAAAAAGTTCTGTAAAACTCTCCAAGATTTCTACTTCCAGATTCATCCACATCTGCATCCAAAAAATCAAACTACAGGTATGCTATATTTTGTGGAGTATATTTGCAACTCTTTTCCAAATGGATGTGAACAGGGTGCCTGCCACTTACCCTTCATAACCTACTCAGTAATCATACTCTCATTTTTCCCATCTCCTGACATCAAGTGGAAATTACTTACACTGCTGTGTGCTTTGAACATTTTATTTTCATGCCCACTTGCTTAGCAGTTTCAAACCACATATTAGAATTTTAGCACCACTCTGTGATTTTCTTGTAAAAAATAAACACATTGGGAACATTTACACAGCATGTTCAAGTGCCATATCCTACTTCAAAATATTAACATGACATGCATGCTTGCCCACATTACCCATTCTAATGTGCTAACTGTTATTTTATTCTTTCCTTCTATCACTTTTACAACCACTTCTCCCACTAACAGACCTGCAGTAAAACACCCACAATGCACACAGAAAACGAAAAGTGCATGTAGAAAACAACGCAAAAATAGAGCAGATAAAACTAAAAGCATGCAAAATAGACATAGGAAATGGTCAAACAAAACAGCTAATACAGTCACAGAACAAAACTGAACTAGCTTGCAGGAAATACAAGTATGTCCCCTCTTCTAAAATGTAAACATAAAAATAAATGTGTTAAGAAGAATAGAATTCCCAGTAGCGCTAGCACTGCATCTACCAATGTTAACGTAGCCACAGTTAAGCATTACAAAAATGTATTTTACAAAAAATGTTCCACCGTAGAGTCCTTTGGAATATTAGAAAGACAGCAGAGAAATCAGGCTCAACCCTTCAAACATACCACAGACAACTAATCCTGCAAGCTCTTATTGACAGTGCAATGTTCCTCAAAAGAAAATTGTATTTATTAAATTTAAATAGAATGAAACCACTAACAAAATTAATCAGTAAACTACAAAAGGTACTTCGCAACATGTGCTATATCAACATAAATAACTTTGCAAACTTCTGTGCAGGTGAGTGAATTCACACAACCAGTAAAGAGCCATATTTCAATGAAGAGGCATACAAACAAGAGCAGACAAACCCAATTGCCATACATAGCAGCAGCTGAGGGTATGAAATGGTAGACAACACCATTATGGCAGAAGAAACCCTCATTGAAAGAATGTCCCAAGAAACTTACAATCAACTCTCCATTCCACCGAACCTGGTGTAGCCCTGATCTTTCCCGGGTGGATTCCTGCCACTATCATTTGCACTCCGATTTACTCCTCTTTTGAATGCCTTGTCTGCTGGCTCTCAATCTCTCCTAGCCACTCTCTTACTGTTGCTACTCTCTGCAGGACCCCTGGCCACATCACCTCTTTTCTTTCTGAGTGGGTTGACCTCTTCTCCTCCCTCCTGACCTATACCACTCGACTCCTCCTCCTTGGTGGCCTCAACATCCACCTGGATTCCTCATCTCTGCTCTTTCGTGACCTTTGCGATTCCCTCTCCCTCTCCATCCTCCCCTCTGGCCCGACACACTCTGCAGGGCACACACTCAATGTCCTGATCTCCTCTGGCCTCCCACTCTCTATCCCTCTGACCGCTCCTCTCTCCTGGAGTGACCACTGCCTTCTCTCCTCTCATCTCTCACTCTCCTCCCCCCAAGCCAAGCTCACCCCAACACTGACGCCTACATTCTTGGACATTCGACCTATGAAGCATGTGTCAGTTGAGGCTTTCGCTGCTACCTTCTCTCCCCTATCTCCTCCTCTGGCTGACTCACACCCGGACACAACTCTGTCCCTTCTCTACTCTTCCATTTTTGATACTCTTGATGCTCTTGCCCCTCCCATGAGGATCCGCTTGAAGTCCAAAGCCAAGTGTAATTCCTGGTATGACTCCGACCTAGCTACACTTAAACATACGTGTAGGGCGGCTGAGAGGAAATGGAGGGCTTCTTGTTCATCCTCTGACAAACTGGCCTGTCGCTTGCTCCAAAAGCAATACCGACTCTCTGTCCACACCAAGAAGAGAGTCTACATTCAAGCCTGTGTCTCTGCGGCATCTAACAACTCGGCTGAACTCTTCAAAATCTGCAAGGATCTTGCCAACCCTGCTGCAGTCTCTACCCCTCCTCTTACCTCCCAAGCTCTCTGCAATGACCTTGCCTCTCACTTTATCTCAAAAACCCAGGACATCTTGTCCCCCCCTCTCCTCCTCTCCTCCTCCTATCAACCCTCAGTCTGTGCTTGCTAACCCCCCCTTAACCACCTCCTCCTTCTCTTCCTTTCCTCTCTTCTCCCCTGATGAGGTCGCTAGACAAGTCCAATCTATGAAAGCCTCGTCAAAACAGGTTCATCCCTGTTCCTCCAAAACCATCAAGGACCACATTGATAACGTTGTTCTGGCCCTTGCCGATTTTTGGAACCATTCCTTTGCTTCAGGATCCTTCCCCTCCCCTCTGAAACACTCCCTTGTGCATCCTCTTCTCAAGAAACCCACAGCTGATCCTTCCTGTCGGGCTAACTAACGCCCAATCTCCATTACTGCCTTTCTAGTCAAACTCCTGGAAAAGCTGGCCATCTCTCAGTTTAACCTTCATTCTGATTTTATTGGCTGTCTCCATGACCACCAGTCTGGTTTCAGAGCAGCCAGAAGCACAGAAACTGCTCTCCTGAAAATCCGTGAAGATCTCTCAAGCCTTGACTCTAACATTCCCTCTGTCCTCATCCTACTCGATGTCTCTTCTGCCTTCGACACAGTCAACCATACCATCCTGCTCAACCGTCTCCGTGAGAACCTGGGTATCACTGATCAGGCTCTGGCCTGGCTGACCTCTTTCCTCTCCGATCGACCCTCCCAGGTTCAACTGGGGTCCTTCCTATGCTCTATCTTCCTCTCTACCTGTGGTGTTCCCCAGGGGTCTACCTCTCACCCTGGCTTTTCAACCAATACCTGGCAACTCTGGCCCACTGCATTGACACTCTATACTCAAATGTCCAGTGTTATGCTGACAACACTCAACTCATTTTCAGGCTGCCCTCTGCCACCTCCTCTCCTTCCCTCATCGCTGATTGCCTAACTGCCCTTCAAGATTGGTGTGTCCCGCCAATGATATATGTCTGAATGCCAGCAAGATAGAGATCCTCCTCATCAGCAACCCTTCTCCATCCTTTCCCCTCTCTCTCTGGCCAGCCTCGCTTGGCCCTCCTCCTATCCCCACCTGTGAGGCTAAGAACCTCAGGGTTATCTTTGACTCCACACTTTCCTTCTCTGCCCACATCTATGAGGTCTCTAATAAGTCAAATTTCCTTTTCCACCTCCTCAGAGGCACTCTTCCTTTCCTCTCCTTCCCCCAGAAGCTCACTGTCTCCCAAGCTCTGGTTCTCTCTAGGTTGGACTATTGTAACAGCCTCTTTCTAAATCTACCTTCCTCTACTCTTTGCCCTCTGCACCTAATCCAGAACAGACTGCAAGACTTGTCCTTGGCCTCAAGCCCTGGGATCGTATCTCTCCAGCTCTGAAATCTCTCCATTGGCTCCCAGTGGATGCAAGGATTACATTTAAAACCCTCTGCATTTTCCACAAGGCTTTCCGGGGCCTGGGTCCAAAATACCTTCAGCTATCCCTCCGCAAATACCTCCCCTCTCAAGCTCTTCACTCCTCTACCTTTAACTCCCTCAGGGTCAGCCGTTTCTCAAAGAAACAAGCTGGGGGTCGATCTCTGTCTACGGCCAGGTCCTCCCTCTGGAACAGCCTCCCTGACACTCTAAAACCTGGGGAGAACCATCTCCTGTTCCGGAAGAACCTCAAAACCTTCCTCTTTGCATTTGCTGTTGCTCCCCCTCTCCCTTGCTGATCTGCTCTTGCTTGACACTGTGCATCTTGCCACCCTCCGTCCCCTTGGCCAGTTACCTGCTCACCCTGCCACCCTTCTGCACTTCCTCCCAGCCACCCCTTGCACTGGGGACTGGTTCTGTACCCATACAGTCCCCAATCCCCCATTTTCTTCTTGTTATGCACTTATCAGATTTACCCAGTTCTGCTGCCATAAACACAGCACTTGCCACTTGCTGGCTGCACTACCCCTGTTTATTGCTCCATTATCTATTTTATTTGTATTTATTATTATTTATATGATTATCCTCTGCTCTGCACTTTCCACTCTCCCCCTTCCATGCACTTTTCCCCTTTCCCTTTCTCATGCACTTGCACGATCTCAAAGTCACTGGGCCTACTAAGATCGTTGATTTGTTCTCCCCTGTTCCCCTCCCTTGCCTTGTCGCGCTCTTAAATACTTGTGTATGAGCGCGATACAAATAAAATATAATATCATATATCCCGTCTACAAATGGCCCTGCACCTCAATGTGTAACGTACGAAAACAATCCTTCAAATTTTTATGGCAATTCCTCAATCACTATGTAAAAGCGAAAGAGAAAATGAGAATGAAAACGTTGCAAACCATGGACTCCTGTCCAGTGCGCAAATTCACAGGACTGCAAGGACATTCATTAGCCTGCATTCCCAGGCCGCCTGCTTGCAGAAGCACTTTCCACCACATTAAAATGTGAGCGACACACCAATCCACTATACGGAATCTTTTCCAGAGACTGTACTATGCAAAAAGTCCTGCTTTAGAACTGGAACATTTAAATCAATTTCTCCTACATTGCATAGCAAAAGAACTCCTTGAGGAAATAGACTGCAAGTGAAGAGCACTTAGAAAATCCAGTAACTTTAGAGAAGAGTAGCGACAACCTTACAGATGCCAACCTTCTAATACACATGTAAAAAAAGAAATAGCAAAGTTTAAAAGCACATCTGCTGAAGTACCAAACCAAGTATGTGTGTGTTGTTGCAGAACTTTTTATACAAATAGCACCAAAACTGTAGATATAATGTACACAATACAAGACAATGAGGAATCCATATGGTTCCAATTAGCTCTATGCCTTATAGCAGAAAATAAATACAAAATTACTAACCCCTCAATACTTTGCACATACTGCACTACAAAGCTTGATAATAACCAATTCCTTCATGGACTATCACTAATAACATGGAAATATTCCCACTTCCAAAACTGCTCCAACTGCTTAATTTGTATGAGAGCATTATAATCCAAACAGTACACCCATTTCAAGCTATAATACGCATTAAATCTAAAACAGCCTAAGTTTCCTCCTTCTGAATTACTAAAAGGCATTTGTGGCAAAGTAGTTTATTTGGCATTAGATTTTAAAGAAAATGTAGACACTCTGGGAGTGCAACAGCCAAAAGATCAATCTTTGATTATCCCAGTGAATGGTGTACCTACAAAAGACAGACACATTTGGCAACAACTAGTAGACTTGAACAAAGTTAGAGAAGCCCTACAATATCTTAAAGAGAACAATGAATACTACAAAGAAATGAACATTGAAGAAAACATAAGGGAAACCACCAAAATAATTCAGGATTCCTCATCAACTGGCCAATTTGAACTTGTAGATCCTATTACAGCATCCAACATTTTAGACCAGTATACAATTCACCCCCTGAACGCCAAAGACAGCAAAGACAATTAACTAGAAACATATCAAATGCAGCAAGCCAAAGGATCTCCAATCAGCATATGTGAAAAAATTGTAGAAGCACAAGCCTTTCCTCTGCTCTTTCCTACTGAAAAAGGGGGACAGTATGATGAAAGAGGCACAAAAATAACAGCATCTGAATACCACTCTTTACAAAGGTATTCTGAAGACCCTAGATTCAGACAACACGTTGAATACATATTCCACCTCCTGTTTGAAAGTGAATTAGCAACTCTATGTTACAGAGTTGCACACACATTGAAAACAGGTTCCAATTTTTTAAACATGTCTGCTATGAAACTACTTCAAAAGGTATAATACAAAGATAAAGTTTTGTAGTCAAGTATCACAAATCTCTTGCCAAACATGCGTGGTACAAAAGAATACTGGTTCCAACGTCACGCAGATGTACGATGTATGCTACAAAACCTTGGACCACCAACATGGTTTGTCACTTTAAGTTCTGCATAGTATTCATGTGAAGACTTGCACGACTTCCTACGCATAGCTAATGAAAACAAAGCAGGGATAGACATATAAACACCAGGAGAACTCTGCTCTCTTGACCCTGTAAATGTATCAAGGTACTTCCACCACTGCTTTATTGCCATGCTGCACTTCATCTGTAATAAAGCAATTCCTCACTTTGGAGAAGTACAACACTTCTTGTGGAGACTGGAATATCAATACAGAGGAGCACCACACAGCCACCTGCTTGTGTCGATACAGGATGCTCCTAAATTTGGTCAGAACAGTGATGCCACTGTTTTGCAGTTCATTCACAAATATGTAACTTGTGACATCCCTTCAGAAAGCACACATAGTGAGCTACATACACACATTTTACGGTTTCACAGACATAAATGTGACCAATATTGTTGATGCATATATAAAAGCAAAGGCAAATACGACACAAAATACTGCTTTGGTTTCCCTAGACCAGTTTCCACAAAAGGACAAGTAAACAGCTTCATGTCTTGTGTTATCACAGTGTGAAAGGCAAATAAACAAAGAACACATACTGCATTAAAAGAAACAAAGCTTCAAAGTACATCAATGATTACAATGCAATCATTGCCCTCCTGTGGAATGCAAACCTAGATATACAGTACATTGCAAACAATTCCACTGCTGTTGCATGGTATGTAACAGCCTACCTAACCAAAGCTGAGAAAACAGAGCTCAAAGACCTCTGAGATGACATATAATCTTACAAAACATTGTCACAAAAATGATACAGCTTTGGCATAAAAATACTCACCCAAAGAGGATGTGGTTGCTACAAAGCTGCTGACCGTTTAACAGGCACAGCCTTATATTGCAAATCTGAAAACATAGTCTGGTTAAGCCTTGGTCCTGCTGCATCAAGAAAAAAGGTGTGCACATCATACCAAGACATATAAACAATAGCCAAAAACGATCCCAACAGCCAGGACATTTAAAAAAACAATTTATTGGAGACATACTGCCTCATTAGGAGTGAGGCAGTATGGGTTTAATGGTGCTGGTAATGCTGCTGGTGCCGTTAAACCCATACCGCTGAATTACGAGGTCACCTCGCGGGACCCGCTCAGGATGTCTGGTCAGACCAGATGTCCTTTGCGGGTCCCGCGAGGGGCCCAGCATGCTTACAACGGGCCCGTCATTAACGGGCCCGTTGTTAGCATGCTCCCCATTAACAATGGGCCCTATGGATGCTCAAATGGGAATGGGGAAGGTCCGGGTCCGGGTTCCCTGAATGGGGAAATACCGAGCCCTCCAAAGTCGTAATGGCCCAGTATTTCCCCAATCAGGGAACCTGGACCCGGACCTGAGTTTGGAGGCAGCCATGCCCTGGCTGCCTCCAAACTCCTAATGAGGCCCATACTACCCAAACAGGAGTACTGCTTTGAAAATATGTGCCTATACCACATAGCCCAACATTTCTCATACAAGAATAATATTGAACCAGATGAAAAAACAGGTAAACACATAGTCAAAACTTGTGAAGGCAGCCTCATTAAACTTACCAACTCCCAACCTGATAAATCATATAAAGCTATCATTTAAACCTCCTCAACATTGAGAACTTTACTACATGTCCCTACTCCAACTTTTTAAACCATGGAGAAAAGAAGAAGATTTATTAGGCACTCATGACTCCCATGAAGATGCTTTCAAAGCAAAGGAAAGCAGTATAACAAATATCAATTTGAAGCAGTACCAACACATGTTGGACAATGAATGCCAACAAGAGGAAGCGGTTCAAGCTAAACTAAATGAAGACTCTCCTGAGGACAGTCAACCTTCTGTTACAGGAAGCCAAGAACCACTTGGAGAGCCACTCATAGTAAATGAAGCATAATTAGACATGACTGAAGTAGAAAACACCAACTGTCAACAAGAGGAATCTGAACAAAGCCTTGCTCTGCTGAAAGCACAACTGAATGATGAGCAACATAACATTTTCCTGGAAATAACTAAAGAAATTGAACATGGTGTGCACCCGAAAGTAATACTTGTAGCTTTTAAAATTTTAAACCTGTACTCCTGTATGCAAGTGGTGAAGCTGGTTCAGGCAAATCATTCTTAATAAAAATCATCAGCAAGTTCCTAAAAAAAATTACAAACACCAAGCTTTCAGCTGTTGTAACAGCCCCACAGGTTTAGCTGCCTACACCATAGGAGGTGTTACTTTACACCGACTGCTGCTCCTTCCAGTAGAACCCCAAAACAAATTAGAGTACTACAAACTTTCAACAGAATCTGCTATGGAGCTATGCAGAATTCTGAAACAAATGAAAATGCTCCTAATAGATGAGGTGAGCATGGTGTACAACATAATGTTGACTTTGATTCACCTCAGATTGGAAGAGGTCCTTAAAACAAACTATGAAGAACTCTTTGGAGGAAAACACGTTATTGTATTCGGAGATCTCCTACAATTAACACCAGTGAAAGGTGAACCTATATTTAAAACCTTAGGACACAAACTGTGCCATAACACACTTTGCAGCATAGGAAATGTAAATCTCTGGCAACATTTTAAATACAGAGAACTAACTCCAACTAACTGCAGACCTCACCTATGCTAATATTTTGAAAAGAATTCAGATTGGCCTGCTTTCTAAGGATGCACAATCTATCGTAATAATAGACTCATCAATGAGTTATTGTCAGATACCGAGGCTTCCTCCCCAACTCCTCACCTGTTTCTTCCGGAATGGGTTCTGTAAGAGTAGCCTCTGATATCTTCTGATCCCTCCTCCTTGTGGGAGTCTTGTCCTTTGGTGCTCGGGCCTTTTTATCGTACAGATAGGGTCTGTCCCCTCCGGAGGCCACCTTGGCAGAGATATTCCCTGACCGCGAGGATCCCCAGGGGGCCAGTCCTAGATTCAGGGAAAAAGCACTAAGGCAGAAAAAACCCTGTTCCCAATTGGGTTCTGCTGGGCGGCAATTAGAACTCCTCTCTTCCCGTTATGAAAGTTCCATTTGCAGCAGGCAAGGAAGTCCGTTAGACTTTAGAACAAACTCCACCGCTGATGAATGCTCAGTGTATCCAGGAGATGCGGAATATTAAACAGGAGAATACAAGATAGCTACTAGAGCCAGAGGTTCAGACTAAACAGAATAACAGAGAAAAAGGACTAGAAAAGGTAAGTAGGTAAGGAGAAAAGAACCCATTCAGAGCAGATCGCAAAGGCGAACAGTTAGGAAGAAAGGAAGAAGTACCGTGAAAGAAACCCACTCACCAGTTAAGAAATGCTCCTTAAGGTCTTAGTGAGCAAGGCTTCGCTCGCTAAAACAGAGTGACGGCGCCGGTTGCAATTATACCCCCGGTACCTAAAAGTAAAAGAAATGAAAAGACCAATAGTGCTCAAAAGAATTACCAACAGAAATACAGATTAGGAAGGCAAAGAAAAAAGTAAGCACGGCACGGCCCAGAGCAAGCCGAATACCACGTACAGTGCAGTAGAAAATTCAGGCAAAGGAGAGAGCAAAAAACAACGGGTGTACAAGGCTAACACAAGAAGGGCTGAAGAGTACAGTAAAGAATCAAACAATAGGCGAAAGTAGGAAGCCGGAACGGATGAATTTCACGAGAGAATCTCCACACGAACCGAGCGCTGGTAAACAGATACAACGCGTCGGCTTGTGGGAGGAGTCTGCCTATAAAGGTTCGGCGGCCATCTTGGGTGAGGACTGGAGCGTGATCAAAGCTTCCAGCGCTTCCACAGCCTCCAATTCCTGACAGTATACCCCCTCTTTCTCGGGGCACCCCCGGGTTTGCCCAGATGGAGTTGATGGAACTTCTGCACCAGACGCGGGGCGTGTATATGACCCACAGGTTCCCACGTCCTCTCTGCTACTGGATAGTTCTTCCAATGGACCAGATAGTACAACCGCCCTTTGCGGTAACTAGAATCCACCAGATGAGACACCTCGTATTCTTCAGGTGTTGGTTTCACACGAGCTCGTGTACGGTTCACAGGTCTCTTGAAGGGATCCTCCTTATGTTCTTTGAGAAGTGAGACATGAAAGACAGGATGTATCCTTCTGAGGTATTCTGGCATCCTGAGTTTATAAGCAACTGGATTGATTTGTTGTATGATGGGAAATGGCCCAAGGAAACGAGAGGAGAACTTCCCCCTATGAACCCACTTGGGTAGGAATCTGATGGATAACCAGACTAATTGTCCCACCTTCCAGCTGGAATGGGCTCTCCGACCTTTGTCGGCCCATCTCTTTTGTGAAAGTTGACTAGCTTGGTGTGCCTCCTTAGCGAGTTTGTGAGCTTCTTGCAAGTCCTGTAGAATCGTATCCAGATTTGGAATTTTGGTTGAAGGCGGACTGAGCCCGGGCAAGTGTTGAGGATGGTAGCCATAGGTACAATAGAAAGGACTCATCTGGATCGAGGTGTGAAGAGAGTTGTTGTAGGCGAATTCCGCTTGCGGGAGGAAGCGATACCACTCTTCCTGCTGGGGACTACAAAAACACCTGAGATATTGCTCCAGATTGGCATTGAGTCTCTCAGTTTGGCCGTTGCTTTGAGGATGGTATCCTGAGGAAAGAGCCTTATGAATTCCGAGAACCTGGCAGAGGGAAGACCAAAACTTTGAGGTAAATTGTGGTCCTCTGTCCGAAACTATGGTTTTAGGTAGGCCATGTAGACGGACTATGTCTTGGAGAAATGTTGCAGCCATCTCTGAGGCCGAAGGCACTTGCTTGAAGGCGGAGAAATGTGCCAGCTTGCTAAAGGAATCGACCGTCACCATGATCGTGGTCATTCCGTATGAAGGAGGCAGATCCACAATAAAGTCAGTGGATAAGTGTTCCCATGGGCGATCCGGTAAGGAGTGTTGGTGTAATAACCCCAGAGGTTTTCCTGTTTGGTGTTTGTTGGAAGCACAAATTGAACAAGTAGAGACATACTGACCTACATCCCTTTGTAGGGTAGGCCACCAGAATCCTCTCCGGACCAAATCAAAGGTCTTCCTAATACCAGAATGCCCCGTCAGGGGGGTGTCATGACACCAAGAAAGTATCTGTTCTTGCAGCTTCTTTGTGGGGATATAGAGGGCTCCTTCATGATAAAACAACCCATCTTTTTCCTGTTTAGTAGACAGCGGAAGTTCAGCACACATCTGATATTGAGGGATTAAATCCTGAAGAAACGAAACCGTAGAAGCCAACACGGTGAGATGTGGCAAAACCAGTTCATGTCCTATATAGGATCCGGATGGATCTCCTAGGCTTCTAGATAAGGCGTCTGCCTTCTTGTTTTCTGTGCCGGGTATGTAAGTCATCATGAAGTCGTATTGTAGGAAAAAATACGCCCATCTGGCGTGTCTGGCATTGGAACATTCCAATTGTTGTAAGACCCGTAGGTTGCGTGGTCAGTTCTGATAGTGAAAGGATGTGTGGCTCCCTGCAGGAGGTGTCTCCACTCTTGGCAGGCCAGCTTTATTGCCAAAAGTTCCTTTTCGATAACAGAGTAGTTTCGCTCACTACTAGTTAAAGTCTTGGAGTAGTATGCGATTGGATGTTCATAGCTGTCTTCTGCCTCTTGAAGTAATACTGCCCCTACTGCCCCCGTAGAAGCATCTGTTTCCAGAATAAAGGGCTTTGCCTGATCTGGTTGAACCAGGATGGGTGCTGTAGAAAAGCATTCCTTTAAGAAGTCGAATGCTTTTCGAGGTTCTCCGTCAAAAGCGAATCTAACGCCCTTCTTCAACAAGGAGGTCAGAGGGAGCACCTTTTTGGAATAATTGGGAATAAACCTCCTATAAAAATTTGCCAATCCTAGAAACCCTTGCAGTTCCTTGATGTTGGTAGGATCTTGCCAGTTTCTTATGGCCTTCACCTTATTTGCATCCATTTCAACACCTTCCTTAGACAATACGAAACCCAAGTAGGACACCCTCTTGGATTCGAATGAACACTTCTCTGGTTTTACTAGCAGATAATGGGACTGCAGACGTTGTAAAACCAGTCGGACCAATGATCTGTGCTCAGACAAGGACTTGGAGTAGATCAGGATGTCGTCCAGGTACACCACTACCGACACAAACAGCATGTCAGCGAAAACCTTGTCCATGTACCTCTGGAAGACGGCTGGTGCGTTTACTAGGCCAAAGGGCATCACGCGATATTCATAGAGCCCAAATGGGGTGCAGAAAGCCGTCTTCCACTCGTCTCCTTGTCTGATTCGCAAGAGGTGATAGGCGCCTCTCAGGTCAAGCTTTGTGAAGTACTCCGCCCCCTGTACAGCCTCCAAGACGTCCCGAATCAAGGGCATGGGATATCTATCCCGGACAGTGACCTTGTTGAGACCCCTGTAGTCTATACAAGGGCGAAGTTCTATCGAGTCCTTTTTTGGGATGAAGAATAGGGAGGCACCACATGAAGATTTGGATTCTTGAATGAGTCCGTTCTGCAAATTTGCATCTAGATACTCTCTTAATGCCTTCCTTTCCGGTAGTGACAAAGGGTACATTCTTCCGAATGGTACTACTGCTTCCGGTATCAGATCGATACAGCAATCCTCGGTTCTATGGGGTGGTAGTTGTTTTGGAATTGTGTCCATGAATACCTCTGAGAAGTCCTGGTAATGTAAGGGAACTGAGGCCACTGTGACTGGCTTCTGGATACTTCTCCTGCGGTCTACAGTGTGGGGAGCGTTACACAAGGTCATACAGTGATTATCACAGAACTTAGAATTGAAAGAAACCCGGTTTGCAGTCCAATCTATGTGAGGGCTGTGTCTTCTTAACCAAGGAATCCCTAATACCAATGGAAAATGAGCAGCTCGGATCTGATCAAACACCAGAAACTCTTCATGTTGACCTAACCTCACCCTTAATGGAACAGTTTCCAAAGTTATGGGTCCGGATGACAAGGGTCTACCATCAACCCCTTCTACTGGAATCGGGGTAACCTTGGGTTTGGCGGGTACCAAGTGCTCTGTAGCCCACTTGGAGTCGATGAAATTTCCCGCTGCTCCACAATCCAACATGGCGAACACTTCTGTGGGAGCTTCTTCGGTTAACCATAGGTCCACTCTGAACACCATTAAACTGTTGTCTTCCGGGGTGTTCACTGCTCTTGTGTAGCTGCAAGGGTGCTTGTTACCTCCACCGAGACTTCCCTTGCTATAGATCGGGGGCGGAAGTTTCCCTGTCGACGAGGAGGGACTTCAGTGCATTCTCTCAACAAATGTGTCGAGGAGCCACAGTACATGCATAGTCCTGCCTCTCTCCTCTTTCTTCTTTCTTCTGGCGTCAGAGGACCACGGGCAGCTCCAATCTGCATAGGCTCATCTGTAGCAGGGCTGGCTCTAGGTGGAGGAGTAGGGGTAGGTTGTGAGAAGCTTCGGTTTCTTCTTCTCTCAGATCTTCTTTCTTGAAGACGGAATTCAATCTGAAGGGACAATGTCACTAGCTCCTGAAAAGTTGCAGGACGGGCTACTCTGGCTAGTTCATCTTTGATTTCGTCCTGGAGACCTCTTCTGTAGATGGTTTGCTGGGCGGAATCAGGCCAATCTGCCTTGGCTGCTAGCCTCTGGAAGCGAGTTAGATAAGTTTGAACGTCCGTATTTCCTTGTTTGATATCTAGGATTGCTTCCAAGGATGAATAGAATACTTCTGGCCTATCAAACCTTTCACTGAAAAGTTCCGTAAAACGGTCATAGTCACTCAGAAGGGGATCGTTTCGGGTAACAATGGGTGTAGCCCATGAAAGAGCGTTTCCGGTAAGATTGGCTATAATGAACCCAACCTTTGATCTGGCTGTCTCAAAGGCGTGAGGTCGGAAGGCGAAATACACCCTGCAAGCGTCAAGGAATTCCTTCAGTTCTCCTGGAATGTCCATTGTATTTGCCAAAGGAAAGGGGCATAGTAGGCAGGTCCCCGCGATCATCCCGATGTAACACCACTTGCTGTCGGAGGGCTACGTTCTCTGTTCGCAGGGCCTGCACCTCCATAGTAAGGTTCTGCAGAGCAGCCACCAACTCCTGATACTGCTCGAGTGACGCCATGAAGGATCTTGGGCGTTGTATGCTGTCAGATACCGAGGCTTCCTCCCCCAACTCCTCACCTGTTTCTTCCGGAATGGGTTCTGTAAGAGTAGCCTCTGATCTCTTCTGATCCCTCCTCCTTGTGGGAGTCTTGTCCTTTGGTGCTCGGGCCTTTTTATCGTACAGATAGGGTCTGTCCCCTCCGGAGGCCACCTTGGCAGAGATATTCCCTGACCGCGGGGATCCCCAGGGGGCCAGTCCTAGATTCAGGGAAAAAGCACTAAGGCAGAAAAAACCCTGTTCCCAATTGGGTTCTGCTGGGCGGCAATTAGAACTCCTCTCTTCCCGTTATGAAAGTTCCATTTGCAGCAGGCAAGGAAGTCCGTTAGACTTTAGAACAAACTCCACCGCTGATGAATGCTCAGTGTATCCAGGAGATGCGGAATATTAAACAGGAGAATACAAGATAGCTACTAGAGCCAGAGGTTCAGACTAAACAGAATAACAGAGAAAAAGGACTAGAAAAGGTAAGTAGGTAAGGAGAAAAGAACCCATTCAGAGCAGATCGCAAAGGCGAACAGTTAGGAAGAAAGGAAGAAGTACCGTGAAAGAAACCCACTCACCAGTTAAGAAATGCTCCTTAAGGTCTTAGTGAGCAAGGCTTCGCTCGCTAAAACAGAGTGACGGCGCCGGTTGCAATTATACCCCCGGTACCTAAAAGTAAAAGAAATGAAAAGACCAATAGTGCTCAAAAGAATTACCAACAGAAATACAGATTAGGAAGGCAAAGAAAAAAGTAAGCACGGCACGGCCCAGAGCAAGCCGAATACCACGTACAGTGCAGTAGAAAATTCAGGCAAAGGAGAGAGCAAAAAACAACGGGTGTACAAGGCTAACACAAGAAGGGCTGAAGAGTACAGTAAAGAATCAAACAATAGGCGAAAGTAGGAAGCCGGAACGGATGAATTTCACGAGAGAATCTCCACACGAACCGAGCGCTGGTAAACAGATACAACGCGTCGGCTTGTGGGAGGAGTCTGCCTATAAAGGTTCGGCGGCCATCTTGGGTGAGGACTGGAGCGTGATCAAAGCTTCCAGCGCTTCCACAGCCTCCAATTCCTGACAGTATACCCCCTCTTTCTCGGGGCACCCCCGGGTTTGCCCAGATGGAGTTGATGGAACTTCTGCACCAGACGCGGGGCGTGTATATGACCCACAGGTTCCCACGTCCTCTCTGCTACTGGATAGTTCTTCCAATGGACCAGATAGTACAACCGCCCTTTGCGGTAACTAGAATCCACCAGATGAGACACTTCGTATTCTTCAGGTGTTGGTTTCACACGAGCTCGTGTACGGTTCACAGGTCTCTTGAAGGGATCCTCCTTATGTTCTTTGAGAAGTGAGACATGAAAGACAGGATGTATCCTTCTGAGGTATTCTGGCATCCTGAGTTTATAAGCAACTGGATTGATTTGTTGTATGATGGGAAATGGCCCAAGGAAACGAGAGGAGAACTTCCCCCTATGAACCCACTTGGGTAGGAATCTGATGGATAACCAGACTAATTGTCCCACCTTCCAGCTGGAATGGGCTCTCCGACCTTTGTCGGCCCATCTCTTTTGTGAAAGTTGACTAGCTTGGTGTGCCTCCTTAGCGAGTTTGTGAGCTTCTTGCAAGTCCTGTAGAATCGTATCCAGATTTGGAATTTTGGTTGAAGGCGGACTGAGCCCGGGCAAGTGTTGAGGATGGTAGCCATAGGTACAATAGAAAGGACTCATCTGGATCGAGGTGTGAAGAGAGTTGTTGTAGGCGAATTCCGCTTGCGGGAGGAAGCGATACCACTCTTCCTGCTGGGGACTACAAAAACACCTGAGATATTGCTCCAGATTGGCATTGAGTCTCTCAGTTTGGCCGTTGCTTTGAGGATGGTATCCTAAGGAAAGAGCCTTATGAATTCCGAGAACCTGGCAGAGGGAAGACCAAAACTTTGAGGTAAATTGTGGTCCTCTGTCCGAAACTATGGTTTTAGGTAGGCCATGTAGACGGACTATGTCTTGGAGAAATGTTGCAGCCATCTCTGAGGCCGAAGGCACTTGCTTGAAGGCGGAGAAATGTGCCAGCTTGCTAAAGGAATCGACCGTCACCATGATCGTGGTCATTCCGTATGAAGGAGGCAGATCCACAATAAAGTCAGTGGATAAGTGTTCCCATGGGCGATCCGGTAAGGAGTGTTGGTGTAATAACCCCAGAGGTTTTCCTGTTTGGTGTTTGTTGGAAGCACAAATTGAACAAGTAGAGACATACTGACCTACATCCCTTTGTAGGGTAGGCCACCAGAATCCTCTCCGGACCAAATCAAAGGTCTTCCTAATACCAGAATGCCCCGTCAGGGGGGTGTCATGACACCAAGAAAGTATCTGTTCTTGCAGCTTCTTTGTGGGGATATAGAGGGCTCCTTCATGATAAAACAACCCATCTTTTTCCTGTTTAGTAGACAGCGGAAGTTCAGCACACATCTGATATTGAGGGATTAAATCCTGAAGAAACGAAACCGTAGAAGCCAACACGGTGAGATGTGGCAAAACCAGTTCATGTCCTATATAGGATCCGGATGGATCTCCTAGGCTTCTAGATAAGGCGTCTGCCTTCTTGTTTTCTGTGCCGGGTATGTAAGTCATCATGAAGTCGTATTGTAGGAAAAAATACGCCCATCTGGCGTGTCTGGCATTGGAACATTCCAATTGTTGTAAGACCCGTAGGTTGCGTGGTCAGTTCTGATAGTGAAAGGATGTGTGGCTCCCTGCAGGAGGTGTCTCCACTCTTGGCAGGCCAGCTTTATTGCCAAAAGTTCCTTTTCGATAACAGAGTAGTTTCGCTCACTACTAGTTAAAGTCTTGGAGTAGTATGCGATTGGATGTTCATAGCTGTCTTCTGCCTCTTGAAGTAATACTGCCCCTACTGCCCCCGTAGAAGCATCTGTTTCCAGAATAAAGGGCTTTGCCTGATCTGGTTGAACCAGGATGGGTGCTGTAGAAAAGCATTCCTTTAAGAAGTCGAATGCTTTTCGAGGTTCTCCGTCAAAAGCGAATCTAACGCCCTTCTTCAACAAGGAGGTCAGAGGGAGCACCTTTTTGGAATAATTGGGAATAAACCTCCTATAAAAATTTGCCAATCCTAGAAACCCTTGCAGTTCCTTGATGTTGGTAGGATCTTGCCAGTTTCTTATGGCCTTCACCTTATTTGCATCCATTTCAACACCTTCCTTAGACAATACGAAACCCAAGTAGGACACCCTCTTGGATTCGAATGAACACTTCTCTGGTTTTACTAGCAGATAATGGGACTGCAGACGTTGT
Source organism: Ambystoma mexicanum (assembly GCF_040938575.1). Taxonomy (NCBI): domain Eukaryota; kingdom Metazoa; phylum Chordata; class Amphibia; order Caudata; family Ambystomatidae; genus Ambystoma; species Ambystoma mexicanum. Next base: position 1,228,612,994 of record NC_090935.1, read on the forward strand.
AAAACCAGTCGGACCAATGATCTGTGCTCAGACAAGGACTTGGAGTAGATCAGGATGTCGTCCAGGTACACCACTACCGACACAAACAGCATGTCAGCGAAAACCTTGTCCATGTACCTCTGGAAGACGGCTGGTGCGTTTACTAGGCCAAAGGGCATCACGCGATATTCATAGAGCCCAAATGGGGTGCAGAAAGCCGTCTTCCACTCGTCTCCTTGTCTGATTCGCAAGAGGTGATAGGCGCCTCTCAGGTCAAGCTTTGTGAAGTACTCCGCCCCCTGTACAGCCTCCAAGACGTCCCGAATCAAGGGCATGGGATATCTATCCCGGACAGTGACCTTGTTGAGACCCCTGTAGTCTATACAAGGGCGAAGTTCTATCGAGTCCTTTTTTGGGATGAAGAATAGGGAGGCACCACATGAAGATTTGGATTCTTGAATGAGTCCGTTCTGCAAATTTGCATCTAGATACTCTCTTAATGCCTTCCTTTCCGGTAGTGACAAAGGGTACATTCTTCCGAATGGTACTACTGCTTCCGGTATCAGATCGATACAGCAATCCTCGGTTCTATGGGGTGGTAGTTGTTTTGGAATTGTGTCCATGAATACCTCTGAGAAGTCCTGGTAATGTAAGGGAACTGAGGCCACTGTGACTGGCTTCTGGATACTTCTCCTGCGGTCTACAGTGTGGGGAGCGTTACACAAGGTCATACAGTGATTATCACAGAACTTAGAATTGAAAGAAACCCGGTTTGCAGTCCAATCTATGTGAGGGCTGTGTCTTCTTAACCAAGGAATCCCTAATACCAATGGAAAATGAGCAGCTCGGATCTGATCAAACACCAGAAACTCTTCATGTTGACCTAACCTCACCCTTAAACAGATACAACGCGTCGGCTTGTGGGAGGAGTCTGCCTATAAAGGTTCGGCGGCCATCTTGGGTGAGGACTGGAGCGTGATCAAAGCTTCCAGCGCTTCCACAGCCTCCAATTCCTGACAGTTATATTGGCATAACACATCTGCTGCTGATGTCATGGAAAAATTAGCACAAAGACAGATTTTACATGTATGTCCTTAATGCCAACCCTTGCAAGCTGTACACAATTCAATGAGACAATGTTAAAAAAAATAATGCAACCAATAGTGCAAATTAACTCCACGGACAAACTGGAAGTACACAGCATGACACTCAAAGATGACATCACAAATTACATCCTCAATGACATTTGTGTCTTTGGATTTTGCACCAAACGTGTGCAAGGAACAGCAGCCTAGCCCCACTTTTGAAACGGACGCCATATTGGATTTGTGTACTGCACCCATAGTCTGCAAACATTGTGGTAAAAAACATATTAAAAGACACAACATTACACTTGTCAAACTAATGAAACAATCTCTGTGGAGATTGGAGGTGATGATGATGGGATGGGATATGGCCATAAAAAGCCAGAAATCAGGCGTTTTTCATCTCCAAAGTCTGCAAACATCTCAGATGTTCAGGGGCATTGCTGGGATATTCGCGAAACAGACAAAAGTTGGAGGATATCCATACATATTTCCGCATTATGGGGTCAGTGAAAAGCAGTTTCTTGATGGCTTATAACTTTAGCGTCACTCAAAGAAACGGCATGAAATGTTGCATTATCATTTTAGACCCGACCCTGAATGGTTTTGCAAAGTATGGTGCTGTGTCACCAAGAGGGGGAAAAATTAGAGGAGAGTAACAAAATATTTGAAAGGCTTATAAATTTGGTGCCATTTGACGAATCTCCACAAAAGTTTGCAAAAATATTTTAAACATAGATTTGAATGCTTTTGCAAAGCTAGGTGGGATTTTGTCAAGAGGGAGCAAAATTACAGGGCGAGTCTCCACATTTTTAGATATCTTATAACTTTGTTGCCATTTGACAAATCTGCACAAAGGTTTGCAGAAACATAGATCCGACCTTAAATGTCAGTGCAAAGTCTGAATGTATTTTGTCAAGTGGGAGCTAAGTTAAATGACGATTCTTTTGTACATGCATTTTCACAGTTTTAAAAAAATAGATAATTGACAGATTTGCAGCAAACTCATGCAACAAGCATTGGCAAGGACGCAAAAGCTTGGTTTAGCAAATATGTCATTGTTTTATATTTTGAAAAGTGTTATAATGTAGGTGCTAAAATTAGTGATATACCTTTGGTGACTGAGGCTGCAAGCCATGAGCACTGGCCAGTTGTCACATTATGAGGGTAAAGTGGCCACTGAACTAGGAGGCAGGGTAGGTGAAGTGGATAACGGGGGTGGTTCAGTGGGGCTGGGTCATGGTCGAGCCTCATGCCCTAGGCAATTCAACCATGACTTGCATCCCCAGCATGCACTGCTGATAATGACACAAATCAGTATGCATTGCAAAACATATGTTTGTTAAAGGAGGTTTGTAGTGCTTTCATATATGCTAAAAGAGGAATTATTAAATTATATACAGTGATGTAACATCATGAAACATTTTCACTCATAAAAACATATGACCGTCACTGAAAAAACTTTGAAAAGGGACACTATGGTTAAGATGCACTAATAAAAACCTATCAAATGATGTGAAAAAACTTTGTTAGAGGGACGTTATGGTTAAGTTGCACAAAAAAAAAAAAACTATCATATTCAGGGAAAAAACGTTGTTAATGGGATGTTATGGTTACATGTAAAATCGAAAACCCCAAGAAATGTATGGTAAGCTATTCAACAATAACTCGCGCCACCTCCATTCATTGCTTACACTAACACCCAGGACTTCAAAGATGACATCACAAATTACATCCTCAATGACATTTGTGTCTTTGGATTTGCACCAAACGTGTGCAAGGAACAGCAGCCTAGTCCCAAAAGTGATATTTCGCCCCATGTTTATTTATTTAAAATGTGGCAAGGATGGGTCACAAAAATTTGTGGTATCTCAGTCCGGTCTCGCGGAGTCACTTCCTGATTCCTGGGTGTTAGTCTGAGCAGCGCATGGCAGGGGATGAGTTATGGTTTTGTAGATTACCATAACTGGAAATTGCCTTTTGTATTTAGATATTGTCCTGCAACCATAACGTCTCTTTAAAAACAAATTCTGACTGAATTTCACAAGGTCTTAAGAAAATAATTTAAGCATTACTTCCCTCTAACAAAGTTTGTGAATACATATATTAATTGAACATCTTTTTTAAAGGGGCATCATGGTTAAGTTCCACTAATGAAAACCTATGAAATTCAATGCAAAAACTGTGTTAAATGGACGTTATCGTTGCAAGGAAAAATAAAAATAAATAAAAAGAAATTCCCAGTTATGGTAAACTGCCCACCCACAACTCACACCACCACCTTGCACTGCTCACACTGACATCCAGGACATCAAAGATGACATCACAAATGGCATTATAGAGGACATCACTGATGACATTAATAGTCAGTAATATGGATAGAAAGCCCTCACAAAGATCTGTTTTTAGTGAATAGTTAACAAAATTACAATCAAGATATGAATGGTCATAGGTAGGCCTCTAATAAAGTAGTCAAATACCACAAACTGGGCCTCATTATGAGTTGGGCAGTATTCTAGCGGTAAATCTCCTGGAATACTGTGAAACTGAATTACAGTTACTTCCACTTGGTCCGGCGGACTTACCGCCGGATTACAAGTGGCGGTGGCAGCGTAAATCCCCTTTTTTATGGGTCCATTGGACTCTATGGGGCATTTTTGGTGGTATTACCACAGCAGTAATTCTGCCACGGAAATTCCACTGATTTTGCCAATTTTTCAGCTGTGAGTCAGGTCCATACTTGTAATGAGGCCCAATGTCGTTTTTCGAACAGAGAATGCCTACAGAGGTTTTGTTTGTAGTATCGCAATCTAAAAATATAAAGAAACAGACTGGACCATACAAATAGAGTATTCCTTTCATGGTAGAATTTGTTACTTTAATTATACACCCAACCTTGTGCAACGTTAAAATCAAACCTAATTCATAAGTATGCAAGAATTAGAAGACATGCTTGAGAATGTAGTGGCTATATTTATGGCATCAAGGTCTATAAACCTCATGCACAGACAGGTAACGATACTAAGGCAGAAACACACACTGTGGGCCTCATCATGAGTTGGGCGCTAACTCCGGCGGTATTACCCTACCACCAAACCCCCGGTGCTATTATTGCCGGATCACGCGTTTGGCAGACCATAAGTCCCCATTCCCCATTGGGCCCATTCGGGAATTTCCCATTCCCCATTGCGCCCAATGGGGAATTTTCACGCTATTACCACTGGTGGTATTAGCAACGGCGGAAATAGCAATGAAAATCGGCAATCCGCCAAGCCCATGATCTGGCAGACCCTTAAATGCAGCAGTAATAGCGCTACCGTCGCATTTAAGGGTTACCGCCAGACTCGTGATTAGGCCCTATGTCTAGAGAATTAAACTAATATTATAGTCAGTCATTATACATATAAATGATAGACACTGAATTATCTGTCTGGTGCCAACTTACTGTTCCATGTTTGTAATAGTTCTCAACTCTTTGTGCCTCCAAGGTGGGTGAAAACACCTGATTCTTTTTGAGCAGGTAAGAGTCAGTTAAAGTGAATGGAATATAGGAGGCTTGGTGGGTGAGTCACCTCATTGCAAGGTGGGTGACGCCCGCCTAATACATGTAAGTTGAGAGCTATGTGTATGTGTAGCATGAGATCACACCAAACCCTAAGGAAACTAACTGAAGAACACTTTGTGAGCTGAATGCACACATGTACAGTACCATTAAAATATGATTGTGAATTCAACTTTTCTGCTTAAACTCCTTAATATACCTTAATATCCCTTCGGTCTCTGACATCTGCGGACAGGAGAATTGTCTACGGACAGTTCATCCAAGGGGACCTAGCCATTTCTAATAGTCATTCGCAATCTGTTAGAGGACAGGAGAATATCTGACTTTTTGGAAGCTGCAAGACTTTGGGACCTGATCAAACAATGGCATAAGTCATGGCCATCCCTCCCTCTCAGGGTCCACTGCCACCACCACCACAAGGAGAACCTATAGAAGAGAACAGGGGCACTGCATCAGATCAGCTGCAGGAGGAAGAGGAGGATGATGTTACAGTGGAAGAGGTACCTTCTATATCCGTGGTCGCAGAAAATCCTAGGTGTGGCTCAGGCTGTCCGTCTGTGCTGCACTGAGTGTGGTTTCACACTCAGTCACGGCCAGAAGGGGCAGTAATCCTTTGGCACCACACCGTGCGTCACCACAGCTGAACTTTCCACATGACTGCCTTGAGATATGCAGTTCCTTTTTCATGATGTAGATCTACTTCTTCCACTGCAACATCCTCTTCCACTCCTGCTCATACACAGACCACGTCAGTTGGGCAACAAATTCCTCATGCTGCATCACATGTTATACAAGAGGCAGATGGCCCCTTTATTCAGAGAACAACTGTCCTCTGTATATGCTGTGATGCACTCATCTGCCGGGGGAAGCAATTCGGAAGCGCCTTTGAGGTGCATGAAAAGTATTGCCCCCTTTCCTAGTTACATCACCAGTGGCCGACATCTTCCCTTCTCCACCTAATCCCTCATTTATAGTTGTTGGTGTGCCTCCCTCCCTCTTTCTTCTGACAAAAACAATAAAACAAAATAGAAAAAAACTAGGTTTCATGGGGAATGGGGTACAACATTTCAAGGTCAACAATAGAATTATAGATATATAAACGTGTACTGTAGATCCGTATAGAGTCCACCTGCTTTATGCTGGTGCACAAAGCAGGCAGACTCCATAAGAACCGCCATCATATGCAACAATATGACAATTCACGCCCACCCAAATACTGTAGCATTTATATAGCACAGAGGAAAAAAGGTGTCAAAAAGGAAGTTGTGTTTCACCCTTCTACTCTGCCATACAAACAATTGAAAATGTAGCGTGGCATGAATGAGAGATGTTAAAGCTTTACTCAAAGCTTTTATGCCTTCACTTCACATTACGCCACAGAAGAACATGGAATGGAAGCTGTATCAACTCAATTCTTTTATGTTGGCCCTTAAAAGAGCCTTTTTGTTCTTGTAGGAGTGTGATTGTAACATATATGCATACAAAGGGCCTCATTACAACTCAGGCGTTAAGGGTTAACGCCACCGTTAACCCTTAACGCCTGATTCCCACCTTAACGCCTGCTTTTTGCAGGCGTTAAGTTCCATGGTGCTAAGGCACCTTGGTGCTAATTACGGCACCGTAATTTACGGTGCCGTAATTAGCGCCTTCCCCACTCCCATTATGCCCTATGGGGCAAAAATGGGAATGGGGAAGGGAAAATGGGAAATGGGGATTTACCGCCCCACTCACCTTGTAATGGGGCGGTAAATCCGCCATCCACCATGGTGTAAACGGAGTTTACACCATGGTGGTAAAGTTGGTGCACTTAGCACCAAGGTTGTAATGAGGCCCATAGTGTAGCCTGGCACTTTTTCATTATATGCTGCTGTTCCAAGATTTGTAAGATGTACTAAGTCTTTTCTAAAAATATTTACTCCTTATGTCATATATTATCATTTTCAAAAGCTGACATTCTAAAATCTTGAAGTAATGCACATATGACTTTATTCACATTCTGCCTTGATTTTGGATTCGTAGACAAAACAGCTTGTAACTTTTCCACACTAGTCTGTGTAACCCATAAAAAAATAAACATGGTTTGTGGAAAAAAGATTCATCAGACCTGTGGAAGTATCTTGCATAGCAAATTTCAAAGACGCTCCAGTTACATCCCTAATCTATTACCACAACAGTGCGCTACAATAACTTCGGGATGTTTCAAATTCACCATATCTTCGCACATGGGTGATAGTTGATTCCACTTCATACAACAAGCTCCATACAATAGAACCTTCAATTTTTCAAAGCCAAGATTATGTGAGATACCAAGCTGCTCTGCATAAATTTGCAGCCAATGAACCCACAAATCTCCTATAACCCAAAGAGTCTTCTTGTTGAGCTCCATGAGCTCCATGATTTCAGCAATTCAACCAAGAAATGAAGCACTTTCTGACCTGTCCTACACAAATCTCCAAAAACAAAAGATCTGATTGGATGACCTTCCGTTGTCCGCAGACGTCCACAATGTCATTGGTATCAGCCGTTCTCTTTTCATGCAGGCATCGTAAAAACATTCATGCATGACAAATCACATCCAGGAACAGTCGCGTAGATCCATGGACATCAGGGAACAGGGCAGTCCTCCTTCTCTCTCATCTCTGCAACACTCCCTAATTGGCTACATTCAAATAGTCAGAGGCCTATCGATCAATCACATCCAAAACCCTACAGCTAACCATCTCACCTCAGTTAAAAGGTTCATATGTATCTTTCAACTCTGACAGTGCATTTGTGCTGTGATTCAGAGCTTTTATAGATTTCTGTTTCCAGGACCCCCAGAATAAACCTTCGAGAATCTACATCTAAGAAGACATACTACAGGTAAGTTTTAATTTTCAAAAGTAATATTCTATACCACCGTTTTTATAATATAACTTCAGAAATAATTAATAGCAGATTAGCCCATTGTTCATATTACAGTGGTACTCATCATGAGTTTGGTGGTATATGGTAAAAGTAGCGATAACAGAATGACATCCACTTTTACAACACTGCTGAATAAGAAGTTGGCGCTAATTCTGCTAGTGGGATAAGCCCCAACAGAATTCACCCTGGTACTACATTCGCTGGCGGAATTACCACCAAGAGTGAAAATTGCATTCTCGCCATATCACGATTCAGAATATCGCTGAAATACCACTGGAAATTGTTGTTAATTCCGCCAAAAACACAGTGCAGTAAAAGCATACAGGTGATGGAAAATGTCACAGGTGCACCAAATCCACTCTGGAAAGTTTACAAGTGGTGTGCACCTGATCCAAAGACACTTTACAACACCATGCTTCCACTAGCTGTCACTAACAGGTGCCTGTAGCTCCTCCTGCTTCACATTGAGCTGCAGAGGCAGGAACAGCAACACAGGGCACAGGGTGCAGAGAGGAGGAGGAGGAGACATCCTGCAATGCAAGGGAACCTTCCCCAGGTCAGGCCCTCATCCTGGACATTAACTGATATCCAGCTCATTACCCTGTACTGGCTGAACAGGTAGACTATTGTAGAGCTATGCTTCCTGATCCATGATGCCAAACAGAGAAGGATTAACATCAGAACTGCCTTATCCTCACTGCTGAAACTTGTGTTGGTCCTTCATTTCTTTGCAACTGACACCTACCAACACACTGAACCCAAATACCTGGGGTCCTTTAAGACGAGGTAGCAATACTTAGAGATGGATGTGGATGCAGAACTTAATCATACATCAATAACCAAATTGACTGGGGAAGTTGGCAAAACTCTGTACTGTTTATCTGTAATTATCTAAAATGGAGAGTACAACGGACATCATCCGATGTTGCACAAGCAATCTCAATGCACTTCATAAAAAAACATTCTTATATAGTGAAAATTCATCATCATTGACATCATACTACATGGAAAACTACAGAAACCTACTTGGGGATGTGATAGGCTTAAAGGGAACTGACGGGCGTTGTGATGGGGTTTCTAAGATCAGGTGGACAACTAAGCCCTCCTCTAGTGCAAGTCATCTTCATCATCATAAAATGCATGACGATGCATTGGTTACACAAACTGTAGGGCTCTTTGATACATAGCCCTCTATCATTGGTTGGCACACTTGTATCTTTCTAGAATATTCCACTTGGTAGCAGCACACAAGCTGGTTACCCCAGGTGCTGGGGGGGAAGGGTTTGCCTAGTCATGCCTTCCCACCCAATTAACCCAATATTTATCATCACTTCTGCGGTTTGCCATTCAATTAAGGCTTTGAACCTGGCCTTGCAGAGGCTCACTGTGCCTGAGAATAAAAGGGAGTGTAGCATGGTCTTATCTTCTGGTTTTGGTGTAGCTCGACCCAAAGTCTATTTCGATCTGACCATGTGTCTGGAGACCATGTTTCTTAGCTCTTCGTTCCATATAATACTATTAAATGATGAACTCTTGATGCCCTCAGTGTTTTTTTATTCCACCTCAAACAGAAGTTTGTTTCTTTCTCACGTTCATGCAGCTTCTTGACAGACAACCAGGCTCATAGTGGCCTCCACTCTTTGTGCTGGGCCAGCCAGTCTTTCTTGAATTCTCATTCAACATTAGTTATTTTCCAACTGCGCCACACTCAAGACCTTTCCATTCATAGGGTTCAAGTTTACTAAAGAGTATTGTGGAATATCCAGATTCTATACATTCCTATGTGTATACATTGGTGCATCGCTGCAATCTATTTACTATGTAGCCAGCCTCAGGATGACTTTGTTTACTTGTGTTACAGCATCTGTACAAGTGTAAAATGACTTTGCATTGTCTTCAGTGTTTCTTTGCACGAGCATCTTCATTTGGATCCCGAAATGTTTCTTATCTTTGACAGCTCCTCTTCAGATCTTATAGAATGTTTATATTCTTTAGTCTTTTGTCCTTTTTCTGGGTGTGTCAGTTCCACTTCGTGTGACATCACCAGCCCATTTTCTCATTCATTTTCACACTTCTTCCAGGACTCTGTTCAGAAGACCATTACTTCTTTGTGAATGCATATAGAGTTTTCTCAATGGATACATTGTCTCAAGAATTCTTTGCGGCATTGGCATCCTCACGTGTACTGCACGTGTCACAATTTCTGGCTCCCAACATATAGGCAACATGGGGGCTGAGCTTCTGGTAGAGGTATTTGACTCCTCCTCTAAACTCCCCCCTCTGGGCGATTCATCAACAACTCTCTCATCAGTCTGTGTATTCAGACATCCCAGTTTGAAGAAATGTTTATTTGGAGTCCATATCGTTATGACTCCTTTCAGGCATCCTGCTGATTTTACATGCTCATCAATACTTCAGGTAATAAGGCTACAATGTCCATTGGGACTGCAATAGATCCATCTTCCCACATACTTTTTGTATACAAGAACTTTTTTCCTTCAAGTGTATGAATACTGGCATTTACGTAGTCTCTGACTCTTCATCTATCAGCTCTTTAGGTTTGAATCCTGATTAGACATCAATCACAATCTTCATTCCTACTGCTTTCTTTGCAGTCTTCTTACATTGTGTGATTATTATTCTAATCACACAGAATCCAAACATGATCATCACCAGCAGGGCTCACGGGAACTTGAAAATGTTCACCATCCATTGTGGGACCCATGAGAAAAATGATGCAAACCAGCTGTCATCAGCAATGTCTTCCACTTCGTCTTCCATCTTGATGTGTACGATTGTCGGCATCGTTATGGCCTCTGTCAAGGTGCCATTCTTGTTGTCGTGTGAAGGTGTGAATGTGCAACATGATTCTCCGATTTTGGCACAAGCACCTCCATCCATAGTTGTAAACATATCAAAGACATATCTATTCTGAAGTGTCATCAGGCATATGGCTCTTAGCTCCTCCTTGATTTCATTGAATCCCTTTATGGTGGTGTTGATTGTTTGCAGAAGCTCCCATCTGGTTATCTGTAACCACTTGGCATTCGCCATGGTCTGGATCCCAGGCATAAAGTTAACAGTAAAAACTGAAGCAGTCTTGCTGAACAATCTGTGTTCATATGGAATAACATCAAAGGCCTCTATCGATTTGGCTGAGAAGTAATGTTCTCTCTTCATTCGATTAAGGAGTTCAGCAGATCTCTTCTTCCTCGGGTTAGCATATGCTTTTGGAAACTTGACAATGTTCAGGTCACTCTTTGGAATTACTAACGCTGGAACATGAACAATCACTATAGAACATAGTCCTCCCCAATCTTTGGGTAGTTTCATGTAAGCTCTGGATCCACAGGCCCAGTAGTGATCCATTATCACCACTGTCCCATCCTTCATTTCTGGCACATCAACAATTCAACTGCACTGTTGATTTTCTCCAACGTTTCTCGTGCCATTTTTTCTGAAGCATAGCTCTGCACTGGCCAAAGGCACTATCTGCAAAGAGCCTCCTTTGTCTTCGACCCACGTCAGAAGTTTTGTAAGCCTTGGCCATGAAGTTTGCATCCATTTTCCACTCGCTCAATAACTGCATTGTGTTGACCAGTTACTGCCACAGCTCTGCATACGACTATGCCTTCTTCCCAGCCATCTGGAGAAGGTACTGTTCCCCAGATTCACATTTGGCCTCTTTCCTTGCAGCTTTGAACCTCTTCATCAGTCTTTCCTTGACAGTTGAGCTTCCTGTTTGTTTCGCATCTGATTCCAGCTCCCTTCATGCCAGGCTGTTCATATCTTATCACATGATCTCTGGTGTGTGTTCTTTCTCTTGTCTTCAAATCTTGGACTTAATCATCTTCTTCTGGGGCTGACCATTCCGTCACCCTTACCAAGGATTCTGCCACTATCATATACCTGTATCCATTACACACCTGCAGCATATCAACATAGTCAATATGTAAATTCTGAAAAGGACCATTTGGTCGAGGAATCACTCCTCTGACTGTTTGCAGCATGTGCCCAGCAGTAAACCTTTGACATACAATGCAATTTACTACATAAAAAGCAAAATGTTCTAACAGGTTTGGTACGAACCAGTCCTCTGCAATGGTTGCTGCAAGGCTCCCCCTAGTAACATACATAGGGTAGTATAGCTGTTCTAATGCCATCCTTAATAAGGATACAGGCATCACCGGTTTACCAGTGCCGTCATGTCGCCACAGTGCTTCGAAAAGGCATACAGAACACCCCTTCTGTGTCCACAGTTCTTTCTCTTCCTGTGGAGCTCCTCCTTGAACTTTCATTGATTGTGTTACTGACAAATGGTTAAACCCTTCATTCACAACCATTATTACAACCATTTTCTCTTTCACATCTGGAGTATCAAAACTAAAAATATCAGATGAATATGCAACCCTTTTGGCCTCTTCTTCTGTGGCTTGGTTTCCACATGAAATAAAGTCAGTTCTGTTAGTATGTGCTTCACACTTAACTGTTGCAATGGCTACTGGGAGTTGTAGTGCCTTAATGAGTCTATCCAATAATGCTGCATGTTGCACTGGAGAGCCGTCCGCTCGGAGGTAGCCCCTCATTTTCCAACGTGCTAACCCTGCGTGCATGGTTGATGTCAGGTAGGTGGAGTCACTGTATATCATCACTTCTTGCCCTGCGTAATTCTAAGCGTAACAATAGACGTCACCAATTCTGCAGCTTGTGCTGAAATATTAGATGGTAGTCTTGCACTTGCTACCACTTCAAATTCCCCATTAGCTATGTGCCTTACCACACCTGAACCTGAATGTCTTTCTCCATCAGTTGGATTGATCTTTGAAGAACCATCAAGAAAGAGAACCGCTCCTACTGCTAAAGCATTCTCCTTCACCCTCGGGATCTCATCATAGTACTCCTCATAGTTTGAGCAAACATGCACTTGCTCATCCGCTGCCGTTGGTTCGGCTACAAACGTGGCAGGATTCACCATTTTACACCTGAATATATTGATTGCTGGATTCAATATAACTACCTCATAAGCAGAAGCTCTTTGAGATGTCAGTGTACCCTTAGGTTTCTCCAAGACACCAATTAAAGCATGCTCAACAAATAAAGTCATGGACCACCCCGTCACTATGTTCGCAGACATCTCGATAGCCAACGCGGCCACTGCCAGCAATTATTCACAAGGGATGTGACCCTTCATAACTGGGTCTAAAATCCCAGTATGAGATGCTAAGGGTTTGTACCTCAATGTGGTTCTCTGTGTAAGTACTATTGTCATAACAGTTCCATTTGTGTGCGGAAACAAAAATAATTCCTCAGAATAGTTAGGAATCCCTAAAAACTGGAGCTATGCAAATTGCTTTTTTCAATAAATCAAACCCTTCCTCCATCTCCTCGGTGCATTCAATCTTTTCCTCATTTGCCTGTGCTTTCTTCAGAGCCAACAAAAGGGGTCTTGTATATGAACTATAATCAAATACCCATGCCCTGACATAATTACACAGTCCCAAATATTGCTGCATTTGTTTCATCGTGTGCGGCTTTGATGTTTTCATGATTGCCTCAGCTCTTTCAGGTGTAACTTTCTTTCCTTCATGTGAAATTAACTGTCCTATGTATAACATCTCTTCCTGACAATACTGCAATTTCTCCTTATTCACCTCATATCATGTTTCTGCTAGAATAATTAGCTGAATTGAGTCTCACCTGCACTCTTCCTCTGTTGTGCTTCAGACTAAAATATCATCTACGTATTGCAGCACAATACTTGTCAAATCAATATTGTTTAATTCCATCTGCAGGACTCTACTAAAGATCGATGGAAAGTCACAGTACCCCTGGGGTAAACATGTACTTTTCAGCTGGGTCTGATGGAATGTAAATGACATAAAATCTTGGAAATCTTTGTGCAACGGAATTGAGAAAAACACATTTTTCAAGTCAATCACCGTAAAATATCATGCTTCTGTTGGAATGCTGCATAACATTTTTGCCGGATTCGGAACTAAAGGAAACTCTGCCTCAACAATCTGGTTAATTGGTCTCATGTCCTGAATTAAACACCATGACCCACCCTTCGATTATTTTGATTGGATACACTGCGTTATTACATGGTGACTCTGACTTCACAAAGATGCCTTGTTCCATCATGGCCGATACAGTCTTAAAAATTCCCTTGTCTGCCTCTTGAGACATGGCATACTGCCTTGCTTAAGGTAAAATTGCTGCTGGTTTCAACTTTATCTTGACCTCTCCCAACCTCTTCAACAGGCCTACGTCAAAGGGGCCTGTAGTCCATAAAGAGGTTGGCACTTTTTCCATGTCCTCATCAAAAAATGCAGGGTGCGATGCCACACTATTACCATTTGCAGTGGGATCTCTCTTCTTTCTATCCTGATCCAATAAGTAATGCTCATCTCGAAAACTACTTCATCATCTGACGAGTCGTCTTTAAACATATCCTTGTCAGTGACTTTGGTCAATCTGTATCCTTCCCCAATAGCAATCACTGTTCTCCATGGCCTGCCCTCATCATCAAATCCTTTGAGAATGGCTAATTCCCCTTGCACTATGGCTGCCTGCAATTCTGGGTGAAAAATCTGTCCCCCTCTTAGTCCATAAGTATCTGTGGCCTGAACAAAAATTCATCAGAAAATCTCTTAATTTTGCCCACTAAGTTTCGTATCTATGTTAACAAAATGCGTACCCCATAATGAAAAACCTCTGGCTCTAACGGCGTCCCTCACAGAGATATTTGTTCTGTAAATACCATGGTACATTCACTCACATTTAAATAATGTATTCCTGGCATGGAACACACTATCCTTTCGTCAGTGAAGGAAATAATCATATTTAGTTTTGTGATTAAATCTCGGCCCAGACTATTAACTGGTGTCTGTCTTGAATACAACAATGGGACAGACATATCACACTCTCCTATGGAGACTGGTAATTTATCAGAAAAAGGAACTGTACTTGTAGCTCCAGAGAAGCCTTGAGCATTCGTGGCATTCCCTGATAACAAAAATGTTCCCTCTCAAATACATGAGCGAGTTGCCCCAGTATCTACTAAAAAAGTAATGTATCTGCCTTCTATGGTAACATCAAACTTTGGTTCCTCTAGAGGGTTTGGCATCACTGATTGTACTAAACAGATCAAGTCACCCTGTGATCTGACCTATTATGGGTACATGCTTATTCCCGTACCTGTAAAAGGATTCCCACCCACGACAGTGACACCCCCTACTCTAGGAGTCAATACCTGTCCTGTATTTGCACTCTGCTGTATCTGCATGGGTCTGTGCTGTGATTGTCCTTGTGGCAGATTCAATGGTGCTTGCTGTGGTTGTAAAGCCTGGTGTGTTTGTGGCACTTGTGCTTAATACACGCTATATGCTGGAGGATAAGCTGTACCCCCTCTTGAGAATTGCACATTCTGTACATACCCTTGGCTCCCACATGTTTGCGTGATAAGTCCTGTCAATCCACATGTCCAACACACAGGAGGGAGTCTTCTAATTTGCCCTTCCTGCATGCCTTGATTATCATTCTGCATGTTCTGCAAACCACCAAGGTTATTCTGAAAGTTTGCCTGATTATTCTGAAAGCGTCCCCTTCCTCGGAAGCTTCCCCTGCCTCTCGTCATGTATCCATTCCCTCCTTAATCTGATTGTCATGGATTATTCACCTGAGACACCCCTGCTACTTGCTGTGTCCCCAGCCCCTCTCGGCTGATTACCATCACCCCTTCTATAGCATATTTAGACAGTTTCTTCTGAACTAGTTTAGCTTCCTCAAGCTTTCTAGCATTTTCCTTTTCCAATTTTTCTCTTGCAACGATCGACAATGGTGCGCAATGGTGAGTTGTATTTCTGGCCATGGCTTTGCTTCCATTACCCATCAGCTTCTTGAGCTGTCTCTGTACCTGCTCTGGCAATCCCTAACACAGAATATGCTAGAATACAGGTATTGATTTCCCCCAAGGCTCTCGAGTTTCCAAAGACCACTATTCCTGAAAATTATGAATGTAAGCAAGCAGATCTTTGTATTCCTGTATTTTACAGGCCATAATTGCACCCATATCCAACATATCAGCATATTGTACTCTAAGCGCTTTCCAGACTGCTGCTCTGCAATTATTAAACGGCGCTCCATCATGTGCTGTGTTTTGTGCAGTGACACTTGATTATCCTGCTCTTGTCCAAATGTCGTTAGCTCTTTCCCCAAGGATAGCTGCTAGAAGACCCTTAATGTCCCCATTAGCTAGGGCATTTCCTCCTATCATTTTTTCCATTTCATAGATACATTTCCCAACCTCCGCCATTAAACTGGGCAATTTGTATTTAAAATTTTCTTTATCCACCTGGGCCAGGGGATATACTGTGTTCTGGCCCCTCCTTTCTCTAATAAAGAGAATTGCGAAATCCCAACATCGCAATCGCCTCCCATTGTTATGTTATGTTATTTGAATTTATAGAGCGCACTGTCACCAAAGGTATCTTGGCGCTGAGGAGAAGATAAGGATGTACAGCCAAGACAACCACATAGAATTAAAATAACAAGGTCTTCAAGGATTTTCTAAATGCAAAATGATTGGATATAGCCTTAATGGAAGGAGGGAGATTATTCCACATTTGAGCTGCCACAATTGAAAAGGCCCAGCCTCCAATGCGTATTTGGCAGAAAGAGGGAACTACCAGCAGCTCTGCTGTAGAGGAGCGAAGCATGCGAGCATCGTGGTAACGAACAAACTTAGACTGAAGTTTTTCTGCACCCAGTCCGTGGAGTGCTCGATGAACAATGCACAATTACTTAAAATCGATTCTTCGACTGACCGGAAGTCAGGGCAAAGCGCAAAGCACCGGGGAAATATGAGCTTGATAGGGAGATCCAGTGGCAACACGAGCTGCCAGATTTCGGTGGCGCTGTAGCTGCTGGACTAAGCCCTTAGGTTGCGCGAGATATAGCGAGTTACAGTAGTCCAGACGGCTAAGCACTATCCGTAGTAGGGACATTGGTTCCTGATCGCCTTCTTCCTGGTACTGCCCTCAGTCTGCTTACATATGGTTGTGATTCCCCCCTCTCACTATGAGATCCCCTTTTAGGTCACTCTGGGTCTGCCACAGGCTCTGGCATCCTTTCTTTAGGTTGGTCTAAATCTGACCATCTTACTTCTTTGTCTGTCTGATTACATCCCTCAGGACTACATGCACTGATGCCCTCCTCCTCTCTGAAGGTTTCCCTTTCTTCATATGACATGTCTTGTCGCCAACTAGTATGGCTGTCCTCTTTCTCGTCTGTTTAGAGTCAACCTGTCCAAAGACAAGGCTCTATGCTCGAAACTAAACAGGCCTCCGTCCTAGTCTTGTGACTGGGCAATTGCAGATTTATCATCTTTCCCTCTGTTTCTCGATTCACTTTTTGTCCTCATCTACTGATAAGCCTTTTCGATTCTGTCTCTGATACTTCCTATCTCAAAATGTTCCTCCAGGTTTACTATGGAGGGTCCTGGCATCGCCTCTTGTGATGGGAGAAACTCCTCTATATCTTCCCATAATACTACTGGACTTGGTTCCATTAGGTATTTCTCGATGTGATCGATTTTGCGTGCCCTCTGTCTTCTCTTTCGTTCCATTTCCTCATCAAATGCCCTTAGTTTCCTTGCTTCCTTTCTAACCCTTTTTTCTTCCAGTCTTTTCACTTCTCTTCTCTCATTTGCCCTATGCTCATCTTCGTCTCTGCGTCTTTGCATTCTTTTATCTCTTAATTTCTGTTCTTCCTCCTCTTCTTTCTTATTTACTTCAATTGCTCTTTGCCTGTTGTCATATTTTCTTTTCTCCTCCACTCTTTCTTCCTTTCTTAACTTTTTTTCCTCATACATCTGTTCTTGTTTTTGTCTACTCTTTCTTTTACTCTCATCTACTTTCAATCGTTTCTCTCGTTCCCCGTCTTTTTGATTTTGCTCATCTTGATCTTCCCTTTGCCTTACTTCTTTGATGCTCTTCCCATCAAGTTTGAGCAATATTTGACCACCCATCCATCCATTCTGTATGAGCGCTATCTCGTCAGCTTTGTATTTTTCTCCTTTCCATCTCTTAATTTGCTGATCTATATCTAGAGTCACATTCGGTCAATAATTTTTCTCTTTGTCTCGTAGGACTTTAGAGATCACATCCTTTTCTGAGTTCTTTCTGGATTCTCGTCACTGCTATAAGCAGGCGGTTCATGTGTCAGATTACAATATCCTGCCGCTGCTTAAGCTCCCTTAATGGATACACTCCTTCATCTTTTGTAATATCGCCATTTACTTCAGGCACAGTAGGGGGCAGAAGGCGCATCACCCCCCCTCTTTATACTGGTAAGCATCCAGTCTTCAGGAGGTGGGTCTTCCCATTCCTCCTGGTACATTTCCAAAGCTCTAGGCTGGCTAACCATTTCTCCAATTTCTTTCCCGTGTACGCAGCATGCAAGTACATGGTTGTGTGTTGCAAAACTGCTTCTGGCAATGATCCCCCTTGTGGCCATGGCATGAACATTTTATCTGCCATAGCCTTAACCCATTCTGCACTATACTGCTTGAGCTTAGGTGCGTTTTTTGGCAGCTGTTTGCAAAGGTGCATGAGTGGAGTAACATCCTCCATTGTGACAAGTCTTCAATCGACTGTCAATACTTACCGTTCTTTACACAGAAAATACTTTTCAGAAAAACAATGAAATATTGGCGTGCAACAATCGACCCCGCTCCAAACCTCTATGTCTCACTTTACTCCAATCTACCTATTCAGTCAATACCCTCATTGACTAAATTAATGAATAATGTACCCTCATCCTCTTAACAAAATGGGGGTCATTACGACCCAGGCGTTAACCATGGCGCTACTAGCGCCATGGTTGACGGGGTATTTTACAGATTGCGCCATGTGGATGGCAGAATTACCGCCCCATTCCAAGGTTGGCGGGGCAGTAATTCCCCATTCACCATTGGCCCTTCCCCATTCCCATTTTTGCCCCCAAAGGGCTCAATGGGAATGGGGAAGGCGGTAATTACGGTACCGCAAATTGCGGTACCGTAATTACCTCCAAGGTCCCTTTGTGGGTCCAATCCTTAATGGCTGGTAAAAACCAGCCGTTAAGGTAGGGACCCGCAAAGGGACCTCGTAATTAGGCGGTAAGGGGTTAACGGCGCCACAACCTTTTACGGTGCCATTAATCCCTTACCGTTTGGGTCGTAATGAGGCCCAATGTATCATTTGTCACTGTTCAACATCTCTGTGTTTCCTCTATACACAAAATACATACAATACACAAACAGACAAACTGGCCGGCCTAAACATACATGTCTTCTCAGCGCTCCTCGCTGCTATCCTTACCCATCAATTTACTCTGATGGGAGTGTAAGTTATTCCCTTTAGCAAACCTTGTTTGCTTCTCGCCTATTTATCCACTTGGATTTTGAAATAACTTCTTCTAAACATTCCTTGAACGTAGGAATATGGGTTTAATCTGTGATGCTCCTCGTCATTATACCTTTATGTGATGCTCTTTGTCATTAACTAAATACCTCACCAACTCTCTGTTACTTTCTTCCCATTATCACTTTCCCCACTCAATGCTCATTGATTTTTTTTGTTGCCACCTTTCTCAATCTACTCACCATTCACTTTTCAGCTCCTGACCCTAGGGATCGTCTCCTCCTCAACCGGCCACCGTCACCTTTGATCCACTCAGCTCCTTGTGGAAACCAGGAGGGGATTTCGTGAAAGAGGGACCAGTCCCACCTATCTCTTTATGTCTTGCAAGAACTTTATTTGGCCTCTATCCCCAGGAAGCCTTGCAGCCCTCCAGCTAAATGGCAGAGGACATCCGATATACTAAGACCCTTAAAAGCCTACTTGGTCGATGGATATTTAACCATCCTACCTCGGCTAACATGCGAACCCCGAGACCTGGGGTAGCAATACTTAGAGATGGATGGGGATGCAGAACTTACTCATACATCAATAATCAAACTGACTCAGGAAGTTGACAAAACCTGGTACAGTTTTATTTGCAATTATCTAAAACAGGGAGTACAACAGACATCATGCAACATCGCACATCCAATCTTAACGCATTTCATAAAAAAGCATTCTTATATAGTGAACATTCATCATCATTGATGTCATACTATGTGGCAAATGACAAGAACCTACTTGGGGATGTGATAGGCTTAAATGGAACATCTAGGTATATGTTCCATACTGACGAGGATTGTGATTGGGTCTTTAAGATCAGGTGGACAACTAAGCCCTCCTCTAGTGAAAGTCATCTTCATTGTCATAAAATACATGACAATTCATTGGTTACACAAACTATAGGGCTCTTTGATACATAGCCCTCTATTATTTTTTGGCACACTTGCACCCTTCTGGAATATTCCACTTGCTAGCAGCACACAAGCTGTTTAGCTCAGCGGCTGGGTGTTTTGGCCTGGTCATGCCTCTCCGCCCAATTAGCCCACATCTATCATCGCTCCTGCGGTCTGCCCTTCAATTAAGGCTTTGAACTTGGCCTTGCAGAGGCTCACTGTGCCTGAGAATCAAAGCGAGTGTGGCATAGTCTTATCTTCTGGTTTTGGTGTAGCTCGACCCAAAGTCTATTTCGAACTGACCATGTAACTGGAGACCACGTTTCCAAGCTCTTTGTTGCATATAATACTATTAAATGATGAACTCTTGATGCCTTCAGTATTTTTTTATTCCACCCCAAACTTTTCCACCTCAAACAGAAGTTAGTTTCTTTCTCACGTTCATCCAGCTTCTTGACAGGCAACCAAGCTCACAGCGGCCTCGACTCTTGGTGCTGGGCCACTCTTGGATTCTCATTCGGCATTAGTTATTTTCCATCTGCGTCACACTCAAAACCTTTCCATTCACGGGGTTAATGTTTACTAAAGTGCATTGTGGAACATCCAGATCCTATACATTCCTATGTATATACATTGGTGCATCTCTGAAATCTAAGCCAGCCTCAGGATGACTTTGTCTACTTGCGTTACAGCATCTGTACAAGTGCAAAAGGACTTTGCATTGTCTTCAATGTTTCTTCGCACAAGCATCTTCATTTTGATCCCGAAATGTTGCTTATCTTTGACACCTCCTCTTCAGATCTTATAGAATGTTTATATTCTTTTGTCTTTTGTCCTTTTTATGGGTGCTTCATTTCCACTTCGTGTGACGTAACCATCCCTTTTTCTCATTCATTTTCACACTTCTTCCAGGACTCTATCCAGAAGACCATTACTTCTTTGTGAATGCATATACGTTTTTCTCAATGGATACCTTGTCTCAAGAATTCTTTGCGGTATTGGCATCCTCACTGGTACTGCAATTTCTGGTTCCGAACATATAGGCAACATGGGGGTGCAGCTTCTGGTAGAGGTATTTGACTCCTCCTCTACAACACTGTGGGCATGTTGCATGGCATGCCCCATCCCACATTTTCATATGTGCATGTGAAGGGGCTGGAAGCACTTCTGTGCCATGCCTCCTGGCACATTTCCCTGCTGACCGACCTCCCTGGTCCAAATCAATGCCAGAAAGGCACATTTCTATGCAGCTGCCCACCTGCCCAATGTAATTGCCACTCTGGACTGCAACCATGTCGTTGGTTGCCCCACAGGCATCCGAAGAGGTATAACACAATAGGAAGCAGTAGTACTCCATGAATGTCAAGGTCAACTGTGATGCTGACCTTGTGATCACACACTGCTGTGCCTGCTTCCTTGGTTCCACATGCAATGCTTTGGTCCTGTGGAACCACAGAAGCCAAGGGACATGGAAACTGGGTGAGTACAAGTGCCATCACACACACTGATCTTGTAGCACTAGTGAAATGCTTTGTGAAAGAGGGAGTGACATCACCACATATAATCAATGCATGCCCTGTCAAGACCTTGTACATGCAGGACATGCCCTCTCATCCCACACATGGCAGCCACCAACCCACAGGACTAGGACATACAGGGCAATTCAGTAGTATGTTGGTGATGCATATTGCCCCAACAATCAAGCAATAGACACACAGAGGACTGAAGGAACCACAATGCAGGGGGGCTCACACCTACATATCAAATGTCACAGCTCAATACTACACATAGACAATGCAACACTGGCAGAAAGTAATGCCATGTAATCAGGTAACTATGCATGTGAAGCTGTAACCGAAGAAACACGGACACTCCAAAAATGCACAAGAACAACAAATCACCCATCAGGACATATGCATGATAGTGTCAGTTCTCATGGTCTTTGGGACAGGGCTCACCTGTTGAGGATTTTGTGTGGCCTTATTGGCTACCTTCACCTTGGGGCTTTTCTTCTTGGTCTGAGTGTAATAAAGAAAGGGGCGAGCTTCCCCTGCCGCCCCCCTGCCTAGTAGGCAAACCACCAAGTGGACTGACCCCGGGGAGACAACCCAAAAGGCAGTAAAAACCCTGAACGAGAGAAAAAATCTATAGGTGGTCCAAGGGTGGTCCGGAAGGTAGAGATGTCAAAGAACCTTGTGAGCAAGTGAAGCAGTAAAAGGTAGCAAGGCTGGAGGCAGCCATCTCAGAGAGAACAAGGGTGGAAGGAAGGCGCAAGTGTGCAGAAACAGAAAGAGAGCAGCAGCGAGACAATGAAGGAGCAGAACAGGAAGAGAAGAGGAGCCAGGAAGAAAGGAAAGCTGGAGCACGTTAATGAGCAGGGCACGGATGAGCCAAGCTAGTGCAAGGCAAGAACAAGCCGAGAGTGATGAGATTGATGACTGCTGGTGGTGAGTTGAGAGCATGGTATAACACAACAATGCATATGTTCCCCCGTAGTGAATGACTCTGCATCCAATAGGTGGAACAGACAACCATGTTGTAGGACAATACATGGAAACTGTATGCACGTCTGTCCATCAAAATGCCTTTAGAAAAGGCAACACATCCATAATGCACTGTGACTGACACCTTTGACCTTTGCCCTTGCAAGTGACTCTGGATAACCCAGCTACCATGGCTGACACCTGTGTATAATCCAGGCATGCCACAGGAGGTGACCTACAGTGAGACAAACGCCAGGACCAGGCTGTATAGGACGGACCTTTGGCCTACTGAAGGGCAATATTTGGTGTCTACACAAGACCGACGGAGCCTTGATTTAGAGGACAAAGAAGGTTGGACAAATTATTTTTGCCTGTGCCATGCTGCACAGCATCTGTCTGAGACGAAAAGTCTGCCTCCCCCGATGAGGACATGCCTCCCCCAGAAGATAATGATGCAATATTTGCAGGTGCAGTCCTGCCACACAATAAGCATGAGGAGGGACAGGATGGTCGTATGGTGCGGCACAAATTAATTGCCAATTATTTCTGGACACATCAATATTTACCTATTGCTCACCTTTGTATATAGTCATGTCTTGAATACATCAAATTCACACAAAGAATATTGTCCTAGCATTGCTTCAAGTGAACAAGTATTTATTTGTGCATTGTTAAAAACATCCATCCCCACCAGCTCCCCCATCCCCAACACACATAGTCACCCACCTCCCCATCCCCAAAACCCATGAACCAACCAACTATTCCCAGGCCCAACACCCATACCCACCCACCATTCCCGTGCCTGGTGAAATAAGTGTAATGTGGTGACACTCATTTTCTTGGCTTCGTTTCCTTGCCAGGAAGTTCTGGCTGTGGGTGGGCCACATTTCTCATTAGCGGCGCAATGGGCTGCCAGAAAAAGATCCCTCCATGGGGGTCACTGATGTGGACATGTCAGACTCTAGCCCCCAGATGTGCTGGAGGGCCAGGTGCATGTTGGCCTGCATTGACCCATCAAATGCTGATATACCCTCAGTCACGTCTCTCACCCTTTGTCCCACAGGTCAGAGTGGCAGTAGCTACTGACGACTGCTGTCACTTCTGGTCCAAGGGCCTTGAAGTCCTCTGTGAGGTGCTATGCTATGAGTCATGGATTGCTTGCAGATGCTGCACTTGGGTATCCGCAATAGTCTCCAGGTTTATCTGTCATCACTCCATCATGTCCAGCCTCTTCCATATAGCATCAACAGAATGCTGTGCAATGTTCTGTGGGCTATGGGGAGGGCTTTGGCTTAAGCAAGGTCACCTGAAACCTCTGTTACCTCTGTTGTGTGGTACACTAGCATCAGCGTCACCATCCGATTCCAGGTCACGCTGTAAATGTGCCGTGTCGTCTTTCTCGGGTGATGAAGGGGTCTCATGGGGCAGATGGATAAGTGCACGTACAGATTATTGTGCGCCAGTGGCAGCATCTGGTTCCTCTGACACAACCACAGGGACCGACTGTGGAGTGACGGTTGCATTTGCCAAGATGCAGCACATGCTGCTGCGTGAGTAGTGCTACCATCAGGAGAAGTGCCGGCAGTGGCATGTGCAATACTGCTGTGTGGGCAATATTTCTCACTGGTGTGGACTGTGGCAGTGCCTCCAATTCTTGCAGCTGGCCTGGTGCTGGTGGGCCCAGATGCTTCAGTCCTGCCCTTTCTCCTGCTTTTCCCATTGATGGGCTGTGCAGGGGTAATACAGGTTATGGTCTCAGTGGTGGCCTTGCCATGGGACATAGATCGGCCCACATCTTCCTCCTAAATCGACAGTGAACTTGTTGGGTGGACAATGACATGCTGTAAGTCATTCTGCAAATTGTGTGTGGGCTTTCAAGTCACTCAATGTTACGCTCACCTGGTCTCTGCAGAGGCATTGGGGCACAATCACAGCCCTCCCAAGGATGAAACCTCTGGTAGTACTTCTCTCTTTGCGCCTATGGAGGAACGGCAGGGATAAGCAGCGCGACTCCTGCAGGAATATAGAGTGGGGTTGTGATAATATGCTGGCTGTGGTTCTAACCCCTTCTCCAGACCTCCTCTCCCTTACTGTGGTTTCCCTCGTTGTGCTATTGTAGAAAGCTCACCTGCTGAAGGTTGAGGATAAGCTCTCCATCCTGCTGCTTCTGGCAGGGGTGCTTGGCAAAGGGAACCGAGTTCCTTCACTGGTCCCTTGTTGTGGAGGTCCAGACCAGCTGCAACTTATCCACTTCTTCAGCTGATAATTGTTTCCACTTGCCGGCTTGTCTTCCGTCTTCTTTTCGCAATTGTATCAATAAAGTTTGTTCTTAACCAATGTCCGGACTGTATGTAATGTCTATTTTCTACTCTTTCCCTTTGCAGGTGATGCAGCGGTCCTGGCAGTAGCTGCGGTGGTTTGTAGGTGCTGAACGGAGCAGCGAAGGTTCAGTAGCAGGTAAGCAATCCTTAAAGATGCACGTGTGATTTAAAGCAAGGCACGACCTAGGGCTGGATGTTTTTAATTGTTCTAACCTTGTTTTCTTGTCTTCTTTCTCGTTTCAGGTCTTAGATTTCGAGAGCAGGAGCGCGGATGCTGCAGAGTGGGATCTGAGGACCGCCAAGAAGATGGGATGCTGCTGGAGTGCCGTGAACAGAGTCCAGGTAAGGATGCAGCCGTGAACAGAGTCCAGGTAAGGATGCAGCCGATGTAAGATCCCACGATGTAAATTGGCTGGATCAGGCGGCGGTGAGCGTTAAGTTGTGCGGAGGTGCAAAAGTAACATGAAGCGCTTGTCTGAGGGAAGGCAGGGTTTATATAGTCTAGTTCATGGCCACGCCCATTGGTTCTGGCATGCCTGCCACACCCTGCCCCTCCTAGATTCTCCACGTGCCCTTCAGTTTTAAATAGTCACGCCCGAACAGTGTGCTAATGTAGGATTCCAATGAGTATAATAAAGCACTCCTGCATCAGAATAAAGTCTCTGTTGTTATCCATTCATGAGCAAGGTGCCAAAGGCGCCAGGACAGAGTCCAGCTGGGCCCCCTGTACCGAAATGTCCCGAAGGGACGTGAAGGTGATGTTTTTCTCCTTGCTCCCATCATCAGATTGCGTGGTTTATGCAATGTTGGGCCAGTAGTCATTACACTCAAGCTACACGGTGGACGGTCATCGTACACACATTTGGTCAAGCCAATGCATATGGCTAATGCATGGTGGAGGAAGTGCCTGCAGAGGGCGTACACCCCACATACATGGGCTCTTTGCCTGTTGGGCTGGCTATGTGGCATGTACATGTGTTTGTGCTGGGAGTTCGCTTTGCCACTTTGCCTTTACCCAGAACACATGGGTGCTGGTCATGGTTTCATGGGCTCACATGCCAATTCATACTACAGTGCATTGGTATGTGCACAGTTGCCCACCTTGCCTTGCATTCACATCTGGTGGCACTGCTTTTGGGTGTATTGGCATTTGGTTGAACATTCCACTGTCCATTGTGCCAATCCATGCAGAGGGTGAACATGCATGAAATGGTGATATGGACAGTGCATTGTCAAGGGGGAGGGGGACATTGATACTCAACAGCTTTGCCTTTACTTCTGGCTCTAACCTCATCACTCCTAACACCCTTTATCCCCTAAATATGGATGATGTTGCATGCCTTCTCCTTCCATGAGGTCAGGACAAGGGGTCCATAGTGCTGCCTCCTGTGGCAGATGTCTCATGCCAGTGTTCTGACAGTAGGCTGCAGACCCTGATCGTGAGGTCATTCTACCTCTCACAACAGTCCTCACTGTCCCATGGGAATGTGCCCACTGCTGTGTCCTTATCTTGCATGCGGGACCAGATGTTTTCCTGTGGCTAGAGCCATAAAGATCTTCAGCATGGGCCACCACAACATTGGTGAGGACTTGCAGCTCTGCCTTGCTGAATTTCTGCTTATGAAGCCTCTTATCTAGCATCTTCCCTTTGCCTTTGCCCTGTGACATGTTCTGTCTTCCTTATGCGTTCTGATGGCAACTGGAAATGGGGATTCAGAATGGATTTTAATTTTAAAGATGGCGGCTACCGTTCTTCCCATTTTGGTGATTACGCTATTTCCACCTGCAGTAATTCCGCCTGCTGTAATTCCATCAGCGGTACTAGTGCAGAGCGTGGTAGAGGTAACAGTAATTCTGGCCATTCCAGGAGGAATTACCCCCTGGAATTCATTTATGATGGCAATTCTGCCGGATGGAATTACCGTTACCACCAATGGTGTGTGCGCACTCCCAGCAAGTTGTAATATGGTGGTAATTCAGACAGACATCGGGGCAGTAATGGTAATGCCGCTAAGGTACAATTACCGCCACATTACCAGCAAATGCATAATGAACCTTAATGTACTATCCAATCTTACCTTTAACTTCACTTCAGCTCGTTTTCTGTGCTGCAAAACATGCATCACTGCATCACCTATCCCGACAGTTCATTACTGCTTTTAGATGTATTTCTGTTTGCATAGTGACTGCTATGTGTGCTACTACTTATAGCAGTGCACAATTCCATAACTAAAATTACCTCAAAATAAGGACATATTTTCTTTAAATTACCTGCCTTCTCTCAAAATAACAACAGACCTTTACATGACAATGTATTATACAACCTTGCTTTTAACTTCCTTCATTTGCAAATTGTGTGTGCCGGTGTGTGCTGTTGGCAAATATGCTTCATGGCAGCACCCATCCCAATAGCTCATTACTGCTTTTAAAAGTACTTCTGCTTCCATAATGACTGTAAATGTGCTTATAGGTATAGCTGTGCAAAATTCCATAACTAAAAATACCTCAATTACCAAGATAGAGTACAACATATAATGACATATTTTTTAATAAAATGACCTGCCTTCTATCATAACTGTAACAGACCTTTGTCATATTACAATGTACTATACAAACTTGCCTTTTAATTTCTGTACAACTATAACTGGTTTTATGTGCCTCATAAATGCTTCATACCAGTACCCATCCTTATAGTTCATTACTTCTTTTAAAAGTTCTTCTTGCATAATGGCTGCTACATGTCCTGCTACTTATGGCAGTGCACAATTCAACAAATAAAAAGACCTCAATTACCCAGCTAGGGTACAACAAATAATTATACACGTTTTAAAAAAAAGACATGCCTTCTGGCAAATGTATACAACACCTGCATGTCACAATGTAAATGTAAATGTAAAATACAACCTTGCCTTCCCAACTATAACTTGCTTTCTGTGTTTCAAACCATAATTCTAAGCAACGTCCATCCTAAGACATTCATGTATTATACACATATTTACATGTTGTAAAGTTGCCAACATTCTTTCTTTTACATTTCCAGAAAAAATGTTTACCAAAGAAAGCTACCCAAGAAAGCAAGCTCTTCCATTTCTAAAAAGTAAGTATATTAATGTGAGATGTATGCCATTACAATTTGAATAACATATCTATACTGTGTTTTACCTCCAATCTATTATCGACTTCCATTCATAGTATACTCTATATTTCCAACAGCCTCATTACATTGCCCCAATCACACTCTTTTCCATTACAGCCACACCACTCTTCCTTATCCTATAACAGCACCAATCTGCAACCTAAAACACTAAAAATATTTTATTACACAACTCCCATCCCCCTACAGCCTTCTCCACAAACCAATTATGAATTACAATCCATATCATTTACCCAAAACCCATCATTCTTGCCCACAGTACACCAGAGTTCTACAACCTCTCACTCTACAAATGTTTTAGTCTTACACTTCCTTTTACCTATACATCTCTCTGCCTCATGCTACTTCCATAATTGAATGTACATCATGTCACCAACAGTCTTGCTCCTCATCCCATTACCCAGCATTAATCCCTATCATTATGCTTACACCACTCTCCCTCATGTCACTAAAATAATAACAATTCACTCATTGCTGTATTTCCCCCTTCCTCATACCATTACTGAAATCACACCTTTTGCACTATGCCCATACCCCTCTTCCTCATACCACTACACCAGAGGTCTACAACCTCTTACCACACATCTGTTTTAGCCAAAAAATCCCATTATCTATACATTCCTTTTCCACATCCTACTTCCCAATTATAATCTATATCAATATACACATAGTCGGGGGGCGTGGCCAGCACGCATGGAGTGAGGTCGCCTTCCTTGCGAGCTCCTGCCCGTGATCCTTGACATTTGATATTGCGGCGTTGAAACTACAGGAATAGCCTTGGGGAGAAGATTAGTCGTGGGTGAACTCTTTTTACACCCTCGACCGAAGCGACGTAGAGAATCGGAGGCGGCAACCTTCAAAACAAAGTGTTTTAACGGACCCCCATACGGCTCCCAAAATGGTGGCCACCATAAGCCGTCTATGCCGGAGAGACGCCTGAGTAACTGCAGGGCCAGAAGCGGAGACTGAGCCCTACTTTGGACCGCAGCGGCGACTCAAACACAGCCGCAAAGGATTTAGTCCCACCGAGCCAGCTTCCCCCCGAACACCAGCCGGGAGCGAGTGCTCCATAGGAGCCTTGGCATACTGGAGCCCCGAGGCAGACCGGGTCATATCATCGACCACGAACCCGTGACTTTGCCTAGCCTGAGCGCCAGAGCGCTAGAACAGTCCCCCTTGAGACCTCGCGCAGCAGCGAGGTGGGGCACGTGAGTTGGAGACCCCGAATAGCCCGAATAGCCTTGGGGAGAAGATTAGTCGTGGGTGAACTCTTTTTACACCCTCGACCGAAGCGACGGGGAGAATCGGAGGCGGCAACCTTCAAAACGAAGTGTTTTAATGGACCCCCATACGGCTCCCAAAATGATGGCCGCCATAAGCCGTCTATGCGGGAGAGACGCCTGAGTAACTGCAGGGCCAGAAGCGGAGACTGAGCCCTACTTTGGACCGCAGCAGCGACTCAAACACAGCCGCAAAGGAATTAGTTCCACCGAGCCAGCTCCGCCCCGAACACCAGCCCGGGAGCGAGTGCTCCATAGGAGCCTTGGCATACTGGAGCCCTGAGGCAGACCGGGTCATATCATCGACCACGAACCCGCGGCTTTGCCTAGCCTGAGCGCCGGAGCGCCACAATAGTCCCCCTTGAGACCTTGCGCAGCAGCGAGGTGGGGCACGTGAGTTGGAGACCCCAAAGCGGCGATTTGTTCCCGCAGCACCCTGGAAACAAGTGGGCGGCCCGGGGGGCACGGAGGAGAGCCCAGCCGCCGGAACCAAGTCGGACGACCTACAAACCACGAGTTGATCGTGGCAACCGCCTGACTGCAGGACCAGACACGCAACCTGAGCGGCAACTGCGGACTCATTCGGAATCCCTAAAAAGTGAGTGATTACCCCGGAGCCGATGCTCAACACCCCATCTCGAGGTCCTTGCTAGCTGGAGAGACCCCCCTTCTGGGCCGCAGTGCGCACCCTGATGCGCAATACCGATATCCTTTCGTGAAGGAATGTCGCCGCCAAAGAACAGATCCAGATCAGTCACCATGGATTCCTTTACCACAGTCCGACCGAAACAACAGTCACAACAGTCACAGCAAGAGGCCAACACTGTAGCCGAGATACCTACGCCGATGGAAGACCCCCGAGATTCCCGGATCCTACAAGCAATAGCGGCACTGAGAACGTCCATGGAAGGCATGATAGGGGAAATAAAATCGGACATACAGCTGATGAGGCAAGATGCTAGAAATTTAACTGAAAGAGTGACCAATTCTGAAACCTCCCTACAGGAAACTGGGGAGACCGTGCAGGAGCTAAAAGCGAAGGTCAAGGAGCTAGAGTCAACGGTGGCTCGGTTGGAATCACGCTCGGAAGATGCAGAAGGCTGAGCCTGGCGAAATAATATCCGAATACTTGGAATACCGGAGGACTTGGAAGGCCCAGACCCCACTGAATTCATAGAATCCCTGTTGCTACAAGAAATCGGGGCTGGTAAACTCACGCAAGGGTTTTCAGTGGAGCGGGCTCACAGATCCCTCCAGAAGCGCCCTCCCCCTGGATCGTACCCTAGACTGATAATAGCGAAAATTTTGAACTTCAGAGATCGGGAGACAATACTAAGGTTCTCTAGAGAAGGTGGCGAAATCAAGAGAAATGGGGCGTCTATCGTCATGTATCCTGATTACACCCCTGTGGTGCAACGAGCAAGGAACTCTTTCATCCCAGTAAAGGCCAGGCTGCGGAAACTTAACCTTAAATACATGTTACTATATCCAGCAAGACTCAAAGTACTTTATAAAGGGAAGTCGATCTTTCTTGAGTCCCCAGCCGCAGCAAACCTATGGCTGGAGCACAACAATCTTGCCGAACAGACAGAAGAGAAGTCAAATGGCAAAGAACACTAAGCTCAAACATCTGGTCCTCTTGCACAGCGGAGTCCCCCACACTCACGGAGATTACCCCCTAAAGAACCACTATGCTGCATCAAGATTCACCGCAACTGGGCAGGAATCCGAAGGCCACTTAGCAGGACCACAGTAGGTCCACCCCCACTTAAAGCGGTGCAGGCAAAATGCCTACACACCACCTGAACTGGAAGTTCTGGAGAGAACCAGAGGGATCGGGAGCCCCCGAGCATTGTGAGTTTGAATCAACTGCTGGGGGCAGTTTATTGTTGTTGCTGTTGTTCCCAGTTGAATGACTATATGTGATGGAAGTTAGAACTGTCGGTAAGTCTCCGAGGGATATAATACATTGGATGGGCGGATGGGCACCTAGGGTGGACTCAACGGGTTGGAGGCCACGGCGGGCTGTTGACTTTGGGGCTCTCAGTGCACCCAGACTAACCCATCAGCGTAGTGGAAGCTTCCTGAACCACCATCATTACCCAGATGGCCACGCACATTAGGATACTAACCTGGAATGTAAGGGGCCTGGGCACTTATCTCCGTAGGAATAGGATTAAATCCTACCTACACAGGAAAAAGGTGGACATAGCCCTGTTGCAGGAAACTCACTGCAGCACGGAAACAGATGCAAATCTCAGGGAACACTGGGGGGTCAGGGCTATGGTGCCCCCTATTCTAAATATGCCAGAGGGGTGTTTACTTGGTTTAGTCCCCAGACTCCGTTCCAACTCAACAAAAAAGAAATAGACCCGGAAGGTAGATACCTGATTGTGTGGGGAACCTTCGAGCAGAGAGAAATTTGCATAGTGAACTCATACTTCCCTAACACTGGTATCCCAGCTCACATACGAATGCTATGCACTAAGATGTCGCAATACCGAGATGGCCTCTTTTTATGGGGAGGCGACTTCAAATGTGTGCACGATTCGGACCTTGACAGGTCCTGGCATTCTGTGAGCGGCCCGTCCGCTGCCACCTTGTCTCTGAAGGCCATGGTCAGGGAGCTAGACCTGACAGACGCATGGCGAGAGCTGCACCCAGAAGATAAGGCCTTTTCATACTACTCTTCCCCACATAAACTCCACACAAGACTTGATTACTTCTTCATAAGCAAGGAGCATATGCCTCAAATTGGGGACGCACAATACCTGGGGAGGACGGCCTCTGACCACTCCCCACTCCTGCTGGGCTGGAACCACTGTAGCCCAGACCACCTATCCCCATGTGGAGGATGTCTGCCGAGGCCCTAAAAGACCTGACCTTCAGGGAGGAGCTCCAGGAATCTATAGAGAATTACATAGAGGAAAACTCAGGTAGTGTCGAACATGCCAGTACATTATGGGATGCCCTAAAGGTAGTGACAAGAGGGATGGCCATTGCGAAAGCGGGGGGCATTAGAAGAACACTACGGGGTGAGCTAGACCAGAAACAGCAAGAGATCCTGTTACTAGAAGCCGCCTCGGTGGATACCCCCAAGAGGGAAGTAGAACTCAGAGCTCTCAGGGAGGAGTGCTCTGGGGCTTGGAATAGACTGGCCAGGTTTGATTTTAGTGTCAGAACAAACAGAACACACGCAGAGGCCGACAGGCCTGGCCGACTGCTAGCTTGGCTCTGTAGAAGAGGGCATCCCAGGCATATAACCACCACACTGCGAGATGAACAGGGCACGGAATATAGGAGCCAACAGGGCATTAATGACACCTTTAAGTGTTTTTACGCACAGCTATACTCCCACGCAGATCGAGTCCCACAAGACCAAATATTTGACACCCTGGAAGAAATAGGCCTACCCAAATTATCACCCGCACAGTCTGAATCCTTAGACTCCGATATCACACCAGAAGACATAACGGAGGCTATCAGATCCCTGTCCACTTGTAAGACCCCAGGAAGCGACGGGCTCCCCCCTGAATTTTACAAAACATTCGAACCCTCCCTGACACCCATACTACATCAAGTCTTTACGGAGTCTTATGAAAGCGGCATTGTACCAGATAGCATGAGGGAAACATTAATGGTACCGATGCTCAAACCCAATAAACCTCCCGACAAATGCAATTCCTACCGCCCGCTTGCCATGCTTAATTACGATGTTAAAATATTAACCACAATCTTGGCAAAACGAATGGCCAGAGTGATAGGGGATATAGTGCACGAAGACCAAAACGGCTTTATACATGGTCGCAATACGTCCCAAAACTTACGCAGACTTCAACATGTAATAGCCCAGAATAACACAAGTAGCGAACAACTAGCACTTCTGTCCTTAGATGCTATTAAAGCATGTGACTCCATATATTGGGAATGGCTGGTGGCGGTACTAGAGGGATTTGGCGTTGGCCAGGGATTCATTAGATGGATCAGGATCATCTACAACAAACCAAGGGCTAGGCTGAAATCCGGGAAATATGTATCTGACGCATGGGACATCTGTAGAGGCACCAGGCAAGGCTGCCCGCTATCCCCCATGCTATATGTGTTAGGACTAGAACCCATCGCAATTTTTCTTAGGAAACAATTCTTCGATGCGGGGATCAGATTGGGGGGGATTGACCACATTATCTCACTTTATGCAGACGATGTGCTGTTATATATCAATAATCCCCAGCTTAACGTACCAACAATACTAGAATTCCTCGACAATTACGCCAAAGTTTCCGGTATTAGGTTTAGCAAAACTAAATCCTGCCTGTTCCCCCTAGCAGGCCTGAAAAACAAGAGTTCAACATGAAGGCAGTACTGCCCACGCTGCGTTGATCCATACAGTTTTGGGCAAAGCTACCGTTATCCATGCTTGGTAGGGCCTCTATAGTTAAGATGATTATTCTTCCCAGATTTTTGTATGGGTTCCAAAATGTGCACTATTACATAAAAAAGCCCTTCTTTCGACTTCTAGACACATTAATTGGAGAATTCCTATGGGGGAAAGGTAGGCACCGGGTGGCTCTATCTCTACTGGTCTTGCCACACAGTCAAGGCGGGATCCAACTACCAAACCTCGAACAGTACTACCTTGCGGCCCAGTTGAGCTATGTCTCTAAATGGCTGGCAGACAAATCCACCTCAGAGACCCCTCTATTGCAGGCCATGATTCCCCCAGTCCGACTAAAGGAGCTGATCTGGGCCCCCCAAACCTTACTACAAAACCCACCATTCCTGGCAGTTCTGGGTAGGAAGATATGGCATAGAACCAAAACGATCCTGCATCAGAAGCAACCATACTTCCAGGACATGCCTTTAATCTCTGGGTTGGATAGGTCGGACACTAACTTACACAGCATCAGGCTTTGGGAGAATAAGGGAGTGTACACGTGGGGTGACCTTTGCACTGAAGGAGTATTTAAGGAATTCACTGAGTTAAGAGAGGTGGATGACATTCATGCCGGCCAATTCTTATGGTACTTAAAGATTCGCAAAACGGCCCGCGTGAAATGGAACACATGGCCGGAGGAACCAGAGGCAGACCCCTTCTTGACACTGCTATATAATCTGAGTGACGGAGGGAGAGCAGTCTCCCAGATTTACAACCTCCTCAGTGATTCCCCTAACCACCGTAGCGCCACACTGAAGTCCCGCTGGGAGGCGGACATGGGTCTAGAGCTGACGGAAAAAGAATGGGGTAGAGTACTGGCTTTTCCGAAAGAAGTCTCTAGAAATCAGAGGTTTCGGTTAATACAGATAAACGTACTATACCGCACTTATCTGACCCCGACCAGGGTAGCTAGGTTTAACAAAACTACCCATACACACTGCCCCTGGTGTAGGAGAGACGGGGCGGACTTGTTTCATATGTTGTGGAACTGCATTAGGGCCCAAGATCTCTGGTCCAAAGTGAAGCAAACCTGTGAGGAAGCGGAAGTAACCAGGTACAAGTGGACCCCAGCGGAATGCCTCCTGGGCAGCTACCCCCGATTGGCCAAACTTAAGTACGCTGTCAAACTGATGGACCTGCTTTGCATAACGGCCAAGAGAACATTGGCTATGGCCTGGAAACGGCCCGCAGGGCCGACTTATAAAGTATGGCGCAGTGAATTTGAAAGGTGGGCGGGGGCTGAAACACGTGCCTGGGAAGATAGCGTGGCCAGGTCCACCGAAGACTCGAGCACAGCCTTGGCTGCCTGGAAAGACACTATGTCAAGGTTACTTCGCTCCTCCGACGGTAAGCCCCCCTGATCGATCTACCTGGCCGACTACTTGTCCAAGACGCTCAGCGGATGCATTTGGAACTAAATCCCTGTGGCCCCGGTTGTGTCTGGAATGCTCCCACACGCCCCTTCCTCGAGGACCAGTTGCCCCACATGCTCGAACACTTTAAATTTCACTCATTCCCGAATCGGAGACAAGTTAAGTTCAAGTTACTGTTATGTTGTTATGTTTAACAATTGTTTTATTTTTAAAAGGCATGATTCTAATGTAAATGTCTATAATACCAATTTACATAAGATTGTAATTATAAATGCCAATAAACATATTTCAAAATAAAAAAATAAAAAAAATAAAAAAAATCAATATACACATACTCCTCTTCCTCATCCTAGTACACCAAAGGTCTACAGCCTGTCACTGTAACATTCTTTGTCCTACTATCTTCCACCCCTCTTCCTCATATTACTTCCCAATCATAACCCATGCCGTTAATTCAACATCTAGCTTCCTCATAACAGTACCCAATATTAATCCATATCATTATCCATACACCACTCCTCTCATCCCTGTATAGTAATACCAATCCAAATGATTTCCTACACATTTATCTTTATCATCCTATTACTGAATAGTAATCCATATCACTATCTCAACATCCATATGCCTTATTCCATTATTTAGTATTAACACATAGCTGTACACGCACAACCCTCCTACAACATTAACACACACACTTTATTTTCACCAACATATACAAATGAATGCCTAATAAAATTCAACTCTATGGAAAACAATGAAAAGATCAATCATATAAAAAGAAGGGAAAGGTATATACTCACTCTCCACTAAAACAATTTATAGAACATGTCCAAGCAAGAGAACAAGTAACTCTGCTCTTGCAAAGTAAACCAACAATCACCACTAATAAAAGTATTGCTCCTGCTTCAAAAAAGAAAAGTAACCAAATACGTGGCAACAAATTACAACTGAAAATGTACTGCAAACTATGGGCCTCATTACACGGAAGGCGGTAATGGTTAACGGCCACCGTTAATGGTAACGGTGACCGTTAACCATTACCGCCTTACTACGAGGTCCCTTAGTGGGTTGGTGCTTTAACGCCTGCTTTTTGCAGGCATTAAAAACCAACCCGCTAAGGGACCTCGGAGCTAATTACGGCACCGCAAAATTGCGGTGCCGTAATTAGCGCCTTCCCCATTCCCATAGAGCCCTATGGGGCAGAAATGGGAATGGGGAAGGGCAATGGCAGAAGGGGTATTTACCGCCCCACCAACCTTGGAATGGGGCGGTAAATCCCCTTTCCGCCAAGGCGGTGCCGGTAATTTACCGGCATGGTCCAGGGTGCTAATAGCACCCTGGATCACCGCCTTCCGTGTAATGAGGCCCTATATCTAGCAATGTCAATGTAGTCACAATAAAACTTTCCAAAAAATCAATCTTTCAAAAAATGACCAATGCAGAGTCCTAAGCAATCTCATAAAGCCACATTCCTCACTTCAAAATTACAAACTAAAACTGGTACTTGAAGCACTGATTGACAGTGCACTCAAACGAAAAAGAAAACAATTATATTAATTTTAAACATAATGAAACCATTAACTAAGTTATTTACAAAACTACATAAAAACCTCAAAACATGCGTAATGTCAACATAGATAACTTTTGTAACTGCTTTGCAGGTGAATCTATTCATACCACTAGGACAGTACATTACTGCAAGAAGCATACAACCAACAACAAGCAAACCTAGTTGTCATTAAAACTAACAGAAGAGGCTATGAAATTGTATGAGATACCATTATTGCCAAAGAAACCTTAAGTGAAATATTGTTCCCAACACATTTGCAACCAAATGTTCCTCATTTCCACACAGCTCTTTCAGTGTACAAATGGACATGCAGCTCAATATGCAGTGTGCACCAAAAGGCACTCAAATGTAAAATGTTTTCATTGACTGTGTTAAAATAAAATACAAAAGTAGAATCAGCGTTTCCTGTCCAGTAAACTGCCACACTGAACAAAGTAAATGTATGTATAAAACCTAAAATAAATCTACCATACCATATTCTACAAATAACTATATTTTCTTTTTTTTTCAGACAACCTTCAAACACTAACGTACTTACAAACACATAAGAAAATATTTGAAAACATGTCTGTTGAAATTCCAAAGTACCTGTCTGTTGTCACAGAACTTTCTATAATTAAAATACAAAAATGGTAGATGTCCTACAAGATAGAAGACAATGAGAAATCACAATGGTTCCAATTGGCCTTGTATCTAACATTAGAAAATAAATACAACATAACCGATTCCCTAATAGTTTGCATATACTGCAATAATAAGCCTGATCACAACCAAATGCCATCTGGAGCAAGCAAAAATAAATGTTTAAGCCCAAATTGTTATTAAGGTAATCAAACTTTTCATGAGCTAACTTAAACAATACGTTATGTCTAATTCCATTCTTGATGTATTCAGTTATATTCAATGTAATTAGTGTTGTTAACAGTGATGGCATCAGTGATGTGATTTGTAATGTCAGCAGTGTTCTCATACAGCATGTAATTAGGGATGACAACAGTGATGTGATCTGTGATGCCATCATTGTGGTCATAGGCTGTGCAACAGGAGGTGTGAAGTTAAGATGGCTTTAGCTGAATTTTTCGAGGTTTTGTTGCATTAAATTCTCACCTAAACATACCTTC
Organism: Ambystoma mexicanum; assembly: GCF_040938575.1. Lineage (NCBI taxonomy): Eukaryota > Metazoa > Chordata > Amphibia > Caudata > Ambystomatidae > Ambystoma > Ambystoma mexicanum. Next base: position 1,228,650,601 of record NC_090935.1, read on the forward strand.
AGCTAAAGTTATTTCCTTGAATTTCAAGGGTTTTGTTATTGCATACATAATTCACATTAATAATACAGACAATTGAACTAATGAAAACACTGTATTATGTCTAGAAAGTAAAATCAAAAGCAACTGGACAACCACATAACCCTCAAATAAACCTGTTGTTACAAAAAATGAGTTTTCATATGCACTTAATGTATTATATATTTTCATGTACATGTGCTATTCATGAAGAGATATTAAAAAATCTTACAGTTACTGGCAATATATTTTAAAATAATAATTTACCAGACTACTGCCCATATATATATATATTTTTTTTTAAAATATTTTTTTTGTTATTTTTTTTTGTTAAAACATTTTTTTATAGCTGTGTGTCTACTAAGGATACATGTACAGCTATGCACAGCAATAACATGGGGTCAGGGTCAGGGGTAACCCACGAATGCAAAATGAGCCAATAGAACGTCCGCATCCTTTGATGTGGCTACTCATGTTCGTGCCTAATTCGCCATCCAATGGTTTCATGTGCTGTGGTTCTGCGCCTACATGATATATGAACCAACGAATTAACCAATCACACTTTACAAAGTATGGACGCAAGTGTGCCCATGTCGTTTGACGTAACCTGCACGTACGAATAAGCCAATGGGACATGGAACTCCTGTGAGGCGGCTATGCCTCTTCTCGTAAAATTCATCAGCCAATCATCATGACACGCGCTGCAGCTCCGTGCCTAAACGTGACTTGTATAAGCATCAACAAACCATCCAGTCACACGTTGTGCTGTATCAATGCGCTACGCCCACACTGTTTGTGACATGCATGCATACGAGTCTGTCCAATCAGACGGAACTGCAGTTTGTAGCCATGAATAATCACCACATCCAAAAAAACATAACTTTACATCAATCATTGCTTTCTGTACTTGCTACTGAAAGGTTGTATGAGTACCTGCAAGCACTTTTGTCTTCTGATTTGTTTACTTTGTCTATTTTCTGTTTTACTTTTTTGTTTTCTTTTCATTATTAAACCTTTTCATTTTTTGCATCATTTTCTTTTTCATGTTGTCCTTTTTATTCTTTTATATTTGCCTCTCCAGCTGCAACATGTCTGACCATGACAGTAGGAGCAGTGAGGATGATGTCATCATTTGGGTGGACAATCCTTCACCACCAAGGAAGAAGCACAAAGGCATGAAGAAAAC